>NC_050574.1:121568075-121904075 GCF_011100635.1 Trichosurus vulpecula | reverse complement strand
GCTTTAAAGTGTCAAAACCGCTTACCCCTCAACAACCCTGTGAGTGTAAAGATCTTGTTACCATTCTGCAGATGAGAAAACTGAGGCTTGGATACCATAGCCAGTCAGAGCCGGGATGCACAAGTGGATTCTTGATTCCAAGAGGAATACTCTTTCCACCAAGCTACACTGCCCTGATTCATCTTTATGTCCTCTATGATATGAAAGCATGAGACCCTGACCACAAGGCATTCAGGGAATGTCCGTAGAATCGACTCATCTTCTAAAGTCCAGTTAAGTCTGGAGGTTCTTCCTAGCTCTGACATCCTGTGTTCTACCTTCTAACGTGTTTTTAGCTCTGGTTCAGTGGAAGGAGTGAGAGAGTAGGAATCAAGGGGACAGGTGATCAATCATAGGCAAATGCATAGTCCAGGCCAGCAAGACTAGAAGTCCAGTCAACACGCATTTATTTGTTGACTGACTACAATGTGCCAGGCACTGTGCTAAGCACTGGGGAGATTAAAAAAAAAAAAAAAGCAAAAATGACCCTTGCCTTCAAGGAACTCACAATCTAATCTAATCTGGGAGATACGGTGATGGCCCATTGCAGGGAGGAGGGTTCCCCCAGAAATCAGTGCCCTGTGGCAAAGTCCTTAATCCCCACTCTAGTTACATGCAGCTTTGGGTTCCAGTTTCAACTTTCATTCTTTATAGGTCAACTTGGTTTGTAAGTTGAGCATTCATAAACGGCACTGCCTGTAATGTGCCACTGGGAAAGAAATAATGAGTCATTTCATAGATCACTCTGCATTAATTCAAACAGAGAGGTGTAGTATACATACAAACTGCCCTTATTTTGCTAAGGTCAGAGGGAAGGAATATTGAAATCCCTAATGACAGAGAGGAAATGAAACTTCTCTGTTTCCCAGGTAGAATGGACTCAATGGAGAGAGGAGGGGAGGGGAATGAATAAGAACGCTTACTGTTTCAGAGCTGATTTAGTAAAACCTAAAAGCTACTTGGAAGACATGACATTTATGCCATTAATATACCTCAGTTAACTCATGAGGTTAAAAAGTAATATTTTACCCAGACCAAGAGTCAGATCTGTATTTAAGTCCTGGACCTGCCATTTACCTGCTCTTAAGAGCCTCAGTTTCTTCATCTGTAAAATGATAGAAAGCATGTTATGGTGGATAGTGAGTTGGCTATGGAGTCAGGAGGACCTGGGTTCAAGTCCCACTTATGATATATATTGGCTGTGGGACCCTGGGCAAGTTTCTTAATTTGCCTTTGAGAGCCCAGAGCTCTCTAAACCAAGAAAACTGTATCGGGACAGAGAAGGGGGAGGAAGTAGCCTCAGTCAACTATTCCAATGAAATCATAGGTCCAGTCTCTATCCCTATACTAGATAATGTCTAAGGCCCTTTCCAGCTTTAAAATTCTGTCTAAGTTCCTTCCCAGTTCTGGTTTCTATGATCTATCTTCATATTCTTCAAAGCTTCTGAAATAGTGGGTGCTCAAGGAATGCTTGGCAAATTTAACTGAACCACGTCCAACTGTGTTGGACATTTGGAGATGGAGAAACGGTGGTGCAGAGAGGTGAACTGATGTACCCAAAATCACACAGCAAGTTAGCAGAAGGGCTGGGAACAGAATCTGAGTCTTCTGATTCCCAATTCAGTGGTCTTTCCCAGCCTATCACACCACTCAGTGACTTGAAGAATGTGGAGCTGCAAGGGAAGCTGGATCTCAGGGTACGTTTGGAGGAGAGGGATGGTGTGGGGAAGGGAGACAAGGCTACAGATTGACAAAGCACCTTGTGACCCATCAATTCAGTTCAAGGAAGGAAGGGCCAGCATACATGCATTTAGAGCAGGAGTTCTTAACCTTGGGTCCCTGAACTTGTTTTTTTAAATATTGATAACTATTATTTCAACATATTTGGCTTTCTTTGTAATACTATATATTTTATTTTATGCAGATAAAAACACCATTCTTAGAGGATGGTCAGCTTTATAGCACATGTTTTCTCTCTCTCTCTTTCTCTCTCCCTCCTCCCCCTCCCCAGAAAAAATTCAAAGTCAATATAAACTTCTCTCTTCTGTCCTCCCCCTGCCCCCACTCCCCACTCCAGTGATAATTCAAGCTATCACAAATAGAGGGAAATCTCCATGCCCATCAAGGGAAGCCAGGACTAGACAGCACCATCAAGGAAAGCCCAAGAGATCAGTTCCCTTCCCATCTAGCCTTCAAGGCTCTAAATGAGCCCCCATTTCTCCTTCAGGGAGCTCTCTCTTAACAATCCCAGCCCACAATGATCACTCTCTTTCCTACAGTCCTTAGAGGATATGTAATTAAATTCCATAATAGCTATGAAATGGCTATTACGTACAGGGCCCTGCCTTTCTTTCATTAGAGTAAGAATTGCTTGAGAACAGAACAGACTGTCTTGCTTTTCTTTTTGCAGCCTCAGAGCTTAGCCTCAGAAAACAAGAAATGTTTTCTCATTCATTCATTCATTCAACATTTGGCACAGAAAGGTAAATAAGTCTACATTCCCTGGCCTCATGAAGCTTGCTATCTAACAGTGGGCTCTACCATGAGTACACAAATAAATGACACAAAGGACTGGAGCAAAGGACAGATCTTGACAAAGTACTCAGGAAAATTATCAAGACAGAGCAAGGAAACTTGCCCTCTCCAATCAGGAGGGAGAAAGTCTTCCTAGAGAAGATGGTACCTGAGTTGGGTCTTGAGAGAAGAACATTATCAAATGGCTACTCTGTCCAGTACAAAGATAGAAATTCCTAAAATATATATAAATAAAACAGGGGGCAGCTAGGTGGCACAGTGAGTACAGCACTGGCCCTGGAGTCAGGAGGACCTGAGTTCAAATCTGGCCTCAGACACTTGACACACTTACTAGCTGTGTGACCTTGGGCAAGTCACTTAACCCCAATTGCCCTGCCCTCCCCAGAATAAAAAAAAAACCAGACCCTGCCCGCAAGGAACTTATATTCTAATGAAGAAAAAGACTTCACAATGGAGGTAAGGCACAACTCTGAGGATATGGAAGAGATAGTCCATGCAAACACATAAGGAGGAAATAGCTGTGGTTAATTCTAGTAGTGCAGCAAACCAAAGCCTGATAGGGCTGAAAAAGGGCCTGGATGTGACCTCTTCTTCTCTGTCTCCCACTGCTCTCTGGTCTCCCCAAACAGCCGGGGCGTTATCACTACAGCAAGGACTCGTTTTTCATTTCCATCTCAGGGCCCTGTACACAGTAAACACTGACTGACTTAAACAGATAATGAGCAGGCTTCTGTGAGCCTTCTCAGTGCTGGAGGATGAGCTTGTTGTAGCAAGAATCAAACACTTTGATGGCCATTCCAGTCCAACTCATACCCTGAAGTGAACTCCTTTCCACATCCCCAATAAATGGCCATCTAGCCCCAGCTTCAAGACCTCTAGTGATGGGGACTGCAGTAAATCCTGGGACAGCCCACTGTACTTTGGGATAGATCAAATCATTGGGAAATTTTTCCATATATTTAACTGAAACCTGTTAAGGTGAGGTAGAAGAGGTGAATGGACTCAAGGTGCAGAATAAGACATTTTGGAAATGGCCAGTGAGTGAATTGTTTGGCTATGCATATTGGTTACAAGGGTTTTTCTTTTTTTCATCCTTTTCTTTTTTTTTTTTCCTTTTTAAGTGGGACAGTATATGAGAGAGAAAATAAGTGATTCTTAACTGAAAATAAATTAAATGACATTTAAAAAATAAAACTAGGGAACTTCATCAGACTACCTTTAAGGTTTCTTCCCGTCCTAAATTCTATGATGTATGAATTTCCTCCGCTGTAAGATGAGGGAGTCAGTCCATTTAGATAATGTCTACTCTGCTGTTCTATAGCTCTCAGTAACTCTTAAAAATGATTTACTGATGACTCTGGTCTTTTCATCATGGTGATTTCCCTTCCCCCCACATCGAACCTTCTCTTGTGACAAAGAAAAACAATTAAGTAAAAACATCCAATACAGAGGGCTGGCTGCCCACGTATAGAAGGGTCTGTCCTGAGGAAGGAGGAGCATCTTTTGTTTTCCCTTCTCCACGACCTATGTTGGTTTTTCTGTTACTTAGGCTTCTACTTCCTTTTAGTAATCTTTTTATTCATACTGTGATAGTCATTGTGCATGTTGTTCTCTTGATTCTGATTTTCTCAATCATTTCATACAGCACAACAATATTCCAACACAGCCTGGGATGGTGGCTTAGGCTGCTGCGCCCCTGTTCCTGGGGAGACTGAGGCTGCTGGATCCCTTTGAGCCTGAGAGTTCAGAGCTAAAGCCGATTGGGTATTTGGTACCTACAATGGGGAGAGCCCCCTGCCCAGGCTGGGGAGGAATGTGGACTACCGGGTGGTTGAAAGAGAGGAGAACTAACCTGGGTTGGAAATGGAGCAGTGAGACAGGCCTCACTACTTCTAGCCTGGTCGAGTGGGGAGACCCAATCTTTAAAATAAAATAATATTCCAATACACTCATACACTATTGTTTTTTTCAGCCATTCTCTAATTAATGGGCACTCCTTTGCTTTTCAGTCCTTTGCTACCCCAAAGAATGCAGTATTTTGGGATATATCAGGCCTTTGTTTCTGTCTTTGATTTCCCTGAAGTATGTGCCCGGTGTTGGATGGGGCTGACGGATCAAAGGGGAAACACCATTGAGCCACTTTTCTCCCCTAATTCCAAATGCAGACGCCTAATGGTTAGACCACTTCCCAGTTTCCCCAAGCCCGCCTGAATTTCTACAGACTCTTCAATCTTGTCTATCCCTGTCTTCTTCAGATTTGCCAATTTGCATATAGTGAGGTGGCGCCTCAGGAATATTTTAGTTTGCATTTCTTTTACAATTAGTGATTGGGAGAGAGTTTTCATAGTTTAATCTCATTCACAGTTTGCCAATCTTTTTTTTTACCAATTGTTCATATCTTTTGACCACCTATTTATTAGAGAACAGCTCCCAGGGAGATATATGTTCATAACCTCTATTATATTTTATTATATGTACACGTGTTTGCAGTGGGTAGAGTGCAGGACCTGGAGTCAGGAAGACTCATCCTCCTGAGTTCAAATAGGGCCTCAGACACTAGCCATGTGACCCTGGGCAAGTCACTTAACCCTGTTTGCCTCAGTTTCCTCATCTGTAAAATGAGCTGGAGAAGAAAATGATAAACCATTTCAGTACTTTGCTAAGAATGTCTTTTGGGATTCTCTTCTCTTTTTTACACACACACACACACACACACACACACACGCATGTGCGTGTATGTTTATGTATGTATATACACACATGTATAGATAGATAAGATGGTATCACCATATTTATGTATATAAACATATATGTGTATGTGCGTATGGGTGTACACACACACACACACACACACACACAATGATAGCTTAAGTGGACAGTATCACTGAAACCTGGTGAGATGAGATCCATGATTAAAACATGGCTTTAAAAGGCAGACTTTATTCATATAAGATATTCAATATTATCCTATTCAAACAGGACAAATGTGAAAAATAAAGCTATGGGGGAGAGGGAGGAATGGGTACAGAGCCCCATTACATACAGAATCACATTATATATTAACATATTCTAATGTGAGGAAGTCTAGGAACCAGATAGCAGGAACATTTGTGTACAAACCAATGGATCCCAGAACACCAGTAATGATACCAACCACAATAGCTAACATTTATAGAATGCTTACTCTGGGCCAGGCACGGTGCTAAGCGCTTTTTAGACATTATCTCATTTTTGCCTCACCAACAATCCTGGCAGGTAGGTGCTATGGTCACCCCCATTTTACAGATATGGAACCTGAGGCAAACTAAGATTAAGTCACTTGCCCAGGGTCACGCAGCTAGTAAAGATCTTTCTGACTCCAGGCCTGGCCCTCTGTCCACTGTTCTGTCTAGCTGACCTGAGTTACCAAGTAATGTAACTGGAGTGGCGTATACTACAGACTACCTGTACAGTCAGCCCATCTTTCCCTGTTTCTCTCACTCTCTCTGCCAAAAGCTGGGAGCTGGTCTTCAATAATAATTTCTTCTTTCAAAAGTGGAAGAAGCAATGAGGGGAACATTTATCTTGAACCTGATTCTCAACCCAAGCAACGCCTTGGGCTGGGGGCGCTGTTCCACCTTAGAATTTCTACCTTAGAGTTGGCAGGAAACATGGGCAGTGTAAAATGGACCCTAAATTCTAGGAAAGCAGATTTCAAAGGCTTCAAAGGGAGGATGGTAAAACCACATATACTGTGGAAACTACAGGGTCAGTCAGCCCTGAAAGGATGGGAAGTTCTTGAGAAAAGAATTCTTAACACAAAGAGAAACAAGGGAATAAGGAGGAAGGGGGGTGGGGTGGTGCACTGTCTCAAGAGACCAATGCAGACACACAGAAAATGCCACAACCAAATTGGATTTTTAAAAGCCTAGAGAAAGGGAGGGGAGTGAGGGGGGAACATGTTAGCTGTCTTCAAGTATTTGTAGGGGTGTCATTCGGCCTTGTACTCCTTGGACCCCAGTAGCCGAGCTAGGAACAATGGAGGGAGAAGAGGAAGATTTAGATGTGATGTCAGGAAAAACCTCCTAACAATCAGAGCTCTCCAACAAGAGGATGGGCTGCCTCGGGAGGTAGCAGAAGTCTCCAAAGACTCATCAGGCATGCTGCAGAAGCACTTGCTGTTCCTGGACATTTTGGACCAGCTGGCTTCTAGGATTTCTTTCTGATTCTGTAATTAACCTGTCCAGCCTGAAAGTCACAGATACCAGGACTTGGTGGCCTAACTCTAAGCTCCCACAGTTCTGACTGGGCTCCTCACTGGGCCCACACCAGCACACTCTTGTTTGGTTGCTTAACTTCGTTCATTTGTGTATTATATACATTACAATTTTTTTTGACGGGTCCTGGAAGTTTAGCAATATAGGGAACTCCCAGTAAGGAAACTCCCTCTATCAATGTAAATCGCATCTACTCTGCGACTGCTAGTCCTAGTTGGACTAAGAGGTTAAAGGATTTGACCAGCGTCCCACAGCTGGTTATGTGTCAGGATGCTTATGGATTTCAACAGGCTGGATCTCAAGTAACTTTCTGCCTTTATTTCACCCTTCACACATTCTTTCCATCCCCAAAGTTGCAATTCAGCTCCCTGCTTCTGGCAGAGAGAGTGAGAGAAACAGAGAAAGATGGACTGACTGTATAGGTAGTCTGTAGTATATGCCACTCCACTTACAATATTACTTGGGAACTCAAGTTAGTTAGCTAGACAGAACAGTGGACAAAGGGCCAGGTCTGGAGTGCTTCCTGGAGGCAGCGGGATGAAATGGAAGGGTGACCCTTGGTGTCTCCTTAGAAGCAATGTTTATCCTTGCCGTTGCTGCTGCTTCTTTCTGACCCTGCCACCCCAATGAAATGGCTCCTGCAGAGGTTGCCATGGATCTCTTCATCTGAATTCCTCATCTACCCTCACCTTTGTTGAATGTAGCTCTCACCCCCATGTCCTCCTCTTGGACATTTCTTTCCTCCCTGGCTGTCTGTGTCATTGGTCCTCCTACCTGCCCCTTCCTGATCTCCATCGTTGCCTCAGCATCCTCCTCTGGCTCCCTACATCTCAGTACTGCTCAGAGCCGGGGCTTGGCTCCCTTTCTCTTCTCCCCCAACATTCTCTTTGGAGATGACTTAATTTGCTCCCATGGGGTCTGAAGGGACCTCAGAATTCATCTAGTCCCAACTCCCACATTCTACAAATGAAGAAACTGAGGCTCGGAGAGGGGAACAGATTTGCTCAGAGTCACAATAGGTGGTATTTATGAAGGGTGGGATTTGAACTCAAGTCTTCTTGACTCCAAATTCAGCATTCATTCCATTGTCCTGTTGTTGTTTTCAGTTGTGTCTGACTCTTTGTGACCCCATTTGGGATTTTCTTGGCAAAGATACTGGAGTGCTTGAGGCAATGTAGCCATAATGGCTTTTGTTTTCTTTGAATGGCTCAGCTTGCCTCATTGAGCCTCTGGACACTGTGGCTTGCTCTTCCGGGGCAGGAGGCCCGGGGAGCATGCCGGGAAGCAGACAGCTTCCTGTGTGAGGAGTCATGGGGCTGGCTGAGGGGAGGTGTTGGCGGCTATGCTAGGGGGAGGGGCCAACTCAGGAACCAATCGGCCCTGGTCATTAGGGCGGAGCTTGATGATGTCAAAAACCCTATAAGAGGGGAGAGGACAGCTTGAAGATTCTCTCTTTCCTTTTTCGGTTGGAGCCAGCGACAGTTACGACAGTTACGTCAGTTACAGCGACCGTTACATCGTCAGTTACAGTTGCAGCTTCAGTTACAGACACAGACACAGCTGAGGCAGGAGCTGCCAGTAGCAGAGCTGATCTACGGAAGGAAGCTGAACAAAGACTTCAGTCCAGTGGGTAATCTTATTACCATAAGGGGGGAAACATGATTTTGCTTTACGCAATCATGTTTCTCTGTAGCCTCCTGGTTACTCTTTCAAGGCGTACTTATTGGGCCTGGAAGATTATGATCAACATATCAAAATGGGGCTTCTGGTTCATGGGTTGGTTACTGTGGAGCCTAAATAAATGTTTTGATTCTTCTGCCTTCTACTTTGAGAGTTTCTTATATCCGGCGGTTCCGAACCTTTCAGACATGTTTATGATCCTCTTTGAGATTATAAACTCGGCCCTCCTGATACAGGCAAACAGGGTGAAATGACTTGCCCAGGGCCACACAGCTATTAAGTATCTAAGGCCATATTTGAATTCAGGAAGATGAGTCTTCCTGACTCCAGGTCTGGCACTCTATCCCCTGCACCACCCAGCTGTTCTCCACTGTACTATGGTGACTTGATTTGCTTACTCTGATATCTCTATCCAGTGCTCATCTCTCCCCTATATATCCACCAGCCTGCATTCCCTGAGCCAACACAACGCCCTGCACATAATAGGATTGTATCTCCATTTGGATAACCCCAAAGCACTTCAAACTGGACATGGCCAAAACAGACTGCATCATCTTCAAGCCTCCACTCCTTCTGACTTCCCTATCAGCTGACAGCACCACCTGCCCAGCAAGCCCTCACTCAGAACCTCAGTGTCATCTTTGCCTCATTTCCTGTTCATTATACTAAATATAATATTCAACCTATATTTTAAAAAATCTTTGATAATACACACAATGTTCCACACCCAACCTCTGAAAAGGAGCAGAGGAGGTTATCTTCCCATGTCTCTTCTTTGGGGCCATACCTGCTCTCTATAATTCTGTAACATTCCTCTGCGATGGTTCTGCAGTGGTTATTCTTTATACTTATTATAACAGTCACTGTGGCGATTGTTTTTCTGGAAGAGCTCCCTCCTTTACATTAAGCTGAAACCAGCTTCCTCGTCATAACCACCACTCCCACTTCAACTGCTCCTCAAGGACCCCTCCAAGGCCCAGAACAGCCAATCCAACCCCCTCTCTCCTATAGGACTGTGGAGATGATGGATGTGACAAACCTTTTACTACATGAAGTCCTATACAAGTAGGAGGGATAATTATTCCTTTCCTTCCAATACATGGCTCAGAACAATTTCTGCAGGGATGGAGACCAAGCTGCTTGTCAGGTTCATGTTCTCTCTGATGGTCTCTAGAAGAGAGTGGGCCTCCCACTCAGGCATGTCAGCCTTCAATCTAACTAACTCAAATCCCCCCTCAGGGCAGCACAGAATGGGGGAAAGGCCTGGAGACTGACTCCTGCTTCTGTTCCTACTATGTCTATGATGCTGGGGAGACTCTTACTTTCTCTGGGGCTCAGTTTCCTCTTAAGTAAAATGAAAGGACTGGACTAGACTACAGGTCAGAAAACTACAGCCAGGCCCCTGATGCCTGTTTTTAAACAGCCTTTGAGCTAAGAATGGTTTTGACAGGAACTGGGGCCTCAGGCCATTGTTTGCCAACACCTGGACTAAAGTATGCTTAAGGTCTTCGCTGGCTCCATTTCCTGTGACTGTTGGCTGCAGTCTACATCTAACAGACAAAGGCCCCAAGATAGGTAAGAAAAGGGTTATCAGCGCCCAACTTAAACCTAGTAGGAGGTTAACTCCGCTCCTCTCCTGAGGCAGCTGGTTGGTCACAGAAGTATGGTCCGACGGCTTGCCAGCTCATCGGCTCCAATTTCTACAGCTCCTGGATGTTTAGAAAATAGTTTTTGGACAATAACCCCACTAAGTCAGTTGTGCAACTACTGTGAAGCCCCATTTTACAAAGAAGTACACTGAGGATCTGAGAGGGGTTAAACAGCAAGTCAACAGTAGAGACAGGAGGATAGGGTGCTTAAGTCCCAGCTTTGCCACTAACTCAGTGTGTGACACTGGGCAAGTCACTTCCCAGTACTGGGCTTTAATTAACTCCAAGTCAAAGAAAGGACTGAGTTTGATGATCCTCTGTTAGTCCTGGGAATCTATGATTCCTCCTCCAAACTGGGTGTCTCATAGAAAAGCTGACCCGTGCAGGCCCAGTATTTAGGTAATCGGGGAGCATTCATTACATGGTGCTCATTCTTCCCAGATTTCCCCCAAAGTGCTTTATATCCATTCTCTCATACCCAGAAGTCAGGAATAGCTTTACTCTACTGCCCGCTCTGATTCAGAGCCCTCCATCCAGAAAGAGGTGTGGTCATCTTCTGCAAACCTCAGACTCTGGGTCTCATAACCTAGCTTTTTCCTACATCCTTTCCAGTCTACTTGGAGATTACTCCCTTCCATAAACTCTACAGTCCAGCCACAGGGGCCCATCTTGCTATTCCTTGTACCCAACATGCCATCTCCCTTTACCCTGTACCTTTACAATACACATTGGGAATGCTCTCCTTCTCTCCTCCATGTCTTAGAAACCTTGGCTTCCTTCAAGACTCAGATCTAGTGCCACCTTCTGCAGGAGGTCTTTCTGGGTCTCAGCAGCTGATAAGCCTTCCCTCTATGGTTACTTTTCAGCTGTTCTGTACCTTCCATGTACCCACTAATATACATGATGTCTCCTTCACTAGAACATAAGTTCCTTGAGGACAAGGACTGGTTATGCCTTTCTTTGTGTCTTTATCACTTATCACAGGGCCTGGCATACAGGAGGTGCTTAATAAATGCTTGTTGATTTACTGAATCTGGGAGCACCACAACAGAGTGCCTTCCCAGGGATACATCTGGGCACCCTGGGCCCAGCCCCACTTACCAGTTGAATTCATTGTAGTCATTGTCAACTTCCCACCAGAAATAGAACCAGGTCAGGGTGAGGAAGAAGGTGAAGATGAGAATCAGGAACCAGAGACGTTCCCACTGTGGAGACAGAAAAGTATGATGGTCACTCAGAGTCTAGGCGTGGCTCTGAAGATAGCACAGGTTATTCATCTAGCCACCTATTTGTCTCCTTTCTCTTTCCCCTTCAAGAGAGCCGCCCTAAATAACAAATAATTTTTTTTAAGAAAAAAAGAAGAAGAGAAAAAAAGCAGCAAAATCAATCAATACATTTTAAAAAAATCTGACATCATATGCACTATACCATGCTCAAGGACCAACACCTATCCACCCCTGCAAAGGAATGGGGGGAAGTATTGTCTCATGTTTTGCCTTTGGAGTCAAGTTTGTACTTTGTAACTTCCCAACATTTTTTTATTATATTTAACAAATATTTATTAAGCTCCTACAGTGCATGGAGTCTTGCGTTCTGTGCTAAGAGAGATGCATAGTTAACATAGGATACAGCCATCAATGAAGGGCAACCCTTGTGCAGAGGAGGCCTCCCCTCCACATCCATGGCCACTGGCCACTGGACCTATGGACCTATGGACCACGGCCACCGATGGGCCAACAAGCCTGCTCCCCCAGTCTGCCGGCCCTGCCTCCATGTCAGTCGTCATTAAGAAGAGCAGGTAGTTTCAATCTGGCCATTGTCCCTGCAGTTAGAGTCTGCAGCCCCCAACTCCTTAGCAATTACAGCTACTAAAGACCCAGAAAAGAAAGTTCTCATCACTAATTTTTGGCAACATCAAATGGTTCGAAATCAGAAATAGATTTGGTTTTATAAATGGAAATTATATTAAAGAAAAGGAAAATGGGGTCTTTCCTCTTTTGTTTTTTTTTAAATGTTATTTTTTTATTTTTTCAATCCCCTTCCTTCCCCCCTTCCACCCTCCAAGTAAAAAACAAAAATATAAAAATCAATCCTCTGTAGCAAATATCCATAGTCAAAGTAAACCCCTGCCCTGGTCATATCCCCCAAATGCACATCTCACTTACATCTTAAGTCCATCACCTCTTTGTCAAGAGGAGGTTAGCATGCTTCTCTAGAATCATTTGTCAGTCCGTTGATCAGAATTCTCAAGTCTTTCAAAATTGATTTTCTGTATGTCGTTGTTATTGCATAAACTGTTCTCCTGGTTCTACCCACTTCACCTTGTATCATCTGAGGCAGGTCTTCCATGAGGCCTTTCCATCTGCCCTGCTGCCAAACCCTCCCACGTGTGTTTTCTCTCCCCATCAGAATGTGAGCTCCTCAAGAGCAGGGCGAAGTCTTGCTTTTTTATTTGCTTGCCTAGCACTCCTCACAGCACTTTGCCTATAGTAAGCCTTAATAAATGCTTTTTAATTCGTTTGTTTCTAGACCTCAAGGAGCTCAAAGTCTAGTGGGAGTGGGCGGTGGGGGGCAGGGGCGAGGCGGTGAGAGAAGTAACTCTAACAGAGACTATTCCATACTAGGTGCAGCATTAGAGAGAGACAAGAATTCTTGGGGACACCCAGCTGGGATGATTAGAGACAGCTTCCTGGAGCTGGGAGCATTGAAGCTGGGCTTTTATGGGGGGCAAGAAATCAATTAGATAAAGGGGGAGTGGAGCAGGGAGGAAGATGTCCCAAGCACGAGATAGAGCATGCTCCAAGAAGAGTATCCAGAAGAAGGTAGCCCATAGGTAATGTTTGTTGATATAGAGCTTTAAGGCTGGAAAACTATTTACCGATATTACCTTATTTGAGCCCTACCACCACCCCTTGAGTTAGATGCTATTATATGCATTTTATAGATGAGGGAACTAAATCTGAGAAAAGTTAATTGTCAGGGTCTCACAGCTAAGTGTCTGAGGCAGGATTCAAATGAAGGTCTTCCTGATTTCCAATCCAGCCTTCTGGCCATGCCTTTCCATGGAAAGTTAGACGACAAGGATGCCACGGATATTGTTGAGGGGATTCCTGCTTAGTTGTGGGCTTGGCCTAGATGCTCACTCGGGTCCCTTCCCATCACTAACAGTCTATCTTTGCTGATATTTTAGGTTCTAAAACTCTTTTAGGCACTTATCCTCAGATGTATCCTCCCAGGTCTTAAAAAAAAAACCCTTCTGATTCTTTGAAATCCAACCAGTTGACAAAGTTTTGTCCAGCATCTATACCGCTCTGGCCCAGTGTTGGGCACCCAAAGGGCAGGAAGAGGAACAGACAGTCCAGGTGCTGCCCAGGAAATGGGGATCTTGGCTTTTCCCTGACTATTACGAAAGGCCTAAACATTTTTCGTTAGTTTGTTTTTTCCATGAGGATTTTCAGAATCACTAAGGCTCCAACTCTGGGTTGGGCCCTTTAGCACGGAGGGAGGCCAGGACCTCTTCCTCAGCAAGTGAAAAATCCTCATGAAAAACTGAGAAAGGCCTCTTGTAGCAATAAAAATAAATAGGCTATTGATTCCTGAAGGTGGATGGGCCTCCAATCAGCCATGAGTTACGGCCTTCTCCTTGCCTGACCATTAGGAAGAGATTAATGGGCTGACGCGTGGTCTCTTGGCCTCTACCTCTCTGACTAGAAAGATTGAATTCATCTTTAACGGAAGATTAGGGAGTCTCTGTGGCCAGGGGCCACGTCTCCCCCATCAGAACAGGAACTTCCATGGTTACTGGCACACTGGGGGCTCAAACCTAGGCTTCATGTCTTATCTAAGGCCTATTGATTTTTCCTACATTGTACTGCTGAAAAAAGGGAAGATTTGTGTCCAATTCCAAAGGATGAAAGGGTCCTAGGTTGCTCCTTCTACCACACTCTACGTGATTTGACAGTGGCTAGGAGAGTAATGTCTCCCCCCTCCACACACACACACACAACTCACTCCTTCTCTCCCTATGGAGATAGAGTGGCTGCCAGCTCCCTCCTTCCCTGCCTCTTCCAGCCTTGTTAGACTAGGCAACCAGGCCTCACAGGATCATCTTCATATCAGCTCTGGGCAGAAAGCCCAGCACAGGGCAGCAGGGGGGCTCCCCATCCATGACAACTTCCACTCCCCCACTTATTTATAGAAGTTCATTAACTGGAGAAATACAGTAAGCCATCCTCCTGGTCAGCTCTCTGGGGGAGAAGGGGGAGGAAGAAAGAGATCTACCAGCCACTACCACACAGACACAAAAACCTGAAAATAAAGAATGTTAGAGCCAGGAAGGACTTCAGAATATAGAATGTCAGAGCTGGGAGGGCCCTTGAAACACAGAATGTTAGAGCTGGGAAGGACCTCAGAACACAGAATGGCAGAACTGAGAGGGTCCATGGAATACACACTGTCAGAGCTAGAAGACCTCAGAACATAAGATGTCTGAGCTGGAGGGGCCCTTTAAATATAGAACATCAGAGGTGGGAAGGACCTCAGAACACAGAATGTCAGAGCTGGGAGGGTCCTTGGAACATAGAATGTTAGTGCTGGGAGAGGCCTTAGAACATAGAATGTCAGAGCTGGGAGGCCTTAGAACATAGATTGTCAGAGCTGGGAAGGCCCTCAGACCACAGAACATCAGAGCTAGGAGGAACTTCAGAACATATTATGTCTACGCTGAGAGGGTGCTTAAAACATAGAATGTCAGAACACAGAACATCAGAGCTGGGAGGCCTTAGAACATAGAACGTCAGAGCTGGGAAGGCCCTAGAACACAGAATGTTAGAGCTGGGAGGAACTTCAGAATACATTATGTCTGAGCTGAGAGGGTGCTTAAAACATAGATTGTCAGAACACAGAATGTTAGAACACAATTTCAGAGCCAGAAGGGACCTTGGATTGTAGAATGTCAGAGCTGGGAGGGACCTCAGATCACTTAACAGAATTAACATAATAACATAATGTTACAGAATGTTCAAATTATAGGAAGCTTAGAATGTGGAATGTCAGAGCTGGAGGAGCCAGAAGAGCTCACTGAATTCAACCCAGAGTCCAATTCCATAGGAGAAAACTAAAGTCCACAGAGAAGAGACTTGACCAAACTCGTACAAAAGGTCAAAGACGGAACTTGAACTCAGCTCTGATGACTCCCAGGTCAGGGTTCTTTCCACTACATCCCATAAAGTAGCATTTATGGGCAAATCTAACAACAACAGATTAGCATAATTTATCTCTATGCAGCTTACAAAAGTTGCTCCATATCCCTCCTATCATGTCCTCCTTACAAAAGCTTGGTGAGGCAGGACAGGCATGGGTAGGAAGGAGCTGGGTCATACTTCAGCTCCCCTAGGGATAATTCTTCCTTTTCTCACTGCTTTCCTTCCCTTGTTGAATTCGTATCCATCCTTTAAAGCCCAAATGCTCCCTTCTCCAGAAAGTCTTCCCTAGTCCCCTTTATAAGGTCAGTAATGGCTTTATAAAGCCCTCTGCTTACACCTTGCTAATGGAACTATTGTGTAATGCTTTGCATTACAGTTGTTATATTAAACTTAACATCTGAATTTTCTAAATCCCTGCACTTTCTAAATGAAAAAGTACAAGATCCTTTCTAAACTTCATATACCCCCCAGCTTTGTACACAGTAGGCACTTACTTAGTGCTTGTTAAATCAGGGAAATACTGAATTGGCAGCTCCGCATTGTGGCAGACAGAGTTCTGGGTCCGGAGGCAGGAAGACCAGAGTTGAAATTCTCCCTCCTTCCTCAGAAGTTCTTTGACCCTGGGCAAATCATTTTAGCTCTCTATGCTTCAGTATCCTCATTTATAACCTCACATGGGTTGTGGCAAAGATAAAATGAGATTACATGAAGTTCTTTGCAAACCTTAAAGTACTATACAATTGTTAGCCATTGCTACTCCTGCTACTCCTGGGGAGGCAGTGGGTAGATTGCTGGACCTGGAGTCAGGAAGACATGAGGTCAAATTCCACCTCAGACATTTACTTAGCTGAGTAATTTGGGGCAAGTTTACTTAACCTGTCTGCCTCAGTTTCCTCCTCTAGAAAATGTGAATAGTATTAGTACTTAACTTCCAGGGTTACTGTGAGGATAAAATGAGGTAAGATTTGAACAGCACTTTGCAAACCTTAAAGAGCTGTATATATGCTAATTATTATTGATTACAATGGCAACTACAATTTTCTATTCTAGGGCCATCCCAAATTGCACCTTCGGTATCTCCCCTCTTTACCCTGTGGCTTGCACTTTCGCTCCTGTAAATATACCTAAAATAATGCTTGGGATTTTCTGAAAAGAAAGAAGATGAAAATCAAACACATTTACTCAACCCAGAATCCTCTGGGGTGGGAGCCTGGGAATCTAAGATGAGATAACCCCAAGGCAGGCCCTTAGACGGCCTCAGAGATCCCCTCCAACTTGAAGACTTCTATGAACCAAATCCTAAGCTTCTATGAGCTTGGGATTCTGTGACACCAAGATGCTGTGATTCTAAGATTCAATGACTCATTCTAAGTTTCTATGAGTCTGAGATTCCAAGATCTGTGATTCTAAAAATGCTCTCCAAGTCCAAGGCATCAGAAGCGATTAAGCAGACATTTCAGGAGTTTGGGAAGGCAACCATGAAATAAAGAAATCACCAGGGTCTTGGCACTGTCTTAGCCTCTGAGGCTTCTGACCCAGCCCTGGAGATTAGAAGCAATCAGCAAGAGTCTGGGGGACCTCTGGAGGCTGGGTAATGGGGAGGAGAATGTGCACAGCTTAGAGATAAACAGCACTGCTATGGGAATGTAATGAGGGATATAAATAACTGGTTTGCTTCCTCTCTCACTCTCCCTGGTGCACACTTCCCTCTCCCTCCCCGCCGCCTTTAGCTTTGCTGCTAGTTAGATCTGCACCCTTCAATCCCTTCCTTCTAGATGGATGAGCCCAGGGTGGGGCTGCAGAGGCCAGAATATCTTTATTAAAACCATAAAACCTGGCTGAGAGCAAGCCCTCTTCCCTTCTCTGCTTTCAACACCCCGTAGCTGCTGGATAGTCTCCACTGCTCATGGATTTCCCTAAGCCACCTTCCCCAGAGTTGACAATGATGATAACCATCCGTAAGCCCTTTAGAATTGGTCCTCAGCCTCATGGAGGGTCAGTGGGTATCATTCCCCCTGCTTGACAGATGACTAGATTAAGGTTCATCGAAACAGGCCAGATCACCCAGCAAGTCAGTGGCAGAGCCAGGACCACAACTGGGGTCTCTTGATACCGAGTCCTAAGATCCTTTCCATGGGGTCATGTAGTAAAACACCTCAAGTTCCTCCTTTCCTGATCCCTAGGGTTGGAAATGACTGTATATATTAATACATAATTAATACATAAAATACATATATATATATATATGTATTAAACATACAACCAAATAGACATTCAGACTCTCAGAGCTAGCGGACTGAGGTCTATAATGGTAAGGGACTCGTCCATGGTCTACAAGTAATGATCAAAAAATATCTATCTACTTCCACGAGTTTCAAGGGTTACCTACAGCTTGTCTCCTCATCCACATCCCTAACCACTTGACGTGTCCACATCAGTGGTTCTGCACATCATTTATATCACTAAATTCCTAAAGGCAACTTAACACTTTCTTCTTCCCATTCATTGTCCATCTTCAGTGTCTGTCTAAGATATATATGTATGTATGTATGTATTGATGGGCCAGATACACAAATGGCTCATTGCAACTGAATAATGTAGTCTGAACAACAGGCATTTTTCATCCACTTGTGTTTTCCTATGTGGATATTGTTGAATACTCGACAAAAGTGTATATATGTGAATTAAACAGTACTAAGGCAGGCAACCTCCCTCTTGGATTATGGATATCAAGCAAGGGATAAAACAAGGTGACAGATCTTGGTCACAGGGGTTTGGAATCACTATGGAGGATGTCCAATGAAGGATCCTAATAGATGGATAGGTCCTCAGAGGGTTCTTGTTCATTGATGGCCATTGATGCTTGATTGCATCAAGCCCCAGAATGTTGCAAAGTCTCCTAGATGTCACCCATAATCAACTCCAGTTATCCACACAGGAAAAAACAAGTGGGTGAAGATCACCTACTGTTCAGACCATGCCATGCAGCTGGATAGACAACCCATGGAGCTGGCTCATCAGTACACATCTCTTGGACAGAAACTGCAAATGGACAATGAATGGTGCTAGAGTTCACTAGGAAAGGAGTGTGTGGAGCCGCCTTTGGGTAGATGTACAGTGCTAACAATGACCCCAAGATTCTCCTTGAAACAAAGAACTATCTTTTTAACACCAACCCTGAACATAGAATACCATCATCTCTGAAGAAGTAAAGTTGAGGGTCACCCACAGGGCAATAGAGAAGTGAAGGGTAGGTGTGAGTAGGGGTTGGCATGTTACCCACAACAAATGGCTCACCGAAAAACAGTGTTAAAGAAAACCAGAAGAGGAGGAGGGTGGTCATACAATCAAAGTGATAGATAACCAATGGACAAGCCTTGTGCTTCACTGTTACCCGGAAGACTTACAAGACGTGAGCAAAAGTCATACGTGTTAAATGGATCATATCATACAAGGACAGGTTATGATCTATACCACTGGAGGAAAGTCAGTCAACAAGCATTTATTAAGCACTTACTATATATGAGGTATGTACTAAGTGCCTGGAATACAAACAAAGGCAAAAAAAAATTCAATCCCTGTCCTTGGGGAGCTTACAATCTAAAGGAGGAGATAACATGTAAATAACTAGGCACATACAAAATATATAAAGTAGATGGAAGGTCACAGGGGAACTGGGAATGGTCTCATCCAGAAGGTGGCATCTGAGCTGAATCTTGAAGGAAACCAGGGAAAGATGAGGCAAAGATGAGGAGGGAGAACATTCCAGGCATGGGGGACAGACAGAGAAAAGGCAGGTGGGAGATGGAGTACCATGTACAAGGAACAGCAAGGAGACTGGTGTAGCTGGATCATAGATAAGGTAGGGGGAGGTAGAAAAGGGTCAGGTCATGAAAAAATTTAAATTGGAGGCAATAGAGAGCCACTGGAGTTTACTGAGTGGGAGTGAGGCAGGGGGAAGAGTGACATGGTCTGAGCTGTGCTTTGGGAAAATCATTTTGGTAGCCAAATGGAAGATGGGAGTGGGGAGATTCATAGGATCACCTAGTATCCAAGTAGCTAGACTGTGAGTTCCATGAGGGCAGGGGATTTGTGTTATCTAAACTATGTATCTTTCCCAGCATCTAGCCCAGGGCTCTGTGCAGTAAGTGCTCATTAAATTTAACAAATGAATGAAGGAAGGGACAGTCCTACTGTCTTCCTCCTAGGCTAGATCCTTTCATTCAGGTCTGGGGTCACATCTTAGCAAGGACATTGACAAGCTAGAACAAGTCCAGAGGGAAGTAACCAGGATGCTATTTGAGAATTAGCTGAAAAAATAGAGGATGTTTAACATGGAGAAGTAACTTGGGGGGGGGGGGGGAGGGGTAGAGATAACAGCTTCAAGTATTACAAGAGCTGCCTTAGGCTCCTTCTGCTTTGATCTAAGGACTGAACTGGGAGCCATGGATGGAAATCACACAGTGGCCAATTTCACCTAAATATCAAGAAAACTTTACAAATAATCAAAGCTGTCTCCAAGTAGAATGGCTGCTCCAAGAGGTAGTGGGATACCCATCTCTGGAGATCTCGAAATAGGTATTACATTGTCACTTGGTTTGGGGTGGTTGATTCCTGCTTAGTGTACATGCTATCGGGGATGTCCTTTCTGGTCCTTTTTGGAACAAAGGATGACAACCAACCATCTGAGATGCCTTGAAGCTCTGAGCCCTCCAGCTCTGAGCTTCTAACTTCCCTGTTACTGTTGAGGTCAGTGGTGTCAGTCAGATGGAAATAGGGGTCACTAAACCATAATGAGGATCCCTGCAGCAGCATAATGACTTACAAAAACCACGTCAAACTATCAATAAAGCCCAGGTCAGACCATGTCAATCCTCCTCTTGCCTCACTCCCACTCAATAACTCCAGTGGCTCCTTATTTTGATTGATTTATTTTGTTAAATATTTCCCGGTGACATTTTGATCTGGTTTGGGCCATACTCGGGAGTGTTTTGGGCTTTCTGTTGGATACTTCTGGGCTATGGCACCACCACGCCACCATTACTCAGGCTTGAGGCCTCAGCTCTAGTCTCCACTGCTCACTCTCTCCCAACACCCTCCATGTCCAATCTGCTGCTAAATCCTGTTGATTCTACCTTTGCAAAATCTTCTTGTACAGCCCCTTCTCTCCTCTGACACTGCCACCATTTTAGTAAAGGCCCTTTTCATCTCATGCCTGGACTACTGCAGTGGCCTGCTGGTGGATCTCCCTCCCTCAAGCCTCTCCCCTCTCCAGTCCATCCCTCATTTGCCAGACTGATCTTCCTAAAGTCTGACCAGGTCTCCCCCACTCCCCTTTCCCTATTCAGTAAACTCCAGTGGTCCCCAATCAACTCCAGGATCAAATATAAAACCTTCTTTGGCATTCAAAGCCCTTTAAAACTTGGCCCCTTCCCATCTTTCCAATCTTACACCTTACTCCAGTGACATCAGCCTCTTTGCTGTCTTACAAACAAGTCACTCCATCTCTTGTCTCTGGGCATTTCCTCTGGTTGTCCCCCATGCCCGGAATGTTCCTCCCTGTATCTGCCTCCTGACTAGCCTGGCTTCTTTCAAGGCCTGGCTAAAATTCCACCTCTGTAAGAAGTCTTTCCCAACCCCTTCCCCTCAATGCCAATGCTTTCCCTCTGTTAATTAGCTCCAATTTTTTGTCTATTTCTTGCTGGGACTTAGTTGTCTGCACAATGTCTCCTGTGAGCTCAATAAAGGCAGGGACTTTTTTTTGTCCTTCTTTGCATCCCCAGGCTTAGCACATCACCCGAGACATAGTAGGTGCTTATTAAACACTTATTGACTGATTGTGATTCTGCAAGCTGTCTGGCTCAGGAGATTCTGGGAACAAGGCTTAGCAGTGAATGAGTGGGACTGACAGTGCGTGACAGCGAGCTGCAGAAGGTTGGGGAGGCTGAGATCCGTGTGAGCAGGAGGGGCTGGAGAAGCTTCTGCTGTTAGCTAGGAGCTGCTGCACGGCTGCAGGTGGATGAACCCTCAGACAAGTAACTGTCTGCCCTTTGGTGACTTCTGGGAGATGCGAGCCCTTTGGGAGCTGAAGAAGCCAGCCAAGCATGATATATTTGGAGCCTTTGGGTTTCTTCTTCTCAGTTTGCTGTCAAACGAAGCCACTGGCAAGCATATCCTGGGGAGTGGGGGCTGCCAGTCTCTTTTCTAATTCAGTGACAGTAGGCCAACAGGATCCTACCAAAAGGTAGATGGGTCACACGTCATCTATTGTTGGCAGCTTCTTGGGTTCCACAGGGACCTATCCAGGAAGGGCCGGTGAATCTCACTACCTTCTCGCTGTTGACTGGGGGCGGGGGAGAGCTTTCTGTTCTAAAAACTCCATGCATAGGCTAGAGCAGGAGCCACATGTGGCCTCGAGGCCACAGATTCCCCACCCTTGGGCTAGAGCATAAATGAGTCCAAAAAGAGGCAGGAGAGCCATGGAATAGAGATTCAGGGGACCTGGGGGCTAATCTAGGAAGTGCCAATGACTCTAAATGTGACCCTGGGAAAATAATTTCTCCTTTCTAGGCCTCAGTTTCAAATGGGGGCAGAGGGGATATAAGACTAGATAGTTCAAGAAGGAAAAGGACCAAATCTTATGTAAATGTACCTCTGTACAGTGACCAGCAAGCACCGTGCCTGAACCTCATTTTAAGGCCCCTTCCAGCTCTAATATTCCACGCTCTAAGGTCCCTCCCGGGCGACATTCAGTGCACTACGGTCCAAGGTCCCTTCCAGGCATGACTGTTGTTAAGTGTATGTCTTCAAATCCTCCCCAATGAAGGCATTTCACAAATAGGAAGGGCTATCCCAGGCTCTTCCCATTCCCTCTGCCTCATGCCCCCCCACCCCCAGGGCTCTATCTTTTGTTCTAAGAGCCTGGCTTCCTCTCTGACCCGATAAAAAGCTCTGATTGCTGAGTTGGCACAAATACTAAATTATCTCCTTAATAACCCAGGCCAATATACAGCGTGGGTTGTCTGGGGCCCCTGGCTCTGCCACCACTCCTCATCTTTTATTACTAAGGCAGCAATCACCCTCTGTGCTATGTCACAATTACAGGGGCTGTGGGTCTGAGAGTCAGATGCCAGGAGCAGCATAGATGACAACCACTGCCCGCTGGTAGGCAGACAGACACGCAGATATTTTTTTCTTCTTTTCCTATCTGCTTCACATGAAAGGCCCTCTCTCTTAAGGATCTTAGCTGGAAGGAGTATAACCCTACAATAGCCACCCTTTGTGTAGCACCTGCAATGAGCTAAACACTTTACCAATATCATCTCAGTTGAACCCCACAACTTGGGAAGGTAGGTACCAGTACTATTCCCATTTTACAGCTGAGGAAACTGAGGCAAGCAAAGGTTTAGGTGACTTGTCCAGAGGCACCCAGCTAGTAAGCATCTGAGGCTGGGTTTGCACTGCCTCCAGGCCCAACTTTCTATCTGCTGCGTCACCTCTCGGAGTCATTTCCCAAATCACTGGGTTTTGGTGTTTATGTTAGAGCCAGAGAGTGAGGTTTACAGGCTAAGGTTTGCATCTGGAAAGAACAATTCACTGCTGAGGGTTCTATTTCCACTCTCATTTTCAAGGCAAGACCCTAGACTTCGTGTCATTTCAAACCACCTCTTGAGTTACGGTGGCAAGAGCTCTGGCTAAGGAGGCAGGCTTGGGGGCAAACCCGGGTCTCGGTTTCTGATTCCAAACTTCTCTCCCTCCATGATTCCCTTTGCCCCCTGGTGACCAGATTCTACACATCCTTCATGTCTCTGCTTAAGTCCTAACTCTTCAACAAATCCTCCCTGAGCACCAAAGCTCACACTGATCTTTCTCTTCCCTTCTCAGGGCCTATATGATGACCCTCGGACTGCTCCCTAGTGGTTTCCTGCACACATCTTGTGTCTCCCCCAACTAAACTATAAGCTCCTTATAGACACTAACCACGCTTTCTGCTGATTGTACCACCCTCACAGGGCTAGGTACAAATAGGTGGAGGACCAGGACAGTGTGGACCAGCTGGCTGATAAGGCTCTAAGCCCCTTAGGGAGGTCAGCTTCATTTTTTAATTTCTGCTTTCCCAAGTGGCTAGCACAGTGCCAGCCATACCATAAGCGCTTAATAAATGCTTGATGATCGCCTGATGGTCAGAGACCTAATGTCTTCCTCTGTTCCTGGACGTAGTGAAAGAAGGAAGCTTCCAGCATTGACTAAATATTAATAATAATAATAACATAGTATAATAATACTACTATTAAGGATATACAGTCTAATAATTATATAAATATAGTATAACATTGTCACTGCTGTGCTAGACCAGTCACTGAGGCCAAAGTTATAGGATTAATTTGTTTAAGTCCCCTTAAATATACAGCAAGGAAAAAAAAATCTGTTCTGCCAAAGCTGATTCCTGGCCACCCTGATACTTGCTCCAGACTGAGCGCTGACCTCTGGTGGCTACTTCACAGCCATGCTGTTCATCCTTCCGTTTTCAAGAACGATCGATGAATAACATCCCAAAGTGATGACTTGACTTGCACATGAACTGAACAACAATTCTGCCTCCTAGCCACGTGCCACTGATGCTAAGGAGGGCCAGGGTAGATGCGGCAGAACAACCTGCCTCCCACCCCGATACTAGAGGCACAAACCTAAATGTCAGCGCCTACAATGAAGGGGCCTGAAGAGCATCATTCCCAGCCTGAGATGGGGGAAATACTTGTCCCACATACTTTCAGAGCATGGCACCATGAAAAGACCTAGAAATAGGGAGGTGAGAGGCCCACTGCGCTCTGCCCTCATCAGACCCCACATGGAGGATTGTGCTTAGTTCTAGGCACCAGGGTTTAAGAAAGGCATTGATAAACTGGAAGAGTATCCAGGAGGGCAACCTGGAAGTGAGGAAGGGTCCCTGAGTCTGTCATAGGTGGATCAGCTTGCGGAAATGCACACCCCTAGTTTGGAGAAGACAGAAAGTTCTCTAAGGCTACCATGTGGCTACATGTGGCACAACCAGGAACAATGAGTGGAAATTACAAGGAGAAAAATTTGTTTGTTGTCAGGAAAACTCCCTAACAAAATCAGAAATAGGTTGCTTGGAGCGGAGGGAGGAGGGGGGGTCCTTCTCCAGGTTTTTGAGGTATGGCCCCTTTCTGACACAGATTCACCCTGCAACCTTAGGCAAGTCTATCCTCTTCTCTGGGCCTCAGTTTCCCCATCTGTAAAGTGGGGGTTAAAAATCTGTGTCCTGAAGACTTCTCAGGGCTATTGTGACCAATCATTCAATGATATAGAGGGCAGAAAAGCACCTTATAAAGTGCCATTTGCACACAGTGTCCCACTTGCCTTCCTATTTTTGCTTCTGATCATCCCAGAGCTAATTGATATTTTATTGCTTGCCTTCTCAATGGGCAGGGGAGGGGTAGGAGAGAATTTAGAACTCAAATTTTTTCTTTAAAAAAATGTTAAAAATAAATAATGCTTTTGATGGTCCCAGAGTGCCTAGCACCAAGATACACATTTCCACTCAGATTGAGTCACCAGTCAGAATGCTCAGGAACTTTGCCTGCCTTTGAGATGAGCTCTGAGCTATAATCCTGAGGTATGATAGGGGGTACTTCTGCCTCCCTCAGAGCAGCAGGTGCAGCTAAGCCAAATGCATTTAACATTTTCCGGCACAGACGTGTTAGGAGTCACAAGGGATGAGCGGTTTATTAGGGAGAAACTGGGTCATTAAGAGGGAGGTTTTAGGAGTGTATTTAAGGGAAAGAATTGATATAAAAGTCGAATTCACCACCCCAAAGCAGTCCCTTGGGGAAAGGGTCTAATCAGTAAGATGTAAAATCTTGGCAAGCAGAAAAGGTCAGAATGATGACAGGCCCGAGCTTCTGATTGGCATCGAGGAGTAC
The DNA here is from genome assembly GCF_011100635.1 of Trichosurus vulpecula. Taxonomy (NCBI): domain Eukaryota; kingdom Metazoa; phylum Chordata; class Mammalia; order Diprotodontia; family Phalangeridae; genus Trichosurus; species Trichosurus vulpecula. The sequence goes on along the minus strand of NC_050574.1, from coordinate 121,878,768 downwards.
TAGAGAGAGCCCTGGGCTCGGAGCCAGGGTTCACATCCCAGCTCCAGCATTAGCTAGAAGCGTGCCCAAGGTCATGTCAGCACAGCCTCAGCCTCAGCTTCCCCACTCATTGGCAAAAGGGGGATCATGGCTGCTGGACTGCCAACAGTTAGCACTCCTGTGTACGCCTGAGCCAAATGCACTCACTGCACATTCTCCAGCAGCAACAAAGGAGAGCCAGGAATCGTGAGCCACGAGTGGCTGATTAGGGAGCGGAATTGGGTCGGTCATTAGAAGAGAGAGGTTTTCCGGGCATTGGACCTCTCGGGTTGTTTTAAAGGAAGGTGCTTTGCAGGCCTCAAAGGGCTGAAGAAATAGGGATTTTTATTAGCCTGTGTGGCTTGATGGCTGCTGTCAACCCAGGTTAACCTCTCTGGGCCCATTTCCTTCCTTCTTTGTAAAATGAAGGTGGTTAGACTAAAAGGCAGCTGGATTCAGACGAGATGCCATGACCGATTTTTGGTTTCGGAGGAGAGATGATGAAACCTCTTCTGGACAGAGGTGATGGGCTATGGTTACACCTGCTGTCAGACCTGTTCCACACACTGGCTGATTTTGCTTTATTTTCTCTGTTACGAAGGAGGTTTCCAGAATGGGAGCGGAATGTTGTATGTGGAATCAACTCACTGTGGTGGCATAAAAAACCCAAAAGGTAGCGATGAAATTTTTTTTGTAGCAATTTTTTTTAAGCAATGAAATTTAAAAAGAAATTTTGAAATGGAACATTCAATAAACTGTCCTAAGAAACGAGGTGATAAGACCAGCTGGTCTCTATGGTGCAGTCGATAGGGCATCGTACCTAGAGTCTTCGGGAAGACCTGAGTTGAAATCCAGCTTCACACTAAGATAAACTGTGTGAGCCGGGGCAAGTTATTTAAACCGTTTGCCTCAGTTTCCTCACCTGCAAAATGGGGATAATAGCGCCTATCTCACAGGGTTGTCATGAGGACCAAATGGCCTCAGACACTTGCTAGCTGTGCAACCAGGGTCAAGTCAGTCGAGTTTTGTCTCCGTTTCCTCCTCCATAATATGGGGATAAAAACAGCACCTACTATGTGCCAGGCACCGTGCCAAGTGTTCTGCAAAATCATCTCATTTAAGGTATCATATTGCTTCCCTTTTCAAGGGGTAGTGGAGGGGCTGGAAGGAGAGAGATAATTTGGAACAAAGAATTTAAAAAAAAATTAATATTGAAAAAAAAAGAACAAACAAACATTATCTCATGATCCTCACAATAACCCTGTAAGATACATGCAGTTACTATTCCCATTTTATAGTTGAGAAAACTGAGGCAGATTAAGTAAATTGTCCCTGTTAAGAGTAAATTAAATCAATCGTCCCTGGTCATACAGTTAACAAGCATCTGCGGCAAGATTTGAACTCTGGTCCTGACTCCAAGCCTAATGCTGTCCCCACTGGGATTATCGTGAAGATGAACTTCCATAATATTTATAAAGCACTTAGCACAGTACCTAGCACATAGTAGGTAGGCGATATAAAAATGTCAGCTATTCTTATTACTGATCATAGCCCATCGCTATTCTGTCTCTACCTAAGGTCTCTTCCAGCTCTGACGATCCACATTCCATGTTCCAAATGTCCTAGCTCCAGAAGTCTTCTGTTCTCCCCATCCTTGGTGTGCAGATATAGGCGTTAAAGAATGAAAGCACAAAAGAGAAGAGATTTCCCCCCTCCCTTCTGTGGCAAGGCTCTGCACTTCTGACAGGCACTCTGAGGTTCTTTTTTCGTTAAGAGACAAGCAGGAAGTGAGGAAGAGGACGCAAGAGGTCGGGATAAAACCGCGGTCAGCAGACAGCTGGGCATTTGGAGATTTCCCTGAGATCTGGGCTGCAGTGACAGGAAGGAGATTTGAACTCAATAGAAGACAGAACTTCCTAACAGTCGGCGCTATTCCACAGAATGAGCCCATCCGTAGAGGTATTCAAGCATAAACTGGATGGATCACGGATCCTGGCTTCCTTCAAATTAACAGTGAATATCCTATCTTCTACAAAAAGTCTGCCCAGTCCCCCAGAGGCAGCTGGGTGGCTCAGTGGCTTAGACCTAGCTCACTCTTGGTGTGACTCAGGGCAAGTCACTTAACCCGTCTGCCTCAACTTGCTCATCTGTAAAATGGGGGTAATAACCCCTATCTTGCAGGGTCATTGTGAGGATCTAATGAGATTCAGAGTTTACCTGGGACATAGTAGGCACCTGAGAAGTGATAGTTTCCTTTCCTTAAAGCTCATGATTTCCCTCTGTTGATTATTTCAAATTTATCTCATGTATAGCTTATTTGTACATAGTTAATTTGAAAGCCATCTACTTCATTAGACTGTAAGCTCCTTGAGAGCAGGGACTGACTGTCTTTTACCTTTCTTTGTGTCCGGCACATAACAGGTGCTTAATGGGTATTGACTGACAGAGATGACTCCTTTCCTGGATGAGAACTTAGTTTAGATGACGCTAGACTCTTTTCAAGTGTGAGGTCATATGGTTCTAATTTAGGCTCTTAGGCTTAGAGATCTGGAGCTGGAAAGGACTCTAAAGGCCATCTGGCCCAACCTTCTTGTTTTATTTTCTTCTTTAAAATTAAGTTTTATTTTCAAACAGGGATCAACCTTCTCTCCCTCCCACTTCCCTCGCCCTACCTTGAGAAAGCACGAAAAACCAAACCCCTAATTATAAACAGGGTATAGTCAAGCAAAACAAAATTTCTCATTCATCAGCCATGTTTAAAAAGCAACTTCTCAATCTCAGTCTATCACTGCTCTATTGGGATGGCATGCTTCATCATGAGTCTTCCAGACAGATACAGACAGAGAGACACACAGACAGACAGACACACGCACACATACACACCTCTTTGTTTTGCTTTAATCAGCCAAGATCCTCCTCACACTCGCATCCCAAACCCTTTTCCATTAAGAACACAAGAAAGACAAGACCATTACAAAAATGTGTAGTTAATTAATCAAAACAAATTTCCACATTGGCCATGTCCTAACAAATTGTGTCTCATTCTACATTCTAAGTCCTCAACATCTCTATCAGGAGGTAGGTAACATGTTTCATGATTAGTTCTCTGGATTGGTTATTAAGCTTACAAGAGTTCAGCACAATAACCTTCTATCCTATTTATATACCATATCTTGTTCATTCATTCCCTACTTTGTAGGAGTCCCCTCAGAGTCTCATTCTTTGTTGCATCAAAAAGAGCTACAGATGTTTTTGTACATCTTTAGAACTGGCTTTTTTAGGACTCCCTTAATCTACCCTCTCTCTAATTCCCTCTCTCCCTTCCCTCCTATTGAATGAAATATATTTCTGTATCCATTTGAGTGTGTGTGTGTATATATCTTTCCTTCTTCCGAATAGTTCAGATGAGAGTGAAGTTCAAGTGTCAACTACTTGCCTTCACACCCACCTTTTTGTATAAATGTTTACTTGTGCACCCTCATTATATGAAATAATTTCCCCGGATCTTTCTTTCCCTTTCCCCTACACAATACATTCTTCTTCTCCTCTCGTTCTATTCTTTTCTTAAGATCAAGACATAACATATCCACTCCCTGGTTTTGTCTAACTGGGCTCCCTTCCTGATGATGATAGGGATTAGAAGGGACAATATTTGAATATGCGCAAGCTCATCCACGTTTAATTGTTTATTGTTTATTCATGTTAACCTTTTTATGCTTCTCTTCACTGTGTACTTCAGGGTTTCTCTGCAGCAATGGTCTTTTCATCAGGAATGTTTAAAAGTCTCCCATTTCATTAAAGATCCATTGTTTTTCTCTTTTAGCATTATACTGAGTTTTGCTTCGGTAGTTATTTTTGGCTGTAAACCTCATTTCCTTTGCCTTCTGAAATATCATATTCCAAGTTCTCTGCTCCTTTATAGTGTTGGCTGCTAAATCACGTGTGATCCTGGCTGTGGCTCCTCAGTACTTGAATTTTTCTTTTTAGATGTTCGCAGTGTTTTTTCTTTGACCTAGAAACTCTGGATTTTGGCTATGATGTTCCTCAGAGTTTTCATTTGGGGGTTTTCTTTCAAGGTAGTGACTGATGGAGTCTTTCCATTTCCCTTTTGCCCTCTGGTTCTAAGAGATCTGGGAAGTATTTTGTTGTTGTTTTGTTTTTTTTTAAAAGAGGGGGAGCTGGGTGGCACAGTGAATAGAGCACCAGCCCTGGAGTCAGGAGGACCTGAGTTCAAATCCAGCCTCAGACACTTGACACACTTACTAGCTGTGCAACCTTGGGCAAGTCCCTTAACCCCAATTGCTCTGCCTTCCTCCCTTCAAAAAAAATAAATAAAAAGCGTTCTTGAAATAGGATATCTAGGCTCTTTCTCTTGGTCATGGTGCTCACACACTCCATTTATTCTTAATTTTCCCCCTCAACTCTTTTCCAAGACGTTATTTTTGCTATGAGATACCTTACTCTTCTATTTTTTTTTCAGTTTTTGGACTTTGTTTAAATATTTCTTATTGTCTCATGAAGTCATTAACTTCTATTTTGTCCATTTGAGTTTTCAGAGTTTGTTGTTTGGGAAGATTTTTTTACTTCTTGTGCCAAGCTGTTAATTCCCTTTTCAATTCTTTCTTCCATAGCTCTCACATTTTTTTCCGTTTTTTCCCTCAAGTACTCTCATTCCATGTTTTAAAAACATTTTGTGACTTTTTTTTTTAACTCTTGCTTCATCTCTCCTAGGAATTCTAGTTGAGTACGCCCAATCTGTGTTTTTCTCTGAGGCTTTGCTCATAGATGGTTTGGAGTCACTTTCTTCTTCTGTATTTGTGTTTAAGACACCACAATAGCTCATTATGACAGTTTTTTTGTTGATTTGTTTGTCCATTCTTCTAGCCTATTTCCTGACTTCAGACATGATGTTATGGCTGGGCTCCAGCACACTTCTGGAGGGAAGATCTGGGGTGGTCCTGTTTCTGCTTTCTTGAGGTATTGAATGTTGTTATTCCAGGATCTCATGGATGGGCTGGAGACCTGCAAGCTTTCAGTAGTCCCAAAGGGGTCTGACCCAGAGCAAAGTCTGATTGCTGCCCTCAGCTCTGAGCTCTGCAAGCTCCTGACTTGCAGCAAGTCAGCCAGAGAAGATTGCTATTGGACTCTGCCTGTATCAGCCAGCTGGAAAGCTCTGCTGGCTCGGAGTGGCAGAACTATGGGCTCCCCTTTGGTCTAAGATTCTTGCGTTGGTTACTCGTCTGCAGGCTGGGCTAGATGCTGGAAGTGAGACCTTGCTTGGCCTCGGGGTCTGAGCCATATCATCAAAGCTGCTGCAGCCGCTAATTTCTGAACTTCCTCCTTTCTTTTCTCCCTTCCTTAAGTTGTGCACAGGTCCATTTATTACTCTACCCTGGACCTGGGACTGGGAAGGAGATGACAAAGCTGCTCCCATCTCAGTACCCTAGTGTGGGTCTGGGATCTCTCTTTGTGTTGCTGTGCCCTGAGCAGCATGCTCCTAGCCTGACCCCACCTCTGGGGTCCAAAGACCTCCCTCTCAGTCTCCCACTACCAAGCTAGGCTGGATCAAGGACTCACTATGACTTTTTCTGGATTCCTCCGTCAGGATTAGGTCTAGTGCACTTTCTAGATCTGTTTGGAGGAGTGTGCAGACTGGAGGTCTTATCACTCTGCCATTTTCGTTCTGCCTCCTCCCTCATTTTAGAGATGTGGAAACTGAGGTCAGGGGGAATTAAATGATTCCCCCAAAGTCATACAGGTAGTATCAGAAACAGAATTGGAAGTCAGGTCCTCTACTGCATGACGTTTACAACATAGAACCTTTGCTCTTTAGGGAACAAGGACTAAGTTATCTAAATTTGACATGTTTTTAGGGACTAAGCCAATTTTTGAACACAGCAGATGCTAGACTGGAAGTCAGGAAGACCTGAGTTTGACTCTATCCTCAGATACTTACTAGCTGTGTAACCCTGGGCAAGTCACTTAACTGCTGTCTGCCTCAGTTTCTTGATTTATAAAATTGGGGGGAGGGAATAATAATAGCTGGCATTTATTGATCACTTTAAGGTTTGCAAAGTATTTCCACATGTTATCTCATCTGATCCCCATAATATCCCTGTACCAGCGCCCCCATTATACAGACGAGCAAAATAAGGCTGAAAAAGGTTAAGGGGCTTGCCGGGGAGTCACAAAGCTATCAGGTACCTGAAGCAGCTCTTCCTTTTTCTGGGTTCAGTGCTCCACTTCTCCACCCAAGTGCCTAACAGTCACGCCTACCTCACAGGGCTGCTGTGAGAATCAACACACATAAATAAAGCACACTTCAAATCTCAAGTCACTCTTTTGTGTGCTGTTGCTAGCTATACATAGTTGCCCTGTGTGAGTGGGGAAGGAGCGGGGTCAAGGGTCCAGGGGCAAGACCAGCTCCTTAGGAATGCTCTGCCAAGAGGCTGAGTAGAGGAGGGAGGAATGAGACCTAATTCCTCTGCACTTCTGCTTCTATTTAATTTCACAAGCACCTACTATGTGCTAAAACCCTCCCTGCCTTCAAGGAGCTAACATTCCAGAAGGATATCATTTTCAGGCGTCTGACCACTCTTCCTTCCTACTTCGGGGTAGGCCCACTCTTACTTGCCAACAGACACAAAGCCAGCTAAAAGAATTACATGAGGGAAGAGAGGGAGACGGACAGAGAGAAAGAGAGAGAGAGAGAGAGAGAGAGAGAGAGAGAGAGAGAGACAGAGTGAGACAGAGGGAGGGAGGGAGAGAGAGAGAGAGAGAGAGAGAGAGAGAGAGAGAGAGAGAGAGAGACACAGAGAGAGAAGGAGACAGAAAGAGAAAGAGAGAGATACAGAGACAGAGAGAGAAGGAAAGAGAAAGAGAGAGATACAGAGACAGAGAGACAGAGACAGACAGACAGACAGACAGACAGACAGACACACACACACACACACACACACACACACACACACACACACACACACAGAAGGGTGGGGGTGGGGAGGCACTACTGGAAACAGTCCAGGAAACAACTCCTATCTTCCCATTCTCTTCTCCCAATTACTTAAGCAGGAGCATTAGAGTGAAGAGCCAAGAGCAATTATCAATGAATTATCACTAGGCTGCAAAGTCTCCTGCTTCCTCTTCCTGCATAGTGCGTAAGCACATATCACAATAAACTCCAAACAGATTACAGGATCATAGATTTAGAGGTGGAAGGGCCCTCCCATGCCTTTGAGTTCAATCAGCTCATTTTACAGATGAGGAAACCGAGGCTGAGAGAGATTAAGGGACTTGCCCAGTCATAAACTAGCAGGTGGCCGGATTTGAACTCAGGTCTTCTGACTCCACATCTACTTTTCTTTTCCACTATGCCACATCTGACGTACAAAACATTTTGTTTTTTAAATGAGAGAATGGAAGGAGAGATCTCAACCATGGTTAAGGGAAGGATTCTTAAAACTAGGGGTTGAAATCAACATGCCTAAAATTAAAAGAGAAACGGTTAAAGGAAGGGAAAAAAATCTTTGCAGCAAACATCTCTAATAAAGGACTGATAGCCAAGACATAAAGGGAATTGTTTCAAATAAAAGAACAAGTTCCTGTTTTTGTTGCTTGGTCATTTCAGTCATTTCTGACTCTTCGTGACCCCATTTGGGGTTTTCCTGACAAAGATACTGACTGAAGTGGTTTGCCATCTCCTTCTCCAGCTCATTTTACAGATGAGGAAATTGAGGCAAACAGGGTTAGGTGACTTGCCCAGGGTCACCCAGCTAGTAAGGATCTGAGGCCAGATTTGACTCCTGAAGATGAGTCTTCCTGACTCCACTCCTGGCATTCTATTCACTGCACCAACGAGCTGCTCCTATAAGAGCAAGATCGATTCTTGATAAGAACAAGTCATTCCCTAATCAGTAAGTGGTCAAAACCATACAAATAGGCAGTTTTCGAAATGAGACATGCTAGCTACTAACAACCACAGGAAGTAATGCTCCGAATCACTAATAATACAAATAAGCACAAATTGAAACAAGGCATAGGTTTCACCTCATACTCATCAGATTAGCAAAGATGATAACAGAGGAAAAGAAGTAATTAGGCATGGTGGTGGAGAAATGACTTGGGCCAACCATTTTGGAAAACAATTGGGAAGTCAGCCCCTCAAATTCACTGGCGGATGCAGTAATAACACTACTAGGCCTCTATAGCCAAGAAAGTGAAAAAACAAGAGGGAAGGGCTTAAAATATATTTTAAAATGTATTTATAGCAGCACTTCTTGAAATAGCAAAGAACTAGAAACAAAGCTGGTGCCTATTGATTGGGCAATGATGAACAGATTATGGTTATGAATGCAGTGGAATATTACTGCACCAGAAGAAATGATGAATAGGAGGAATTTAAAGTAGAGAGATTTATCTAAGCTGATGCAGAAACAGGAGAACATGTTATACAATGACCACAGTAATGTAAAGGAACAGGACACAGAAACTGTAGAATTCTGATTCACATCAGGACGAGTCATAACTTCAGAGCCCTGATAGGAAAATGTGCCTCCCATCTCCTGGCAAAGAGGTGGTGGGCTATAGGTGCTAGACATACTTTCTAAAAGACACGGACAAGTGTTGATGAACTTTATTTCACTGTACTTTTTTTTTCTTGCCAAGAGTGGAGTCTATTGAATAGAAAATGACATTTTTACCCAGCAATACCACTTCTAGAGCTGTATCCCAAAGAGATCCTACAAGGGGGAAAATGACCCATGTGTACAAAAATATTTACAGCAGCTCTTTTTGTGGTGGCAAAGAATTGGAAATTGAGGGGATGCCCATCAATTGAGGAATGGCTAAACAAATCGTGGTACATAAATGTAATGTAATTTACATAAATGTAAATGTAACTGTGCTATAAGAAATGAGGAGCAGATGGACTTCATAAGAACCTGGAGAGTCTTGTATGATCTGATGATGAGTGAAGGGAGCAGAACCAGGAGAACATTGCACACAACCACAGACACATTGCTTCTGTGATGACTAACTTTGATAGACTTGGCTCTTCTCAACAATGCAAGGTTCTAAGACAGCTCCAAAAGACTCATGATGGAAAAAGCTATCCACATCCAGAGAAAGAATTATGGAATCTGGATGCAGATTGAAGCAAACTATTTGCTCTCTCTTTTTTCCTCTTTTTTATTTTATTTTATTTTATTTTAGGTTTTGTTACATCTTTCTCATGGTACATTTCATTGGTTATAATTCTTCTTTACAACTTGATTACTGGGAAAATAAGTTTAATGTGAAATATATGTTGAACTTATATCATATTACATGCCATCTTGGGGGAGGAGATGGAGGGGGAGAAAATTTGGAACTCAAAAACTTGTGGAACTTAGTGTTATAAACTAAAAAAATAAATTAATTAATATAAAAAGAAAATGACATTTTTTTTTAAAACAAAGGGACATCAATGAAACTTTTTTATTTTAAGTATCAGTATAAACCAACATCCTGAGCCCTGCTAAGAGCTGAGCACCTCAGGTTGGAGATTTCTCCAATATTTCCTGGCACTCCAGGCAGGCAGAGTACCTCCCCCATAATAGCTAGCCAGTCACTTGCCACCATTTTAGTCAGTTCAACAAACGCTCCTAGAGCCAGTCCTATTGGAAAGAACACTGGATTTGGAACGAGAGCACAAGAGTTTGATTCTGGCCTGTTCTAGTATCTAGCTGCGTGACCTTGGGCAAGGTCATTTCCTCCGGGCTTTGGCATCCTCATCTGTAAAAGGAGGGGGGATGGATTGGATCATCTCTGAGATTGTTTTTTGCTCTAATTCCTAGAATACTGTGAGCCTTGCTCTGAGTCCTTAGCAGAGACAGGTGGAGAAAAAAAGAATGATCTCTCATATTTGCACAATGTATAAAAATCTTGGAAGAACTTTCCTTTAAAGTAAGTATTCATTCAAGCCAGCAACAAAAACTTTTTAAAGTACCTACTACGTGCTAGGGAAGACTGGGGAAACAGGTACATTCAGTTCTTCTCTAATGGAATGAGGGACAGGACTGAAGACCCTGCCATCTGAGGCTCTGTTGAAGGAAATGAAGATGGATGTATAACCTGGAGAAGACTTGGGAGGGGGGCGGTGAAGGATAGGAGTCTTCGGGTATTTGAAGGGTTGCTCTATAGAGGAGGAATTAGACTTCTTATACCCCAGGGGGCAGAACTGAGAACAATGAAGGATAGCCATGGGAAACAGATTTCATTTCAATATTAATTTCCCAGCTATTATAGCTGTCCTATAATGAGTGGGCTGCCTTGAGTGTGAATGAGCTTCCCAACACAAGAGGTGTTGAAACAGATGTGTAACCACAATGACAATAATAATAATGGTGCCAGTATTTACTCATATAGCACTTTGAAGTTCATAAAGTATATTCTATTTCCCTCCGTTGATGCTCAGAACTCTAGGAGGTAGGTAGTATCATTATCCTCACTTTACGGCTAAGGAAACTGAGTCTGGGAGAGGTCCAATGATTTACCCAGTGTCACATAGCTAGTAAACGTGTGGGGGAGGGTTTGGCCTCTGTCAGATGGGGTTTCTAGCCTGGGTGGCAGAAGCTGAGAGAACACAACAGGGCTGAAGAGGAGATGCCTTCGGAGGCTATTCAACAGCTCTGGCTGAACAGGATCCCAGCAATGCAGAGAGAAGGTCGCTTTGGGGATGCTTCCACAGGCAGCCTCCTTCTCACCAGGCCCTACACACCCTCCTCTTCAATTCTTGTGAGCTTTTGTTCTTCTAAAACAGTATGCTGAATGAATCTGAGACCAGGGGCTGGAGGAACAATGCCCGAGATGAAAGGGCCTTCCACATCTATCTCTGTCCGAATCACACACACAGGCTGCCCACCCATCATGACTGTCAGCCTCTGGGGCCGTGGTTGGCAGTACCAGCCCAGCTGCAGTTTCCAAGACACTGCAAATCTGGGGGAATGGGGAAAGATTGCCACTCTGCGCCATACCCACATACACTAGGAAATCGCAGAACAGCAGAACGTCAGGGTTGTCTAACCCAACCCCACACCCACACAAGAATCCCCTCAGTAACACCCCAAGACCTCATCACTCAGCATCCACTTAAAAACCTCAAATGATGAGGCAGCTGCCTCTATGAAGCAGCTCTTGGAGACATGTCAGGATCACAGGGTCACAAATCCAGATCAAAAAGGGCCCTCAAAGACCATCCACTCCTACCCCCTCATTTCACAAGTGAGGAAACTGAGGCCCAGGGGATTAAGTGACATGCTTAAGGCTACACAGGCAGTATCAGAAGCAAGATTTGAACCCAAGTCCTCTGACTCCAGAACCAGTGTTCTCTTCATGGAGCAGGTGACATCTAAGCAGGGCCTGGAAGGATGGCTCAGATGGGAAGAGTCCTCTGTAAACCTTAAAGCACCGCATGAGTTATTAGGAGGAACGGTTTGATTGTCAGGGTATGTTTTCATTCACTGCATTAGAGCAGGGCTTTCTAGGTCACGTGTCATGGCAATCAGTGTGATGAAGCCGTCAGAGTCCTGCTCAGAATAAGGTTTTTAAATGCATAAAGAGGATTAAAGGACCCCAAATGCATTGAAATTAAAAGCTCTTGGACCCCAGGTTAAAAACCCCAGTGTTAAAGGGAAGAAAATGTAAACCTGCAGAGACAGAAGTTGACATGATGTAAGGGAAAGCTTCCAGACAGTTAGAATAAAGCTTCAGTTAGAATGGATTTGTGAGGAATGATTATTTCTCCCTTGCATTAATTATTGTATTGAGACCAAAGTTTTTCTCCTTTTCTACCTCCTTATCCCGAAATCAACCAGTGTGAGAAATCTTTCTAAAAGACTTACCCGGCCAGGGTAGCTGAGATCTAATCAAAGACAAGGTTAATGGGTGCATTTTTGCTCATTGTCTTCACTCAGACAGATCTGGGAAAATGTGGATCCTCCCTTTTGTCAGACAGGTGATATGGAAATTCATAAGTCTCTCTGACCAAGATCTAGGTGATCCAAGTCACACACTCCAAGACCCTGATTGGAATATAGCCCAGCTTCTCACTGTAGTATTAATTTTCTCATTAATTGTTAGTCAGAGTTGATTGCCACCCTCAGGTACACCTGCTCTTCCAAGGGTATATAAACTGTGAGCTCACCGCCATCCTTCCTAGCTCAGAACAGTATAAAGAAGAAAAGAAGATGCTTGGTCTCCTTAGGGAACCACGTCTTCCAGCCTTAGAGACATGGCAAGAGAGAACGGGAAAAGCAATGCCTTTGGAATCAGGGGAACTGGATTCAAAGCCCGGTCTTGCTTCTTTCTAGCTATGGCACCCTGGACAAATAAATGGCATCACCTCTATGGGCTTTCTATAAAGTGATTGTCAGACAGATCATGGGTTGGAAGATTTCGAAACAGAAGGGACCTGAAAGGTCATTTAGCCTAACCCTTTCACTTTAGAGATGAGGAAAACGAAGGCCAGGGTCACATGGATATGAAGAGGCAAAGTATTTTATTTTCTCAGGTCTCTTCAATCTCTAAAGCCTTATTCTTGGCATTAGGGTGAAAAAGAGCCCCCCTTCCCTTAGGGAATCCCCAATCTCAAGGAGGAGCTCTAGCCCTTACCTGGATGGAGTTCCTTATCTCTCGGAGATGCAGGAAAAATGTACAGGAAAGAAAACTAGATGCTTACAGGTGAAGTGAACAAGGAGACAGAACCTCATTCAATAGATGCACTGTTTGGCAATTTCCCAGGGCCTCCCCTTCACAGGGCTGGATTTTTTTTTTAAAGGAGGAAGGCATTTCCTGGTTGCCCAAAGCAGGTCAGAGAAGCCACACCCTCAGAGAAGGTGGGGTACGAGGAGGAAAGTACTGAGCCAGGAGTTAGGAAGCCCAGATTCTAGTTTTAAATCATACAAACTACTACTGAGCAAGTACCTTCCTCTCTGAGCCACAATTTTCTTATTCGGAGACTGAACTAGGTAGTGAGCCTAGGAGTTGTCCAAAGACAGATACACTCACAGTCTGGTTCTGGTATAGGTCCAGAACTGCCCCTTTCACCCTGCACATGTTCTGGCAAAAGGGGCTATCCCTGCTGTTGTTCCAAGTTCTAGGAATTCAGGAACTCCCACGTCCTGGGCTTCATCTCTTACTTGGGAAACGAGGGTGACAGTCAGAATTTCCAAGCCATCGCAGCTGCCTAGCAACGGAACAAGCTGCCTCACAAGGGAGTGAGCTCCCCATAACAAGAGGTTATGGAGACTTAACCCCATAACCAGTCTGCTTAACTAGAGGGTAAGCAAACACTGGGGAGTCACCTGTGGGGAAATGCTGCAGAAGAGACTCATGAATCAAAGCTGTGGGGTTAGCTACCTGACTTCCGAAGTCTCTTCCAGCTCTGACACAGAATTCAGGATGAATTTATAGCTTAAAAAAAAAAATCAACGACGCTATGCAACCCAACCCAAATAAGAGACATCCTTGGATTATCTAGTTGGGATTACTGGTGCTCACTTACAAAGCCAAAAGTTATTTATCTACTTCAAGAAAAAGGTCCTTTGTCCCAAGAACCACATGGTCCCGAGCCTATTCTGTCTCTGATGAAAGAAGAATCCAGTAGATTAAAAACAAAAATCTGCCACAATCTTTTCCTATTGTTTAATCAACCACAGGATGTCAGGGCTGGGGTGAACTCTAGAACCTACATGAGGGGTAGGGAACCTGCAGCCTTGAGGTCACATGTGGCCTTCTAGGTCCTCGGGTGTGGCCTTTTGACTGAGTCCATGTTTTACAGAACAAATCCTTTTATGAAGGGGATTTGCTCTGTGAAGTTTGGATTCAGTCAAAGGGCTGCTCTTGAGGACCTAGAGGGCCTTGAGGCCGCAAGTTCCCCACCCCTGAAAGAGCTAGAAGGGGCCTTAAAAAAGAGACGAGAATGTCAGAGTAAGAAGAGACCCTTAGAGGCACAGGCAGCACAGTACAGCGCAGTGCACAAAGAACACTTGATTTGGAATGGGAGACCGAGCTTGGAATTATCCTTCTGACACATTAGCTATGAGAAAAAGTGACTTAATCTTTCTCAGCCTTCCTACTTTTCTCTTTGTTCTCGTTAAACATTCAATTAAGACTCTTTTTTCATCACTGTCATCTCCCCGACCTCACCAGAATCCTTCCTTGTAACAAGTATAATAGAGCAAAACAAAACACACAGGCCAGTTCTGAAAATGTGTTATACCTCGTGCACTCACAGCCCAGCATCCTCTGCCACCAGGCAGCCACTGGGTGTGAGCAATTTTCTCATCAGTAAAATGAGAATATAAAACCCTGTAGTATCTAACTCATGGCATTATGGCAAGGACTAGTCAGTCAACTGGCATTTATTAATCATCTACTATGTGCTAGACACTGTGCTAAGCGCTGGATCAAATGAGATAGCATATATATATATATTTATTTATAGATAGATATAGAGCATACTCTGTATATAAATATTTGTTATTATTTTAAACAAATATTTTATTGATGCTTTCTTTTTTGAGCATCATAGGCTCCTAGATTTTAAGTAGGAAAAGACCTTTGAGGCCACTAAGTCCAAACCCCTTGTTTTATAGATTGAGGAAAAGGAGGATGAGGGAAGTTTAATGACTTGCCCAGGCTCACTGGTTGGTACATGGTTAGTACATGAAGCATACCAACTTCCTGACTCCAAGCCCAGTGCTCTAGGGCAAACTTCCCCTAAAATCTGGGGTTAAACTTGTGGGTGTCATGATTTCCTTTGCCAGTCTTGATAAAAACCCATGGACCCCTTCTCAGAATAATGTTTTTAAATACACAAAATTAAATACGTGGGATTATAAAGGAAACCAATTATATTGAAATATAATTAACAAAATATTTAGGAAACAAGTTATTAGATCCCCAGTTAAGAACCCCTGCCTTGTAACAATTGGATATTTATAGCATTCTTAGCATTCTCATATCTTGAAAGCATTGAGGGATCATTTTGCAAGATATCTCAGGAAGAGATGGAAAAAAATCAGGGGGAAAAAAAGGTGACTGAGAGGACACCAGTCACTCCCAACCTCAATGCCTACTTTCTCATCTTTGTGAGAATGACCTACATATATATGGAGGGTAGCCCCAGATCAGAACCTGAGAAAGGCAAGCAGGGATCTGGGAAATGGCCTTCTCCAGCAGACACCATTCCAGTCACAGGACTGCTTGAAAGGTGCAGAGAATCTGAGATCCCACTGTGTTTATTGTTTATTACAGAAAGGCACTTGACTTGCAAAACACAGTCTGCAGGGTTCTCTTTCCAGCTTCCTACCAAGAGTCTCTCAAGCATACACTAAAGTCAGGTAGGGTCCCTGGGCATATGAAACCACCAAGATCACTCTGTGAAACAGCCCAATTATGAAGAATGAGGGAGACATAAAACAAGGGGATGGTTGCCCACCCCAGACATTTACCACTGTCCTAGTGGACATCCTGAACAGAGTCCAGGAGGAAGAAGGACTCGCTACAAATAGTGAGATTCTCCAGTGGCTCCTCTTTGCAGACCCTCAGGTGTCTCAAGCCCCAGGAGACAGTACCAGAGTCCAGTGCTGCCTGCATTAGATCAGTGACCATCTGAAAGATGATCAGGGAATCATAGACTCAGAAAACTAGAAGATTACCTAGTCCAAAAACCTCATTTTACAGATGAAAAAACTGAGGCTGAGAGGTTAGGTGACTTGCCCAAGGTGCCACAGGCATTAAGTGGCAGAGACAACCCCAAAAGCAGCCAAGTAGCACAGTGAGCTCTATTCAAACAAACAGAAGACTCCAGTTCAAATCCTGCCTCAGACACTTACTAGCTACATGACCTTGGATAAGTTACTTAACCCCTGTTTGTATCAGTTTTCTTCATAAGTAAAATGAGGATAATAATAGTACCTACCTCCTAGGGCAATTGTTAGGATCAAAATGAGATAACATCTGTAAAGTGCCTGACAAGCTTTAAAATCCTATGCAAACGTTAGCTGTTATTATTACATGCCAGAAGGGGATTTGAACCCAGGGTCTTTGATTCTAAATTTAGTGCTCTTTCTATTATACTATGACGGATGGATGGATGGACGGATGGACAGATGGAAGGAAGGGAGGGAGAGAGGAAGGAAGAAATAGAGGGAGGGAATGTGGTGGGGGAGGAAGAAAGGAAGGAGAAAGAAAGAGAAGGAAAGAAAAAGGAAGGAAGGAAGGAAGGAAGGAAGGAAGACCAACCTAGCTGGATGAAAAAATGCCAATTGTCCAGGCCCTGTCATAAAGGAGAATGGCCAGTTCATTGAATCAGTCCATCAGTGGGTACATATATCAAGGACATCCATTTCTGATGGTCAGTGGACTAGACAGAATTTGAAACACCAACAGTGCCTTTTTTAATAACCTTAGATGCTGCTGCCTAGCATGAAAATTCCTTCTGATAGACACCGGTGTCCTGCTGATAATGCTCTAAAGCATCTAAGTTGTGCGTGATCCAGAGGGCAACAGAGAGATATATGGTGGGTACAGAAAGTAAGGTGTTTCCAGGGATGACCTTGCTATGCCAAAGGACATTCAGGATGGAGAGGTGAGCTGGTCAGGTGGGGTGAGACAGGGATAGCCTGAGCACCCCATGGGTACCCAGGAGATACAAAACCACCCAGAAGACGGCCTCCAGCATCCATAGAAGGTCTGTGGGAGCACATGAACACGTAACCCACAGGATGAGAAGGCACAGAAGTGTGGTGGGAGCTGTGCTGCTAGAAGGAAAATCTATATCAATGAGATCATGGGTCCCACTAATTATCGACATATTATTAACACAAAATTTCACAGCTGAGAGGTGCCTTAGAAAATAGACCAGTCAGTCAATAAGCATTGATTAAGCACCTGCTATGTGCCAGGCACTGTGCTAAGTGCTGGGGATATAAAGAAAGGCCAAAGATGGTCCCTGCCCTAGAAGAGCTGGAAGGGGCATTAGAACTATTGAATGTTTGTGCTGAGAACATAGAGTGTCAGAGCTAAGAGGGAGCAGGGAGGGGGCCCTTTTTGACCAGGGATTCTTAACTTTTGCTTCACGGACCCCTTTGGCAGTCTGGTGAAACCTATGGAGAGAGCTCTTTTCAGAATCAGGTTCTTAAATAACTGAAGGGAATGCTAAATTGCAGTTAGAGATCAGTAAAAATAAATTTGTAATTTTTTTCTCCTCCAAGTTCGCTGACCTCTTGGAAATGGTGAAGAACCCTGTTCTAGACCATCTGGCACAACCCCTTTGTTTTATAAAATAAGAAAACTGAGATCCAGAGAAGATTGTCTCTTCCACCACTCCCGATATCTGCTCTCGGTACCGTTAACCTCAATTTCCAGGGGCCGGTATTGGAGCCTCTCCCCTTCCTGTTCAGACCACCACCACCACCATCGCCGCCACCGCTACCACCGCCATGGTCACTGCCACTGCCACCACCACTGCCACCACCACCACCACTACCACCTTCTCCTCTTTCTCCTCCTCCAAAATCCTAAGGTGAATGTGAAGAAGTAGTTGAACGACAACAACAAAAAAAAATCTGCTGAGAAACACCACCACCTTGCAAGCAGCAAGACCTTCCCACTTTACAGATAGGGAGCATGAGGCCCACAGAGATAACTTGTCAAAGGTTACACAGCAAGTTAAATTCAGAGCTGGGGTTAGAACTAGTCTTCGCCAAGGCAGGAGGGGGAAACTGGTCCTATCCCTATTGCTCTAGACTAGGCAACAGCCAGGGCTGCAGGTCACTGCTCTTCCCTTTCCCAGGGAAAGGGCCTATAGAATAGTTGACTCCAGGTGATATACCCAATGGAAAGCGCTCTGGCTGTCACATATTCATTAACCATGAAGACCTGTGGCTTCCTCTCGCTGGCTTCATCTGAAAGACAGACATGATCATCCTTATCCTGTCTCTTTCATAAGACAAGTTCAGGTAGCCCCTGAAGGAATGGAAGTTGTTAGCACTCCAGGAGCTAGAAAGTGCTGACCAGAAGATTTACAAGGTTCCCTCAGGCTCTGGCACTCTTATCAGTATATGGTGAGAATCACCCTAAAGGGAATGGGCTGAGATGTCTGTTAAGAGCTGTTCTGGGATGGGAGTGGGGGAGGGCCCCAGCTCACTCTCTCTTTCCTATCTTTCTCTTTCTTCTCTCCCCTCCTCCTCCCTCCTTTCATCACTTTCTCTCCTTTCCCCTTCTCTTTTTCTCTCCTCTCTTCTCTTCATCCTCCTTTCATCACTCTCTCTCCTTTCCCCTTCTCTTTTCCTCTCCTCTTCCTCCCATCTCTTTCCTTTTTCCTTCTCCTCTCCTCCCCTCATTCTCTTCTTCTCCTTTCTTCATCTCTTTCCTTTCTTTCTCTTCTATCTTACTCCTTTCTTCTTCCCTCTCCTCTTTCTCTCTCTTCCCATTTTCTTTCCTTCTTTTGTCATTTCCTCCTTTCTTTCTCTTCTCTCGTCTCTTTCTCCTTGCTTCCTTCTTCTACTATCTCTCTTCCTCCCTTCTTCTTCTTCTCTCTCCTCTTTCTCCCTCTTCCCATTTTCTCTCCTTTTCCCCCTCATCTCTTTATCTCCTTTCTTTCTCTTCGCTCCTCTCTTCCTCCTTGCTTCTTTCTTCTACCCTCCCTTCTCCTCCCTTTCTCTTCTTCCCTTTCCTCCTCCCTCTTCCTGTTTTCTGTTCTTTGTCTCTTTTCCCCTCCCTATTCCCATATCCTTCTCTCCTTCTTCCCCCCTTCCCCTCTTCTCTTCCTAGTACCTATTTTTGCATTTAGTCTGTATACACTCATATATGTATATTTAGTTATGATGTTGGAATGTAAGCTCCTTGAGAGCAGGAATTATTTTGTTCTTTCTTTTTGCATCACCAGTACCTAGCATAGTACCTGGTACCTAACAGCTACTAACAAATGCTTACAGATTGACTGGGTTCCTTTTCTCCTCTCTTCAGTTGTCCTTCCCTTTCCTTTTTGCTTCTTCTCTCTCCACACTCCCTTTCTTCCCTTTTTTTTACCTCTTGGCTTTGTAGGTCTCTTGCCTTTCTTTCTGTTTATCTCCCTCTGGAAGCCTGGCCAAGCTGCCTGATTGCATTCTAAGAGGAGAACTGGGGGGAGGGAATGAAGGAGGGAGGAGAGAGAGGGGAGGAGGAAGAGGAAACGATGACAGAAAAGGAAGAGAGACACACACAAAGAAAGGAAGAGAACAAGGGTGTCGGCTGGAGGCAAAGAAGGGAGGAGGAAGCTCATTTTCTGCTGCTGGAGTCACCTGAGGTGAGCCGGGCCTCAGAGGGTCATGCACAGAATAAGAATGCCTGGTCTTGCAGAAGTTAGAACACAGAATGATAAAGCTGGATGGGATTTAGCACACAGAATGCTGGAGATCAAAGCAATGTTGCAACATATAATTTTAAGCAAAAAATTACCCTCAAAACATTAAATGCTAGAACTAGAAGTAACAACCATTCTCTTAATTTACAAGGAGAGAAAAATCAGACTCAGACAGGGAAAAGCAGCTTTCCTTGGGTCACACCATGAGTGAATGGCAAAGCCAGTTTTAGAACTCAGGGCTCTGGCTTCTTGCTCTTCCCATGGCATATACTCCCCTTTTCTTTCACCACCCTCAACTTCCTACATAGAATATCCCAAAGAGAAGACAACATGAGGCACCAAACTAATGACCTGGCCACTGATCTTATCACTCACAAGATATGCCCAGCCCAGAGCCAACCCCAGGGCTTGGGATCCATAGAACAAAGCCCTTTGTCAGTATGAGATGCTATGATCACCACTGAAATGCTTCCTCCCAGGCACAGAGGCTTTCTGTTCTGTATTCTGTTCTTCCTTCTCTTCCAGCCCTGCCTAAGACCACAAGGTCTGAGGCTCTTACTTCCTCCCTACCCACAGACCTAGGCTCAAAGCTGGGGGAGGTGGGAGTTATTTCTGCAGAGGAAACTGTTTTTCCTGTGCCTGTGTTTAGAAGCATGAAGGTATCTGGGATAGGAGGTTCCAAGGGACGCCTCCCCCAAAAAGCCTCAGGAACCCCCTCCCTGACTTTTCCCTTTCTGAGGCAGCTGCCTAGGGAGACCTGCCTCATTGACTAAGAGAGAACACAGACCAACCCTATCTTAACACTAGAATGTCAGAAGTGAGGTGGCCCTTCAAACACAGAATACTATATGAGAATAGGTACTTTGAGAGCTGAAAGAGTCTTTACGGAAAAGAATGTTAGAAAACCTCTTATGAAATGTAGATTTAGAGTTTCATGCTTGATCCTCTCCTGTTCTATGATGTAAGGAAATGTTCTTTTTAATTGGTGCTTGTTAAGTTCAGGATAAAAATTTTTTAAATGAAAAAAGAAGAGAAAATTGAAGCGAGAAGGTTAGAACATAGAACATCAAAGCTGGGAGGGGTTGCCTAGTCAAACTCTCTCATTTTAGGAAAGAGGAAACTAAAGGATGGCAAAGGAAAGTGACTCACTGTAAAGGCTGGAGATAGAAAAATCTGTATTATGCCCAAAGGGCAATCAAACTATGCATATCCTTTGACCCAGCAATACCAGTACTGGGGCTGTATCCCAAAGAGATCAAAAAAAAAAAGGAGAGGGGAGGACTTATTTGTACTAAATTATTTTAGAGCAGTTCTTTCCATGGTGGCAAAGAACTGGAAATTGAGGGGATGCCCATCAACTGGGGAATGGCCGAACAAGTAGTGGTATGTGATTGTGATGGGATACTATTGTGCTATAAGAAATGACGATCAGGACAACTTCAGAAAAACCTGGAAAGACTCACGTGAACTGATGCAAAGCGAAGCAAGCAGAACCAGGAGAACGCTGCACACGGTAACAGCAACATGGTATGATGATCAGCCGTGAAAGACTTAGCTATTCTGATCGATACAAGGATCCAAGATAGTTCTGAAGGACTTGTGATGGGAAATGCTATCCGCCTCCAGAGAAAGAACTGATGACGTCTGAATGCAGATTGAAGCAGACTATGCTTTAATTTCTTTATTTTTTGTGAGTTTTTTTTGTCTGTGTTTTCTTTCACAACATGATTAATAGGGAAATGTGTTTTGCATGATTACACATGTATAACCTATATCAAATTGCCTATTGTCTCAGGAAGTGGGGAGGGTAGGAAAGGAAAAAGAGAATTTGGAACTCAAAATTTTAAAAAATGAATATTAATGATTGTTTTTACATGTAATTGGGAAAAAAATATTTTAAAAAAGAAAGAAAAATCCATACCAAAATCAGATAAACCAGAGGAAGGCCTCTGGCTTTACAGAAAGATTTCCTTCAGGCCTCTGCAAAATAATAATTCTCTGAGGGCCATTAAAAAAGCATTCCATTTATAAAAATTTGATTTCAGATAGTCTGTTCACTATCCTCTGGGAAACATGCCAGACTGGTTACTGCCTTCCAGCTTCTGTTCAGATCCCTTCTTCCTAGCCTTGACTGTGACCCCCACGACAGGGATGGGTAACTCCTCTATACCCCTGCTCTCGAGACCCCCTCTTGAAGTAAGCCTTAGCTGACTGCCTCAGCCCTCAGGGCCCTCTTTCCCCCTCCCGACTCTGTGCGTATGCCACTCATTTGGCAATTACTCACACGCTGGTTTGTGGATAGAGTTTCCTGTGTGTATCTGGCTTATCCCTTTCCCATGATATAATTACAGAAAGAACACTGGATTGAGAATTATGGAATTCAAGATCCACTCTGATACCTCCTGGCTGGAGGGTACCCTGGGCAAATGATTTGAGTTGTCTGGTCCTCAATTTCTTCATCCATAAAGTGGGGATAATAAGAACCCACTTCACAGGGGTGTTAGGAAGTTCAAATAAGAACAAGTATGGGAAACTTTTTATAAAGAATAAACCCTAACATCGATGGTGTGTTATTAACAGATCACACGCTCCTTGAAGGCAAAGGATCTTGTCTTGTTCATTGCTATTTCCCTTAAGCTACAGCAGAGAGGTGGTGCGGTGGACAGAGGGCCAGGCCTGGAGTCAAGAAGTCTCATCTTCCTGAGTTCAAATGTGACGTCAGACACTTACTATCTGTATGACCCTGGGAAAGTCACTTCCCCCTGTTTGCATCCATTTCTTCATTGGAGAAGGAAATGGCAAACCACTCTGGTATCTTTGCCAAGGAAACCCCAAATGGAGATATGAAGAGTCGGATACCACTGAAAAATGACTGAATAACAAATCCCGTCCTCCAAGCATCCAATTACGGTGTTTATGGATTTAAATACAATAGGGATAGGGACTAGGCTTGTGATTTCATTAGTTTAGGAACTCCTCAAGGAGAATGGGCTACTCTTCATGGTCCTAGAGTTGTGGGGGGAGGAGGCGGGAGCCCTAAGAGATCAGGGCACTTGCTCTGGATTATATATATCAGAGGCAAGACTTGAACCCAGGTCTCCCTAGTTTTAAGACTCAAGGCTCAAATACATCATACATCACTGTCTCTCATTGATCTAAACACAACAGTTCAAGCAATGAACCTTGCATCTTAAATGAAGTCCAAATTCTAGAACCTCAGAGTTAGAAACAGACCTCAGAAGGAAGCATCCGGTCCAACCTGTAACCTGAGCATAAACTTCTTCTATCACATCCCTGACCAAAGCTCATCCAGCCTTTACCTGTATACCTCCAGCTAGGGGAAACCTGCTACATCAGGAGGCAGCCGATTCCACTCACAGATGGGGCTAACTGCTAGGACCGGATAATCGTCAGGACGGTAGAAGCTACTCGGAACAAGCTGATCATTTTGCAGAGGGGCCAGGCCCATGCCCTAGGTCTCAGCAAGGTAGTGATGGAGGCTTAGTAACCGACCTAGCTCAGGAGAGTGCTCCATTTAGAGACAGCACAGCTGGATTTGAAATCTGGCTTGGTTATTTAGTCTTGTATGAACTTGAACAAGTGGATAAAGCGTGGGTCTTGGAGTCAGGAAGATCTGAGTTCAGATCCTGCCTCAGACACTTAATAGCTGTGTCACACCAAGCAAATCATTTAACATCTTCTGGGTTGCAGTTTCCTCATCTATATCTCATTAGTTCTATTATGTAATAGCAAGGGGCTATCACTGTCTCTGTGTCTTAATGTCCTACCAGACTGTGAGCTTCAGAAGACAGGGATCTCAAAATTTCGTATCTCTGCCAATTAAGAGGACAGTGCTCTGTATAAAGTAGGTGCCTGGTAAATATCTTGCCAAAAGGACTCCCCCATGTCACAGGGATGCTGGTGATTTGAAACTTGAAGGGACCACATAAACGACAGAATCTAATCCAATTCCCTCACTTCACAGAGCAAGAGACTGATGCCCAGAGAGGTTAAATTACTTGCCCAAGGACATGAGGCAAGTGAGGGATACCCATAATTTGAACCCAGTGCTGACACTAAACCCAATGCATGCACCTTCCAACCCCCTTGGGACTTAGCTGCCCAACTGCCCTTGAAGTCTGCCTCAGATCCCATCTCTGTCTACCCAGGTGAAGCTGGAGACACTGCTTCAGTCTTCAGAATTCTTTTAAAAGGAGAAGAGGAAAAAAAGTTGTTTTTCAGGCTGCAAAATCTTTAGATAAATAAAGGAGGGGAATTATGTTCCCTGGGAAAAGAAACCAGATAGGCTGGGGCAGATAAAGCCCTAGGATGGTGCGAAGGAGTCCTGGGGTCTGGCCCAAGGGAAGGGAGACTGAGGAGCCATTGTTTGGGCTGGGCGCCTGGGAGCAGCTCAGGTGACTGGCTTCTCTCTTCAGGGGAAGGTCAGGCTTCGGGCAAGTTACGTGGTGCCAGCTCCCTGGGCTCCCAGCCATACCAAGGAGGGTCTGAGGAAGAGGTGCCAGGTTGTGGTCATCACCTCTCCACCTCTGTCCAGCCTCTCTCATGGGAGTCACATGGGTCAGCCAAGGGCCTAGAAGGAAGGGGGCAGGGAGTGGGGGAAGAAGAAGAATCCTGGGAACTCAAAGCCTAACCCAGAGGGAATGATATCTGGCTATCTTCTCTCCACTTTCCTTTTGCTGTGGGTCAGGACATAAATCTTCCTCACAAAAATTGTAGAATTACAGACTACCAGAGCTGGAAAGGGCCTTAGAACACAGACTGTCAGAACTGGGAGGGGCCTTAGAACACAGACTGTCAAAGCTGGGAGGGCTCTTAGAACTTAGAATGTCAGTGCTGGGAGGGACCTTAGAATACAGAGTGTCAAAGCTTCTAGGGGCCTTAGAACATAGAATGTCAGAGCTGAGAGGGCTCTTAGTTAGTGCTGGGTGGGGGGGACCTTAGAACACAGAGTGTCAAAGCTTCTAGGGGCCTTAGAACACAGAATACCAGAACTGGAAGGGGCCATAGAACACAGAATGTGAGAACTGCAAAGGATCCAAGAACAAAAGATGATGGAGCTAGAAGGGACCTTAGAGAATATGGAATGTCTGAGCTAGAAGGGGCCTTAGAACTTATTTTGCCTAAGTCCCTCATTTCACCAATGTGGGGTGGAGGCGGAAGGGCAGTATTCACACACTGAGGCAGAACTAGAACCTTGAGACTAGAACCTAGTCTCCTCACCCCCAGGGCAGAGATCTTTCCACTCCAGTTTGACTACTTTCAGATACTATGATTTTATGAAACTAACTATCTTCCAGGCAGCAGCTGCTCCCAGCTGGGTTCAAATTATGGGTATCCCTCACTTGCCTCATGTCCTTGGGCAAGTAATTTAACCTCTCTGCAGGGCTCCTGATCTAAGGAGCTTCTCACAGAATCTGTTCCTGATCAGAATCTGTTCCTGCTCGGACCAGCTTTAATCTGACTTTGTCTGCTTTGCATGGATGGGAAGCAAGGGAAGCTGGAGCTGAATCTGAATGGTGCCCAGGTTGGGAGAGAAAAGGGGGTGCTCCAGAGGAGTCTGGGCAGAACTGGACCATAACTCATGGGGCGGGGGGGGAGACCATGCCCATGCTAGGGAAGAGAAGCCCCAAAACACACCTCTTGCTTGGGGAAACCAAGCTGCCTCTGCACAGGGTAGGAGCCCTTGCCCACACCGTACGTGGTTAAAGGGATATGGCAAAGAAGGGAGGGAAAGGGCTTGGCTCTATACACCTGTCTGAGGGCTCTTGAGAGGCTTCTTATATTCTCTACTCCTTTTGGCCACTGTGTGACTATAAAGTAGTATTCAGGTCTACAACATCATTCATCAAAACCTTGCTGGTTTCCCTTTTGGAATTTTCATCATGGATATCCTCCACAAGTATGTAGACCATTCTCATAAAGAATTAATGAAAGTAGGAAAACAGGATCATAATTTCTCATATCTTCTCCATCACCTTTTCAGAGTAGTAATCACTTCTGTGGTTTTCTCCTTTTTTTGGTATCTCCTTTGCTCAGGAACATCTTGAAAAATGACCCAACAACAGCTTCAAGATATGGGGGCAGAAAGAAAGTTAACAGCAGCTAATGTCTACACAACACTTTCCCATGCATTGTCTCATTTAATCTTCATGATAAATAGTACCTCTCTTCTGCTCATGACGAAACAGGTGCAGAGAGGCCGAGGGACTTGCTGGCAGGTGTCATAAGCTAGATTAAACCCAAGTGCTAAGTATAACAATGTTTACTCACCATGTTATGCTTGCTTATCTCTAATCTCAGTGCTGGAAAAGAATTAAAGGGTGATGTGGTCCATCCATACCTGAACCATAACCTACCTGGCCTTCTCTTAAATACCTCTACTGACAGGGAACTCACTACCCAGAGTAGCTTATTTCAGATTTGTTGTCTCAGGTGGTGAGTTTTTTCTTATGGTAGATAATGATTATCAGCATAAGAGGCAGCTAGATGCTGTAGTGAATAGAGAGCATTGGGCCTGGAGTCGGGACACCCCGAGTTCAAATCCAGTCTCAGACATGTAAAAGCTGCATGACCCTGAGAGAGTCATTTAACCTTTGTGGCCTCAGTTTCCTCACCTGTAAAATGGGGATAATAATAGCACCTCCTTCCTAGGTTTGTTGTGAAGATCAAACATCGATAGTATTTGCAGAGTGTTTAGCACAGTGCCTGGCACATGGCGCTTAATCAATGCTTCCTCCCTTCCATTTCCTATGCTGAGTAAACTCTACTCCCAGTTTGGCTCACTAGAATCAAGCAGATCAAACCCTCCCTCTGACTCAGTCTAGCCCTTCAGGGAGCTGCAAACACTCACCCGTTGTGTCCTCTCCCGTCCACCCCCACTGTACCAAATCTCTCCTTTTCCAGTCTAACTGTGCGTGGCATCGCCGCTGATGGTTGCTATCCTTTGTATATGATAAAGTCTGTCAATGCCCTCGATGTTATCAGAGATTCACAAAAAAAAGCAAGTGTGTGTACATAATAAAGACTTGTACTTTTATATAAGACCTTAATTTTCCCCCATTCTATCGTTTATATTTAAGTACCTATTCTGTTTGGTGTTTGTTACGTTTGGAATAAAAATGTAAATATTTTAAATGTTTAAACTTTGCTCCCATAAATGTTATCTCCCCCACCTGCATGATAGCACTCCTCCAACTCCTCATCTTGGTGGGCATGCAGTCAGCAAAAATTTACTAAGTGCCTACTATGTGCCAAGTAAGTGCTAGGAATACAAAAAGAGATAAAAGACAGTCCCTGACCTCAAGGAGTTCACAGTCTAATGGGAGAGCCAATAAGCACACAAATACGTAGAAACAAGCTATACCCAGGATAAAGAGGAACCAATTAAAAGAGGGAAGGCACTAGAATTGAGAGGGGTTGAGGAAGGCTTCCTGCAGAAGATGGGATTTTGGCTGGAACTTAAAGGAACCATAAACAACTAAGTACAATGTAAGCTCCAGCTAGTTCCACCCTGCTAAATAGACTTCAAGTATAGGCTTAGCCGGAGGTGTCCAGCTCAGCCCCATGCCACTCACAACACTAAAAGTAACTGAGAAATGTTTAACAACAACAAAATACAACACAACATAGGTAATGTCAACATGTGGTTTTCTCAGTCAACATGTGGCCACGGGGATCATTAAGTGCCTATCAGTGGCCCAATTTCTATTTGAGTTTGACACAACTGGGCTAAGCAGAAGAGACCAGTTTGTATTTCGAGGGAGGACCAGGCTGGCACATCTCATAGGTGCTCATTACTAGAGGGCTGGACACCAGCAAGGGCTTTTCTGACCACGGAAACTCAAGAAGCTGGCTGAGAAGGTGTGAAGGAGGAAGGAATCTAAGCGTGTTTGTTTTGGTTTTTTTTGGGGGGGGCGGTGAAGACACTAAAACCATGGTCTACCTCATAGGACCATTATAAGGAAACTTTTTCAAATCTTCAAGTGCTCCAGAAATAGGAACTATTACTGTTATGATTATCCTGGGGATGCCAAAGGACTCATGAGGAAACGTGCTTCCCCACTCCTGACTAAGAGGTGTTGGATTCAGAGGGCAGACTAAGATAAGGACATTTTCTGGACATGGCTGATGAAGGAATTTATTTTGCTTCACAATGCTGGCTTGTAATGGAGGTTTTGTTTTTCTTTCTTTTTCAATAGACATCAGTGGAAGGGAAAGAAGGGGGATTTTTGTTCATTGAAAAAAATATTTTAAAAAGAGAAATAATTATAATGTAATAATAAAAGATATCAATAAAAGATTTTAAAATAAAAAAATTAACGTTAGTGGGACAAATAGCCACAATGACAAACCCCAATTCTTGTCAAGTCTTTTCAAGTAAGTATATTCCATCCCACTAATTTCAGCCCCCACCACTCCAGCCTGCTGCCATCTTCCTAGTCCTGGGACCCATTACTTTACTGTGTAGCTATTTCTCCCAGTTCTGAATCTTCTGAAAATACAAGCATGTCATTCACACCTTAATACAGGTTACTGCTAAAATTGTTGGTCTGCACCAACTCTAAGGGCACCCCCCTGGAGATCTCCTTTCAGGGTGACATGAAGCCATTGGAAACCCCTCTTTCTAACTGGTCTTTTTTTTAACCAGTTTTTAACCCAAGTAAAGGAACCACCATCTGGCCCACTGTCCTCCTCTTTTTAAAGGACAAGAAGGATTGCATAAATCATCACTGAAGAGCAGGCATTTAAATTAAGTTTTAAAGGATGGGCAGAAATTGAGCAGGTCAAGAAGGTAAGAGATGAAGGCATTCCCGACATAAGGAACAGTGGCAGCAATCCTCTTGCTCTTTAATGCACTTTCTCCTTGGATCAGGGAGCACCATGTTTGTCCCTCTCTGATGTACTTGGCATGGAATATTGTGTCTTCTAGTTTTTTGTGTTTGCATTTTATCCCCCTATCAATCAGATGATAAGCTCTATGAGGGCAGGAGTTATGTTTTATCTACACTATGCCTCCTCCAGTGTCTAGTCAGGCTCCATGCATAGCAGCTTTTAGAATATTTGTTGAATGAAGTGAATTATGTCTTCAGAACCCATGCCTTGGTCTGTCCCCTTCCCCCCAGGGCTAAATTGTTTCCTCCCTCTCCCTCCACCTCCAGATCCCACTAAGACATTTGGGTCCAAGTACTGGTAAAACTCACTGGAGTGGTATCATCATGTGACCGCTGGTACCGTTTCCATCGGCAGCCATAGATCCCGGTGAGGCATGACAGGCAGAGCTGGGGCTCATAGTACTGTAAGGGCTGATGTCTCACCATCCTCTTGCCCGCAGCCCCGGGGACTTGTCCTCAGAGCCCCATCCAGCCTCCGTGTATCCTGCAGAGAGAGATCAGGCATGAGGAGAGAAAGGCATCAGCTGGGGTTGATGGAAAAGTAGAGAAAGCTCTGACAATCCTGATACAGTTCCGTGGAGTAGAAAGAATGATGGATTTGGAATCAGGGGTCTTGGTTTTGATACTTGCTAGCTATGTGACCTTGGGTAAGAGACCACATATATAAACCTTGGTTTCCTCAGTATCAGGAGGAGTTAATAGTATACGCACTAGCTCATCCCAAAGAGTGTTTGTGAAGAAAGTTCCTTTGTAAATTTTCAGTTTTTATTTGGGCAACAGATTTCTAAATGATGTCTCCATTCATTTATGAGCTGACTCAGAGAATAACAACTTCTCCTGGAATTTTTAAAGAAGACCTGGACCTTTCCCATGCATCTCCTATTCTTTACCCTCAAGCCACCACCATCGCAGTGGTGCTCATCGCCTCCCAGCTGGACTAGGACAGCAGCCTCCTCACTGGGCTTCCTGCTCCAAGTCTCCCCTCTGTAGCCCATTCACTGCTGCCCAAATCCTTCTTCCTAAAGTACAGGTCTAACGTTTTTTCTCCTCGATAATCTCCAGTGGCTCCCTATTATCTCTGGGATCAGATAGCGACTCATCTGGCATTTAGAGCTCTTTATAACCTGGTCCTGTGTTACCTTTCCGGGTGTACTACGCTAGTACTCTTTATGAATACCACAGTCCAGTCAAACTGGGCTTCTTCCTGTTCCCTACACAGAAATCCTTTTCCCGTCTCCAAGTCTTTGCGTTGCCCATCCCCCAGGCCTGGAATGCAGGCGCCTCTCACCTCCCTCTACACGAAGTGATTAATCCTAGCTGCTAGTGTATGTCAGCTTATGAAGGTGGTTAGCACATTTATAAAATGAAAGTATTGATCCCTGCTTTGCCACGAGAAAAGGACCAGAGACAGAGCTTAGAGGGTTCCCAGACAGAAGAGATCCTTTCTGGCTAATGAATTCCTGGGAGATGCTTCAGCCTTTCAATACTTCCCAAGATCCTCCTGTACATCTCCTTTAGCAGTTGCAGCAAAATAATAATAATAATAATAATAAAGACCAAACCTTTGCTGATGTGCCTCTCAGGACTCAGACAGAAGACCCCACCCCCCACCTTGTCCACCACTTGGCCAGGCTGTAAAGTCTTACTGGCAGAACCCATTAGGTAATTTCACTCCCACTGAGCTGAAATATCCTTTCTGGGGACTGGAATAATGGAAATTCTGAGTTTGAATCCAGCCTCAGACACTTCCTGGCTGTGTGATCCTGGGTAAGTCATTTCACCTCTGCCTACCTCAGTTTCTCCATCTTTGAAGTGGGGACAGTAACAGCACCTACCTCCACACCTATCTCCCAAGGTTGTTTTGAGGATCGAATGAGATAATAATTGTAAAGAGCTTAGCACGGTGCCTGGCACATAGTAAGAGCTATATAAATGTTAGCTATTATTATTATTATTATTAATCCTGCCCCAGACACTTGCTTGTTATGTAACCCTGGGCAAGCCACTTAAACTTTTTCAGCTTTGATTTCCTTGTCTATAAAATGGGGAAGGGTAGGCGGGGAGCCGATGGCCTCTTCCAGCTCTAAATCTATAGATACGGTTGGCCTGTATTTACAGAGGCAAAAAGCTGAGGTCTAGAGTATGGTAGGGACTGGCTATGCCCACGTCACAAGTTGAGGCAGAATCTGAATTTAAATCTAAGCCTCCAGTCTCCCAGGCTAGAGTTCTCACCACCCCACTCTACAATAAGAAAAGTCAGATGTAAGAGAAGACGTAAGAGAAGAAATTTTAGCAGTAACCTGAATTAAGGTATGAATGACATGATTGTTGACAAGCTTCCTGTCTTGAAGATGTTCTAATAATAACCTTAATATTTATATCACATTTTAAAATTTACAAAGCACTTTAGATGCAGAGATGATTTCATTTGAGCCTGGGAGGTAGATATGCTATTATTCCCTTTTTACAGATAAGGCAGCTAAGGCTCAAGGAGGTGACATGATTTCACCCATGGTCACACGATAATTGTCTGAGGGGAGACTTGAACCCACGGCTTCCCAATTCCAAGTCCATTAGCCTACCCATCACACCATGGTGCTTCTTGAGAGAGGCATTCTGTTCTGGTCTAGGTTACGTTGAGTGTCTTCTGAGTTCCCTTCCAACTCTGCTATTCCATGGTTCTATCTGTGCCAGACACTGGAGTCCTCCAGCTGTGAATTAAAAACCAACCACGGAGCTGGGAAGCTTGAGCCGGGCCTATGTGTGCATTTCTGGTCTCCAGACAGCAGGAGTCTAAATGATACTTAAGACTTGCTTAGTCTCCTAACTGCTGCTGACAACACACTTAATCGGCTGGCCCTGATCACCAGGGCTTGTTCCAGGGAAAGGACCCAAACAAGAAGTAAGGCCTCTTGTTCCATTCTCTCCAGGACAGGAGTATTTATCTGTGTTCATGCAGAGTGCAGAGAATGAAAATCTAAAATCTATGAGAGAGGAGCCTGGCAAGCCCTGTCCCCATCTCTGGAACCACGTAACCAGAAGCTCCACAATCATCTGCCAGGGACCCTGAAGAAGGGGTTCATCCAGCAGGCAGGGGACTGGATTAGATGACCTTCATGTTCCCCTTTAGGGTGCTGGTGCCCACTGCACTAGCCCCAAGACGAAAGGCAGGAGCAGAAACTATGTGACTTGGTAATCGCTACTGGGTCTTCGGCCATTGGCCAACTGAGGTACGCTGGGTAAAGCACAAAATCTCAGAGCTGTAGGGACAGACCCCAGAGGGCAGAGACCTCCTCGTGAAAGAGTGCTGTCTTTAGGAACCAGGAAGATCCCCTCCTGGTGATTCCCACCAGCTGCTCCGATCTCTGGCCTCTGGGGTCCCATAAGACCTAAGTCAACCACGCTCACACTGCTTGTACCTTAGGAATCTAGAACATAGAGACTGAAGGATGCCTGAAAGGAACTGAATGGCTTATCCTAAGAGCTAGCATTTTAAGGGCCTTACTTGGGCCATTCATTTGAATGTTATGACCATCCTGGGAGACAGGTGCTAGGATTTTCTATTCTGCAGATGAGCAAACAGACTGAAAACTTAAATGACCCTACCCAGGATAACACAGCAAAGCAGCACAAGAGATGGGATTTAAATTCAGGTCTTTCTGACTCCGAGTCCCCTAATAATCAGAAATAACAACTATTTATATATTATTTTAAGGTTTACAAAGCACTTTACCTATGTTATCACATTTGATCCTCTCAATGAGTTTGTAAGAAAGGTGCTATCACCCCAATTTTACAGATGAGGAAATTGAGGCAGAGAGGAGTTAAATAATCACTAATAATAGCAGCTAGAGGGCTCAGTGGAGAGAATGCTGGGCCTGGACTCAGACAGACCTGACTTCAAATCTGACCTTAGACACTTACTAGCTGCGTGACCTTGAGCAAGTCACTTCATCTCTATTTGCTTTAATCAACTGAAGAAGGAAATGGCAAACCATTCCAGCATCTTTGCCAAGAAAACCCCATGAACAGTATTGGTGCGCTGTGGTTCAAGGGGTCACGAAGAGTTGGACATGATTGAACAACTGAACAGCAATACTTACAGAGCACTTACTGTGTGCCAGGCACTGTGCTAAGCGTTTCACAATTATTATCTCATTTACCCCGGAAGACGGTGCCATTATCATCATTCCCATTTTACAAAAGGAAAAACTGAAGCAAACAGGTTAAGTGACTTGTCCAGGGTCACACAGCCTAGCAACATCTGAGAAAGGATTTGAACTCAGGTTTTCCTAATTGCTGACTTGAAGGTCAGCGCTATCTCCTCTACCACCTGGCTGCCTCATCTAATTGAGTCCTCTGCTTTTATAGATGAGGAAACACTGATGGCTGATGAAAGCCTTAAGCCACGCTTTCAGGTCCAGGAGTGGTACAGCCTCCTCCCACCCATACCCTGTCCCTCCAGTCAGTGGTGATTTCTCCCTCCTTTGATGTCATAGCACTTTATGTTCCAAATAAAATCATATCAAATCCTTTAGTATTACAGCTCTTTGTGGATGTCTTATTCTCAGGTAATAGACTGTAAGCTTGGTGGGGACAGGGATCTGCCATCGGTCATTTGTATATCCCGCCCCGCCCCCCAGAAGACTTCAAGAAAGGTTGTGGTATTACTGAAACCTGGGATTTCATTCAAATGAGATGGAAAGGGATCCAATGAGAGAGACCACTGACGTCCTTAATCATCACACCCATCCTTGGCACGTTCGGCACCTGTAGTTAAACTGAGGGAAGTCTGGGTGGTGGAACGCTGGATATACTACAGGGAGACCTGACCCCGGACACATAGTGGCTGGGTCACCCTGGCAAATCTCTGAACCTCTCTAAGCACAAGTTTCATCTGTAAAAGGAAGGTCACACTCAGCAGCTTCTAGAGATCTATGACCTTAGATCTAAAGATCTAAATCTATGATCCTCAGACTTATGTGCTGTGTGTGTGTGTTTTCTGAACACACACACACACACACACACACACACACACACACACACACACACACGAGGTGTTCTCTGAACCTCAGAGATCTTGGAATAACAAATGTTACAACTAAAAAGGACTTTAGAATCCATCTTCAAGCATTTATTAACCACCTGTGAAGTAACAGGCACTTCCCTACCTCTACTGGATACACAGAGACAAAAATGAAACAGTCTCTGGTACTCCAGGAACTGGACATTCTTGGGAGACAATGTGTACACTTATATATACAAAGTAAATAGCTGTGAGGTGAGCGGGAAAAGCTTCGTTTTAGGAGGTGGTGTCTGAGGTGAGCTTTGAAGGGAATTTATTCCCTTATAGAAAGGGAAAAGGCCACAGCAGGGGAAGTGCTTACCCAATGTCACATCATGGGGCTGTGTCAGAGCCAGAATTCTCTGGCTGCTGTTTCCTCTACAGCACAGCTGTCCCACTTGGGGATTTGCACTGGTTTGGGATTAACCTCGCTCTCTTTCCGAGAAAGGCCCCATCTCACCTTGGAGGTTAGCTCCCACTGGTGTCTTATTGGGGAGATGTCAGTAGATGAGGGGGGTTGGAATGGATGATGTCTCAAGTTCATTCTAGCATTCTGACTCTGAGCCCACCCAGCAGCCTCTGCCCTGAAAACTGGAAGATTCTGGCTGGAATTAGAGAGGGATGAGGGGCCACTGGAGAACTGCTAGCCCTCAGCAAGAGGGGATCAGTTATTCCTCTTGTGGATCTTAAGAATTTGGGGAAGCAGGGGGTATCTAGAGCCTGTAGCTAGAATATCTTTGCATTGATACAGTGACTTATACCTTGTAGTACAGTGTTCTCTAGGGTACTGAGTGGTTCTAGTGACTTGAGGGGCAGTGTGGAGTAGTGGGCAGAGTGCTGGAGTTGGAATCAGGATGATCTGTGTTCAAATCCCCCTTCGGATATCTACTAGCTTTATTAACTGTGTAAACCTGTTGGCCTCTCTAGGCCTTATATGTGGAATGAAGGGGGAGGGGGCATGGACTTAACAACCTCTAAGGTTTCACCCAGCTCTTAACCTGTGACCTTATGACTTGTCCAGGTCAAACAGCTCCTATGTGTCAGTCAGACCTTGAACCTGGGAGTCCCCAACTCCAAGTCCAGTCTCGGCCCTCAGTCCATTATGCTACCACGTCACTCCTTAATAATAATACCTCTTTAGGGCTTTATGACTCACCAAGCACCTTCCTCACAACATTCAGAAAGGCAGAACCTCTGAGTATCATTGGCCTCATTTTACAGACAAGGAAACTGGAACTCAGAGAGGATGAGTGACTTGCCCTAGGTCACACAAGCGGTCAGGTAAGTAGAGTCAAGACCCCAATCAAACTTGCCAGACTTGTCCAACACTTCCTGTCATCACACACACCATACCACTCATTCATCCAAACTAGGATTTTAAATGTCTTTGACTTATTCACCACCTTCAAGTGATGCAGTGTGAGGCTGGCGGCCTGGCGCCAAAATTTACTAGCTTTGTGATTCCCGAGGGCAGATCAATTAACCCCTCTCAGCCTTGATATCCTCATCTGTAAAATGGTGATTCAAAAAACTATTCACACTCCTGGGAATTCTTGAGAGGATCAGATGAGAGACTGTGTATGAAAATGCTTTGTGTCTGTCAAGAACTGGACAAATGGGGGTTGTTGGGACAAATATTCCTCCTGGATAAAAAAAAATAAAGCGAGAATTAATGACATTCCCATCCTTCATTTCATTTGCCCAATCCCCTCCCCCTCCTTCCTCTGGGCTCTGCCAACAGCCCCATAATGGAGGCAGGACAGGCATTAATCTCTTCCTTTTAGAGATGGGGCTGCTGAGACTCAGAAGAGGCCTGGCCAGCCCAAGGTCACACAGCTCTTTTGTATGACAGGTGGAACTAGGGCCGAGTTTCTCCAGGCTCAAGCTGGTCTTAATCTCCACTGTGGAATCATACAGGATCAGACTACCTTGGCTTTAGAGCTAAAAGGCAACTCCCATATTTTACAGGTGAGGAAAGTGAGGCATAGAAAAACGAAGCAACTTCCCCAGGCTCACACAGCTACTACAATCTGAGGTGGGACTTTTTGATTCCAAGACCACCAAGATCCCAGGGAGCTTCCACTGTGGTGGAGGATATGGGTCCAGATCTTTGCTCTGTCATTTAACCAATGGAATGACTTTGGGCAAGTTGCTGCTGCTTCTTTGAGGCTCCACTTCCCCCACCCTTAAAATGTGCAAATGCTTGGCACAGCCCAAATGATTTTTCAGGCGCTTTTTAGCTCTGATGTTAGAATCCTCTCAGACCAGAGGCAAGGCCTAGATCTCCCCACTTCAGAATATAGCAGGGGCTATGACTCTCCTTCTGTGTCTCCCCCAAACTCCCCTTCCCCAAACCCTGCCTCACCAGATTCCTTGACAGAGCATACACCAAGTGAGTGCACCAAACTCACCACCCACTACCCTAGGTGTTACTCATGGCTGGCAGCAACTTAGCCAGGTTTTCAGAGGTTTGAAGCTCAGGAATGAGTTAGTTTAAGGCCAGGGCACATTAACTGTGCCTCCCACCTATAACAGAGAAGACAAGATTCATAGCGGAGATGTCTGGGAGCGTGTGTGCGCGCGCACGCGCGTGCACGCGCTCAGGCTCTCTGAGGAATAATTCAATTGCAGACTTAAAGATTAATTCTTCTGGCAAGACAGACAAGAAAGACAGTGAGCAACATTTCCCCTCTCCTAATGCAATTCCTCCTCATGCCCAAGGGCCCGGCAGCTGAGGGATCAGCCCCGGAAGACCAATGAACACATAAGCCAGGACAGATTTCAGCAAACAGCCTCCCGCTGAGGACAGCTCCCTGCACAGCTGCTGCAGAGACTCTGGTTGTGTGTGTGTGGGGGGGGTGGAAGTTATTTCTCTGCACACAGCTGTGTTTAGGGCCCTGGGGCAGCTGCCCCTCAGGTAAGCTTGGGACCTCTGAGGACATGAAGGCATGAGTCAGACCCATGACTGGACAAGAATCCTCCTTCTAAAACATCTTCCCCTCCCCTGCCCCAACACACAGGTGGCCATCTCCAGCCTTTATGCATCAAGACTTCTGAGAATGCGGGATTTGCTCCCTTTTGGGGCCAACCCACTGCTCTTTTGGATAGTGCTGTGTCCCTATATCAAACCCAAATGGCATCTAGTCCAGCCCTCTGGGCAAATAAACAGAACAAACCTTATCCCTCTTTTACATAGAACCTTAGATTTAGAGCTGGAGAAAAGGATTGTAGAGGTTCTCAGTCCAACCCTGTCATTTATTAGGTGGGGAGGGTTTAAAAACCATTTGCCCAAAGTCATAGAGGTAGTAAATGGCAGGGCCAGGATTAGAACCTCTGCCTCTAAATTCAGCATTCTTTCTACTTAGCCATGGTGCTGCCTCCCCCCCAAATACTTGATGACAGCTACCCTCTCCCCCACAAAGTCTTTTCCTCTCTAGGCTAAACGTTACCAACTTTTCCAACTGATCCTCAAATGGTACAATCTACAAGCCACTTCCCCACTGTGCTGCTTACAATAATAATAATTCTTGTAATGCCTCCTCCCATTTCTCTGGTGCTTTAAGACTCTCTGCTCTTACAACTCTGTGGGTTGGAGGCCACAGAAATCATTATCCCTGTTTTACAGGGGAAGGAAGTGAGATCAGAGGTGTAAACTGACTAGCCACTTCCTGGCCACCAGTTCCAAACTGTATCCACCTTCTCCCTTGGATTCTGCCTTTGGAACTGCCCTAGGCCCCAAGACATGAGCTTTCTGCTCAGAACCATCCCAGACATCTCCATACCAGCCATACAATTCCCTCTTCCCATATGCTATATTCTCACACTGAAATGGAAGTTCCTGAGGGCAGAGGCTTGCTTGCTTGCTTGTATTTGTAACAGTGCCTGGCATACAGTAAGAATTTAAGAAATTATCTGTTAACTCTATCTGTCTGTCTGTCTATCTGTCTATCCATCCAATGATCCATCTATCTATCTATCTATCCATCCACCTCGACAACAATCCAACCATCTATGTATTTATGAATCTATCCATCTATCCATCCATCCATCCATCCATCCACCTATCTATCCAGTCATCCATCTACCTATCTATCTATCCATCCATTCATCCACTTATCCACCTACCTCTCTATCTGTCCCTCCATCCATCCATCCATCTATCTATCCAGTCATCTATCTACCTACCTATTTACCTATCTATCCATCCATTCACCTACTTATCCATCTACCTCTCTATCTGTCCATCCATCCACCCATCTGTTTGTCTATCTATCATCTATCGGTCTATCCATCTATCCATCCATCCAACTACATACCTACTTATCCATTCACATATCTAGTACATTTGAAAGGCATCTTCCTCCCGACAGCCTTGTGAGGAAGGGAATGCAAAGATGACCAAGCCAGTTCTCACCACAGCTGTACCCATTTCTCTGGTGCTTTAAGGTTTACAAAGCATTTTCTTCACCAAACTCTATGAAGCAGGGATCCTAAAGATAATTAACCCCCTTTTACAGGAAAGGAAACTAAGTCTCAGAGGGATGAAGTAAGTTGCCCACTGGCACACAGCTAGCGGGGGGGTGGGGAGGGGGGGAGGGGGGAATCTAGGACTAGATTTTTCTAGCACATCAAGGGGCTTATTTAACAATAACTACTAAATGAATGGATTAACGAAGCCATCCATCAATGGCCCACATTCCCTGGGTCCTGGGAACAGGGCTGGGTCTCCTTCCAAGCAGGGCTTTTTCTTTTAAAAACAACAACAGTCCCAAACACCCACAGACCAGATGTCTGAGGCCTGGGGAGGGTAACAAGGCAGGACCTATCTGGAAAAAGGCCTCTCTGGAAAAAAATCTAACTGTTTCAATTTTAAAAGGCCAATAAGCATGTGGGGACTGCCCACCCGCCCCAGAGGGCTTATAAAAAGCCCAGGGAGAAGAGTGGCATGTTTATCCAATCCCAGTTCTTCCTCTCCTCTCCATGAACTCGAAATGCCAGATTCAGAGCCCTGGCCTTTTAAAGGGACCTGGCCCGTTTCTTCATTGCCCATCAGTCAGTATTTCCACCAGTCAATCAGAGAGCCAGAGCTCTGGAGGTCAGGAGATGTGGGTTCTTTCCTTGTCTCTTTCTCTTTCTGGGCTCTAGTGCCTTTATCTGATAAAAAGGTGAGTATGTACTTATCCAAATAAGAAAACCCTTAGGACACAAAACAATACAGCTGAAAAGGATATTAAAATATGACAGAGAATAGCAAAACTAGGAGGAGTCTGAAAACAA
This sequence comes from Trichosurus vulpecula, assembly GCF_011100635.1. NCBI lineage: Eukaryota > Metazoa > Chordata > Mammalia > Diprotodontia > Phalangeridae > Trichosurus > Trichosurus vulpecula. The sequence continues at coordinate 121,840,109 of NC_050574.1, read as the reverse complement.
TTCCCGTGTTGAAAAGGACATCAAATTATAGGAAATAAAATAAGAGAGGAGTTAGAATGTAGAACATAGGCTAGAGCTTAAAGTAGTCTTGAAATACAGAAAAGAGAATGTCAGAGCTGGGAGGGGCCTTAGAACACAGAATGTCAGAGCTGGGAGGGGTCTTAGAACAGGGAATGTCAGGGTTGGGAGGGCCCTTAGAACACAGAATGTCAGAGCTGGGAAGGGGCCTTAGAACATTGAATGTCAGAGCTCGGAGGTGCCTTGGAACATAGAACACAGAATGATAGAACTGAAAGAGACCATATACAGACTAATTCAACCCTCTCAATTTTACAGACTGGGAAACTGAGGCCCTGTTTATGTCCTCATAGTCATATCTTCCCAACACCAAGATGAAGCCATCCAACCACCTCAATCTAGCCTTTAGCACTTCTAGGATGCTTAGAAAAACATCAGGCTCCCAAGTAAAAGCAGCTCTTAATCAGCAAAACTTCTCCCCTTCTCCACTTTCTTTCTTTTCCACTATTTTGGGGGGAAGAAATGAGGAAGGTTCAGGTAGTCCAAAATGAGAATTGGTCACCAAGAGTATTTTCACTTTGCTCAGAAAACATCTTTTGTGGTCCATTTAGGTGAACAGGGGTAGGCAACTGTGACATGGTACAACAGATGGACCTGGAATCAGGAAGACCCAAGTTCAAATACAGCCTCAGACATATGAGTTGTATGGCCCTGGGCAAGTCACTTTACCTCTGTCTGCCTCAGTGTCCTCAGCTGTAAAATAGAGTTAATAAGCGTTCCTCGTGCTCCTGAGCACATTGGGCTAGTACTTAGATAGGGACAAAATTATACAAATGTAGAGATTCTGCCACTAATTTGCCGTGTGACCTTAGGTAAGTTTCTTCCTCACTCTCCCCATCACCCCCACCCCCCACTTTGAACTTTTAAGATTGTCTTTGAGGAACATAGCCAAAGAAATTTTAGAAAATTAGCGCAAGGCTGACAATAGACTCCCTGAGGCATCCCACCAGAGATGTCCCTCTAACACACCATCCACCCATTAAAGATTCCTCTCCAGAACTGGTCAGTGAACCAGATCTGGATCCCACCAATCAACCAGCCAACATTTACTAAGGGACCACTATGTGCCAGGCACTGTGCTAAGCACTACAGACACAAAAAGAGACAAAAGCCCCCAAGGAGCTCCCAATCCACCTAACCACGCTGCTCTTTAGCCCACTCTTGCCGCCTGATCCACAGTTAGGTTAATAGACTTTGTCAAATGCTTTACTGAAATCCAAGTATACTATGCCTGTGGCATTCTCCTAATTATTAAACTAACCATCCCCTCTCCGAAAAAAATTGATCTGCCAACGAGCATTAAGCACCTATGACAGGCCAGGCACTCTGCAAAAAACGCTGGGAGAACTGGGTTCTGGATGGAGTTTTGTGCATTGTTCCCTGTGGGCCAACAAGGAAATGTTCTTCCCAGCTTTGTCCTGTAAAACAAGAACCAAGTACTCTTTAAGCCTCCTGCGAGTTCTAAGATTATAATATTAGCAAGGTGTCATACTGCAGCAGAAAGGGCTAGGTCACAAGACCTGAGTTCAAATCCCTTCTCCAACAACTTCCTTCCTTCAGGAAGGTCGACTCATCTCTCTGCATCTCAGCCTCCCAAGCCTGTCTGCCAAATGATAATAACAGCGCTTAGGTGACCTGCCCCGCAGTGCTGTTAGGAAAAGCATTTTACACATTTCAAAGAGCTAGAGAGAAGGAAATTATTACTAAGTCTGTGATTTCTCTCCGGCCCTTATTTCTTCCCTTCCCCTTATTCTCTGCACCCCCCACCCCCACAGGACCACTGGTAAGATAACAGATGCCGAAGTTAAAGTTTAAAACTATACACCAACACAAGGTTGACAGCATTCCTGGTACGTGTATATTTGCGAAGCCACACGCAAAGCTGCCTTATCTCAGTCCCAGGGAGACTGATCATGGGGACAGCTCCTTAGAACTGGCTCTGACCCAAAACAGGAGTCCTTCCACCTGTGAGCAAGTATAGACACCGTCAGGAGGCCTGAGGCTAGAGCCCCAGGTGAGAGGAAGTCTAGGGGCCATCTCTCTAAAACAGCCCTCATCAGTCCCCTCCCCCCACCATCAATCTGAAGGCTGGATGGACCATCTCACCACTCATGAAACGTCAGAGACAGAAGGAACCTCAGGGCAGAGAAGGTCAGAGGAGGAAGGGGCTCGCCAAGATCGGTGGAAGGCAAAAGGGACTAGCATTTATTAAGCACCTGCTATGTGCCAGGCACTGTGTTAAGCACTTTACAGATATTATTTCATTTGAACCTCACCACTACCTCGGGAGGCAGGTGATGTTACTATTTCTAGTCTACAAATGAGGAAACTGAGTCAGAAAGTAGTGAAGTGATTTACACAGCTAGGAAATGCATGAGGCCAATTTGTATTCAGGTCCAGCACTCCGTCCACAGAACCACCTAGCTAGCTGAGTACCAACCCCTTCATTTTTTGGAGAAGGAAACCAAGAAATCACAGGCACTAGAACCATCCTCTCTGCTCCCATTTTTCTAGTCTGCACAGATTGACTAACTCAAGGTCACAAAGCTGTGTCGCAATAAATGCCAGAGCTGATGTCCCACCTTCAAATAGAACTTTCTTTCTACCAGAGTAGAAGGCCACTCTAACCACAGAATCTCAGCGGTGAAAGAGACCTCAAAGGCCACTGAGTCACATTTTTAGACCTGAAAAGGAATTCAGTCCAACCCACACCAGGGCAAGAATCCACTTTACAATCTCCCAATCAGAGGTCTTCCATTCAGCCTCCACTTGAATTGCACTGACAGTAAACTCATTACCTTTTCTACAACCTATTCCACTGTTGGGACAGCTCTTTTATCGAGGTTTTCTTTACAATAAATCTTCCCTCTGTAACTCTCCCCATTTTGGTCCCAGTTCTGTTTACTGGGACCAGGTAAAATGAGCCACATCTTTCTTCACCCAGCAGCCCTTCAAATGGTTCCATTTAATGTCACAAACATTTGTTAGGTATACCTACTGTGGGGAAGGTCTAAAGTTCCTGATAAGAGGGCCTATAATCTCTATTTGCACATCTCCACTGACAGAGGCTCACTACCTCTTGTAGTGACTCTTCATATTAATGAGAGACTTGCCTTTTAGCGTATTTTTCTATACATCTGATTAAATCTGGCTCCATGTACCTTTTCACCTTCCCTCCCACCTGGTCTTAGCTGTGTCCTCTAGGGCCGCACAGAATATGGCTGTCCCCCTCCCCACATGGGGACTGAATAACAAGGCTGAGGGCCTCCTGAGGCAGCTCTCAAATGTACCTGTAGGAAAGCCTGTCCAAGCTGTTGTCCAAAGTGCCGCTGCCCACGGGCACCTCCTCTCCAGGGGGCACAGCCACCTCACAGGCAAAACTGCAGGGAAGCAAGAAGGCAAAGACACAGGTCATTCAAGTTGTGCCTGCCGCTAGCCAAGCAAGCAAAAAGACGAAAGCATTCCAATCTTCACAAATGTACCACCACACAGACAACAAACCGCAAACCGAGCCAAGGCAGTCATACACCAAACTGTACAAACACACAGTACTGAAAAGATACAAATGCACCCAGCATCCAGCAAAGAAGCTGGCCAGTGAATACAGGGCCCCAGCACCTCCCATAGAGCTGGCATGCTCCATTTAGGGCTATGCTCCAGATGCTCCTAATGAAGGGGTGCAAAGCCTGAGGGCAGGAGGGGATGCTGATGTTTATGTCCTGCCTAGTCAAATCTCTTTCTCCAGCTGTTTGAAACCCGCTTCTCAGGCTGGCCAGTGAAACCAACTGTTACATCACTGTCCTTGGACCCAGACGAGGAGGGGAAACACCCGGAAAAGGAAACTAGGGGAGAAAAAGTTTGGAAGAGGAACTGGAAGAAGAGGAAGAACAGAAGGAAGCACGTAGAAGAAGGAGGAAGGTAGAGAGGGAAAAGGAAGAACTGGGACACTCCAATTACATTACTAAGAGCCTAGCAGTGGAGGATTGCATGTGGGTGACTCATCAACAGCTCCTGGCCCCCTCACTGTCAGCAAGTCAGGGTGAAGTGGGGCAACAGGGAACCACGACCAACTCCCACACACAAGGAGGTGGAGGCAGAGCTGGGCCCAGATCCCCAAAGCTCCAGGATGGGGGTTCCTCAGCAAGGTGCCCTTCACAGGGGGATGAAGAAGGACAGGAAGGGCTGCCCAGAAACACTGTCTATAGGGGTGGGGAAGGAAGGAGAAGACGGTTTTATCTCATCCTTTGAAGTTTCTGAAAGAAACAGGAAAGGACAAGGATGGGGGAAACCCAGAGGCAAAGACACACAAAGGCAGATGCATGACAGACCCAAGGCCAGAAAGAGATAGGAAATGTAGATAACCAGAGGCAGACAGACACTCGGGGTACATGGATAACAAAACCGGAGCTGGAGAGAGACAAAGACAAAAAAAAGCTTGTGCTTGGTAGAGATGTTTGAGAGACGGACAACAGCCAGAGAGATGGAGACAGACACCCGGGGTGAATACATGATAAGCCTAGAGCTGGACAGAGCCGTATAGAGATGGATAAATGTGCCAGTCAAAGACTCTAGAAGGCAGACGGGCACATAGAGCCAAAGATACCCAAAGGCAGGACAGAGGAGAGAGGGAGACAGAGAGGAAAAGACAAAGGAAGAAACAGAGACACAAGAGAAAAAAACATACAGGGAGGCCTAACCTGGACTTTTCTCAGGGCTTCTGGGCCTCCCAACTGGATTCAGAGGCAGGTGCTACTAGGAAAACAGGGGGACCAGTACCTCTGAGATGGGGGTGAGCTGGGGCTCCCACTTGATCAAGTTCACTGCCTACAGGGCCCAGCTGAGAATCAGTGAGTCAGCCAGAGGAAGCCTCAAGCATCAAACAGGAAATAGCCCTGCTCCCCTCAAACCCCTGCCTCCCATCCTCATGCCCAATTACTGACACTTCCACCTCCTGCAGTAGTACAAAAGGTACAAGAAGAGCTGTCAGTGCAGGGCACAGCAGGTGAGGCTGCAAGGATGCTTGTCTCTGCCTCACCCTGTAATTGAGGCTCAGCTCCAAACCCATCTGCTCCACAAAGACCTATGGCCTAAGAGGCAAAGGACCCACGTCTGTAGCCCAGCTCTGCTACTGACTCACTGTAGAATCCACTGCAATCAATCAGTGGGCATTTATTATAAGTAAGTACTTGCCTTGTGCCAGACACTGAACTAAGTGCTGGGAATTCAAAGACAAAAAGGAAATAAATTGTGCCTGTCCTCAAGGCGCTTACATTCTCCTGGGTGAAACCACCTTTACAAAATAGAGACAAATTTCAAAAAAAAAAATAGAGAAAAATTGTAAACATGGTAACCTTAGAGGAGACAGCACTAGTAGCTGTGGGGACTAGGAAGGGCCTCCTGCAAAGGCGTGGGTTTGACCTAAATTCGGATGGAGGTCAGGGAATTCAGGAGGCTGAGGTATGGTAGAAGATAGCATCCCAGGCAGGAGAAGGAACGCACTAAACAAAGAACCAATGTGGCTGGAAGAGAGATTCTATCCATGTGGATATCAATAACACCACAGAGCCACTGAAATCTAGGGTAGATGATTTATGTGAGGGCAGCTGTACTAAGGTGTGGAGGGGTGGGCACCTGGCTCAGTGGAGAAAGGGGGTACCCCCACCCCAAAGATAAGCCTGACAGTATCTGCTTGCATATACACATAAAAGGGACAGTGCTTGTGCTCACACTTTCTCTCCCCTCTTCCCCCCTCTCCCCCATGACACAGACTTAAGGCCCTTCCCACTCTTGGCTTCCCTACTCTGGATACTCTCCATCTTACCAATGTCCTTCTTTAAACCCGCCTGGAACTTAGCACAACACTCCAAGGAGCTGAGGGGAGGAGTTGGGGGAGGGGCACAATTTGGATGGAGCCCTGCCCAGCCCATCCCAGCCCATTCCAGCCCTGACTAATGACTCACTATGAAGAGCCTGAAGATTGAAGACATACAAGAATCGTGCATCAATATTTAAGCCTGGCCAGAGATCATTGGCTTCCTGTCAAGGGAAGAACAATTACATCTGAGAACGGGATGCCGGCCTCACCAAGGGGCTCCCCACCCCCAACAGAAGGTCCATTTGTAAAACAACAGTATGGTCTGTTTGCTGCCTTGGTAATCTAAGCAAATTGCTTAACCTGCCTGGTTTAGCTTCCTCCCTCTGTAAAATGAGAGGATTGGACCAAATGGTCTTCTTAAAGGTCTCTTCCATCTCTAAAGCTCAGAGAGTCACCATGGACGCCTGACATCGCTGATGGACACCAGGCCACTGAAACTAGTCACTTGTCAAGAAAGCAGCCTGAGCCAGCCAGACTTCTAATCTTCCCATATCCAGAGGTGCTTTCCACACTCACTTTCTCATCTGACCCTCATGATGACCTTGTAACATGGGTAGGGAGAATTTTTCTCACCTCCATTTTACAGAAGTGGACCTGAGGCTTAGAGAAAGGGTGGCCAGCTTTTGAAAGATTGCTAGTAGATGGCATCCTTCATCTGCCAATTAGTTACACAGATGATTTCCTTGGGGCAAGGAGCCCCCGGTGAGGACCTCTTGAGCTTACTCACTGCAATTCGGCATCAGTTCTGGGACTTTAAAATCTGCTACTGGATGGCTCTCTGTGAGGAGGGATGGGAGAGATGAGGGGAAAATCTAGGTGATATAAAAACAAGAGATGGCAATAAAAATTTATTTTAAAAAACTAGAGAACTGTTTGGAATCCTAAGGGTTAAATGACTCGCCTGGGGTCACTATCAATATGTATCTAAGGTGATACTTGAACCAGGCCTTCCTGACCTGGAGGAGGGCTCTCTAACCAACACTCTATGGTTGCTCTCCAACTTCATTAATAGGGATAGGGTCTGGACCTGTGATTGTATTGGCATAGAAGTGGAAAATAAAGCTTAGAGAGAAGTTTCCCAAAAGTTGCTGGTGAATGGTGGAGTCAGGTCCAGAAACAAATTTTCCTTCACATATTAGTCACTTCCTTTCTTTGTGGGCCAGACCTAAGGTTTCATTAGTGTAAGGAAGTCCCGGGGGGGAAAGTCCCTCTAGCAATGCAGGTTGGCACCTTTTAGTCTTAAGAGAGTTGCCTGGGTACTGAGAGGTTAAGAGTCACACAACCAGTATGTGTCAGAGGCACAGGTCTTTCTGACTTTAAGGTCAGCTCACTATTCACTATAGAAAGGAAATAGGGTGTGATGGTAAGTGCGATGCATTAGGAATTGGGAGAAATAGATTCAAGTGACAGCTTTGACACTAACTTACTGTGCAGACCTGAATAAGTCACTCAGTACCTTTGGGCTTCAATGTCCCCATTTGTAAAATGGACTAGATAATCTCCAACAATACACCACCCCACACCTCCCAGAGGGGAAGACGGGAAGGGACTGAGCATTTATGTAACACCCATTAGGAGCCAGTCAGGGCAGCTAGGTGGCAAAGTGGCTGAGCACTTGGCCTGGACTCAGGAAGACTCATCTTTCTGAGTTCAAATCTGGCCTTAAGACATTTACTAGCTGTGTGACCCTGGGTAAGTCACTTGACTCCATTTGCCTCCATTTCTTCATCTGTAAAATGAGCTGGAGAAGGAAATAGCAAACCACTCTAATATCTTTGCCAAGAAAACCCTAAATGGGTCACAAAGAGTCAGACACGACCGAAAAACAACTGAACAACTGAATACTATGTGCCTGACAGTGTGCTAAGCAAGCTTTACAAATAATTATAAAGTGTTTATCCCAGTGTCTGGAAGACAGTAAGCACCAAATATATATTTGCTATTATTAACCATTATCTCACTTGATCCTCACAACAACCCAGGGAGGTGGGTGCTATTATTATCCCCCTTTTACAGGTGTGGAAAGCGCGGCAGAGTTGAAGTGCCTCAGCCCAGGTCACAGTGCCTGAGGTTGAATTTGAACATAGGTCTTCCTCCCTCCAGGCCCAGTGCTCTGGTCACTGTGCCTGCCACCAGCTGCCTCTCCTGGAGCTGAGAAGCATCACCATATAACCATTCAGTGAAGGAAGGGATCAGGTCTCAGTCTGTGTGTGGGAGCCTCTGTCCCAGTGGGGCATCAGCTCCCTGGATAGAAGGTGAAGACCTCCCTGAGATGTTTTCTTTGCCAGATATTTTTGAGACCCAGAATTTAACCTTGTTTCCCTGCTGAGCACTCCTCACTCCAAAAAGAAAAGTTAATGCAGGAATAAGGTTGTGTTGAGAAGCAAAGGGCACGGGTAAGGGAGGCAACAGACCCACTACATCCTGCTCTCTTCCTACCTGATCAGGTCACAACTGGAACATTGGGCTAAGTGCTGGTGTATTTTAGGAAGGCCACTGACAAATGGGAGGATATCCACAGGACAACAGCCGGGATGATGAAAGGGCTGGGGGTCATCAGAAACTGCTGAAGAGACTGGGGATGTTACTGCTGGAGAAGAAACATTCCCCGATGGCAGGTTGGAGGTAGGGACGGGGGAAAGGTGATCCCTGTTTTTGGAGTATTTCAAGGAAAGGGTCAGCTTTTTTTCTGTTTGGTCCCAGAACTAGGAGCAACAGGTAGAAGCTAAGGCAGATTGGGGGCTCCAAGTAAGGAAAACCTTCCTAACTACTGGAGCCATCCAAAAATAGAAGAGGCCGACATGGAAGATGGCGGATTTTCTATCCCTGGAGGTCTCTAAGAAGAGGCTGGATGAGCACTTCTCATGTTGTCAAGGAAGATTTTAGTGACTCCAGGTGATCTCTAAGGGCCCAGCTCTGACATTGGGACTGTCCATAGGCCATGAATCAGGAGTCAACACCTTAATAAGACTAAGAATGTGCAGCCCTTGAAAGTTTTGCCAGGTGGTTTACAGACGTGATCTCATTTGATCGATTACAGAACCCACACCTGGCTGCACTCCTCAGGCATTCTCTAACACGTCCCCAAGGAACCTCAGCATCCTACAAGACCACTTTGGCCTTGGTCCTCACACTTCATACGCCCTGCTCCTGGGACCCCCTGAATGGAAGGGGGAGCGGAGAGCTCTTCCCCAAAACACCTTCAAGGAGGACAACCACCTGGTTTTTCAGTTCCCACCTAGCTGCACACCCTGGCTATGTTCCCTTCCTCTCTCTCCCACCTTGTTTAAACTCCCTTCTGTATATTGTCTTCATCCATTAGATTGTTAAGCGATTTGAGATCAGGGGTGTCTTTTTCCCTCCATATTTGTATCTCCAGAGCTTAGCACAGTGACTGGCACATAGTAGGCATTTAGTAAAAACGAGCTGACTGACCCAAAGGGCAACGGAGAGACGCATGGTGGGCATATACAGGCAGTGGCATATTGCCAATGACAACTCCCAATGTGTCACTTCCAAGTGGCACAAACGACATCATCAAGGACAGCCCATCAACAATCATTTATTTGTCTCCTATAGAGTGCCAGGCACTGTGTTGGGCAACAGAGACACAAAGAAAGGCCAAAAGAAAAAAGTCCCTGCCCTCAAGGAGCTTACAGTCTAACGGGGGGATAACACGTATGTACAAGAGGGGAAGGCTGTATCAGGTCATGTCATGAGAGCAAGGAATAATAGAGGGGCAGCCCAAGCGAGGCATGAGCACTCATGAAAGATTCTCAAGCTTAAAAATGCACTCTGACTTTTGGGACACCCAGCACTCAAAGCGGCAGAGAAGATCTTCTTGCAGACTGGGTGTTAGAGAAGCACCTGCCATCATTTGTGTGGCACCCTGCACAAAGCACGCCATATAACATGTTCTCACTTGACCCCAGTGAGGGTGGGGTCGTTTTACGTTCTGGTTCTTCACATGGAATTTACACTCAGGACCTCATTTGGTCCTCAGAACCACCCTTGTGAGGAAGGAATTGTTGCAATCTGCATTTTCTGGAGAGGGGAGACTGAAGCTGAGGCAGACTGGAGCCTTCCTCTTATCACTATACCACCTATGTAAGCTAGAGAAGGAGGTTTGAAAAGGCTGGGATCTGTCCAGGTAGGAGAAATGCCCACATTGATGAGTTAGAGGACGTGAAGGTGACATAGAGCACAGGGCACTGGACCTGGGAGCCGGGAAGATCTGAGTTCAAATCCTGACTCAGACATGTAATAGCTATGTGACCCTGGTCAAGTCACTTAGCCTCGATGTTACCATCCATGGTAACCTTCTTCACAGGGTTGTTGTGAGGCTCAAATGAGGTAACATACCTAAAATGCTTCGAAAAACCTCAACTCAATGTTTAAGTGCTGACCATTGATGAAGTCATGGGTCCAAAGTACTGAAAAACAGAGATTTGGGGATGATAGGGGGAGGGGAGGTCAGGGGCCATCTTGGGGCTATTGTGCTGATCAAGAGAGAGAAACTCTGTCTAGCATTTTGTAGTGAACCATTAAGGGGTCAATCTAACCTAATCCAGGCAGGTGTTGGCAGGCAGCCAGGACTAGTGGATAGAGTAGCTGGTTTTAGAGCCAGACCTAGGTTGAATCCCATTCCTGACATGTATTAGCTGTGTGACATCCTGGACAAGTCACATGGATGGGGGTGGTGATGTCAGTCAAATAAGATTCACATTTTTAAATATAATAAAACTTTATTTGAAAATGTAAAACCTATTCTTAACCTAATGGTAACAAAAATAGGCTGGAGGGAGGCTAGCATTTGGCTCTGGGGGTATAATTTGCCCACCTAATGCCCTAGGCAACTCAGAAGAGTGCCAACTTGCATTGGTAGAGGGAGTCTCCTTATCTAGGAGATGACTAGCAATGAAATCCCAGATCCAGGGCCTGCTTCGAACATAACCCAAAATAATGATAAAGAAAATATCTCCCATTTCTCTCCTGTATTAAGGCTAGCAGAGTACTTTTCTCATAATAGCCCTATGAGTTAAAGAACACAAGGTCCATGATTAGTTCCCTTTTATAAAGGGGGAAACTGAGACCTATCAGATGTGGGAAGAGATTTGGCCTTGATCCAGGTTCTGACTGAGGCTCCAGGGCTTTTCTTCTATGTGACCCTGGCAAGTGATTCCCACAAATTCTTTCTTTTTGGCTTGGGAGGCTGTTTTGGTCTATCCACACGAACAAGGGTGGTTCCCTAGTTCTGAAAGCTGGCGGACACTTCAAACATAAACAAAGACACTAGGCTATAAAACTGGCCGCTTGTCAGGAAAGCAGCCCAAGTCAGCCAGTCTTTCTGGTCTGCTTTGCCCAGATGTAACTGGGCTGAACATTTCATCAGAAGAAGCCACGCCCTGAAAGACCTTTGGAGCCAGCCCTGGGTCCAGGAGCCAAGAGATCCCAGCTCTACCACTGACTCATGAGGACGCCACTTTGGGCAAGCTGTTTTCTGGGCCTCAGGCTTCCTATGTAAAGTGAGAGGTCCAACCACCCTGTGAGGAAAGGATGAAACTGATTCTGCTTGGCCCTAGTGCGGCAGAAGCAGGAGCAATGCACCAAAGCTACCAAGAGGCCTATCTGGGCTACTACATAGAGAAAAACTTCTTACTAAGTCAAGCTCTTCCAAACTGGACCAGGCAGCCTTCAGAGGGGGTGCTCCTAACTCTGTGACTTTGGGCAAATCCTTCCTCTCTCTGAATACTAATTTCCACATTTGAATAACGAGGGGCTTAGACCCAAGATCACCTCCAGCTCTGACTGTCTATGTTTTAAGGTCCTAGGGCTCAGTTCCCAATTCTGCTCCCTCTATGTTGTGTACTCTTGGGTTAAGTAACTTCGGACTCTCTAGATCTCAATTTGGACCCCTGTAAAATAAAATAGGGGACCAAATTATGTTTAAGGTCCTTGCTAGCTCTAACAATTTTTTTTGTTTTGAGGCCCCTTCCCCTCTGAAATTTCATTTTTACAGCTTTGTCATCCTGTGCTCTGAAGTCCATCTAAGTTCTGACATTTATGACCTGAAGTCTCTCCCAGCCCTGATGGCCTATACTTTAAGGTCCCTTCCAACTCCAACATTCGAGGTCTTAAGGTTCCCTCCACCCCAAAATTCTATGTTTGAAAGGCCCTCCTTAGCCATACCCCCAAGTTCTCTCCCCACACTGACATCCTATAAGGCCCCTCCTAGCTCTAACATCCTATGATCTAAGGATCTAACATTAAGTGGGTGCTCTAAGGCCCCTTCCAGCTTAGACAATCTGTGGAGTTTTTTAAATGCCAAAGCTCTCAGTCCATACTGCACAAAGCTGCCTCTTAGTGGGAGGGATGCTGCCCAGTCTGGGACAATGGGCTGGGTGTGGTCCTATTACGAATAAGTGTGAAAGGGCTTGATGACTTTTGAAGTTTCTTCCCTCCTCCCCACCCCAGGTCCAATAAGAGTCAACCACAGCATCCTCCACCCCTCTCCATCCCACTGCATCCTTCATTTACCGACCTCAAAAGGCTTTTATGATTGATTCTGCTTTGTGGTCAGAGAACCCAAAGCCTGCGCATCTCAGGACCCACTGAATCACTCTATGGGGTGACTAGCCCCAAACACTGGCTGAACTCAGGGAATAACTCTGCCTCAGGAGGACTGAGATAGTCAGAGCCATAAAGCAATGCATGAGATGAAGTCCAATCTCCTATTCTTATTGTGAAATCTAAGGGCTAACTTATTTGCCCAAGGTCACACAGAGAGTTAAGTGTCCAAGTAAGGATGGTAAGCCAGGGAACCCGCCTTCTGGTGCAGTGCCAGAATATGCCATCTCAGTTGGGATCTACCTTACCTTCCTCCACCTCTTGCCTCTTTGCCCCTCCTTGCCAGTATGATCTTCTCTCTCTTGCTTTCCTTGATACCATTCCTGTTCTCCTTCAATGAGACTCACCTTCCCCAAGAAGTTTACTGACAGACAGGATTGGTTCTGTGTAATTGTTAGATGGGGAGTTGTCTCCCCACCCAGAAATGGTGCTCCTTAAGAGTAAGGGTTAGGGTTCTCTCTGAGGCCAAAGGATCCCGGAGTGTAGAGATGTCTCCTTCTTAGATGAGGGACTCGGGCTGTCTCTGTTCCCTTACTAGGCGGTCCTCTAAAGGCAGACAGAGGCCTTTCTTCCAGCCTCCCCCTTCCAAGCTATGTGCAGGTACAGGCTGAGTTGTGGCCAAACTAAATACCGTATTCTTAATATTTACCCAGAGACCTATCAAACAAACATCCCTGTCCCTTCCCCTGAGCTCAACACACACACACACACACACACACACACACACACACACACACACCTGCATGCGCTCTCCTTGTGGTATTCCTAAATGGTGATCTCTAAACTAATGGATCAGAGAGAGTATGTCCTCCCCCTCCCCAGGAAAGGAGAGAGCTGAGCCAGCAAACCTGACTGAAGGAGGCTTTTTCCAGAACCCAAGGCTAGTACTGGACTTCCTTGACATAGGAAGTCATTCCTTCCTTCAAAACTATTCTCTGGAAAGGAGTGGGGGAGGGGAGAGGAGATTGGGAGGAAGCAGGGAAGAGTCCATAGCTCAGGGCCCTTTCAGGCCTCTTGCTTTGGGGGGAAAGTGGGGGTACCTTATCAGCCTGACTCCCTGCTCCCCCAAGCTGACACACACAGACAGTACACCAATCCTCTCCCTTTCTCAGTAGAACAGCTCTTGGGTCCTATTTCCTGGGTCTCTGCTTCTCTTTCCACCCTCTGTACCTACCAGCCTCCTCCATGGAGAAGGAAATCTGAGACCTTGATAGTGGGTCTATCCCTAACTCCCTATATAACCTCCAATAAGTCATTTCCTCTCTGGGTCTTCATTTCCTCCTCTACAAAATAAGAAGGTTGGACTAGCTGATCTCTAAGCTCAAACATTAACTGAGAAAGTACAGAGAGGGAAGAGAAAAGCACACCCTTCTCCCTTCTGCCCACCCCCAATCCTAGGAGATAACCTCAATTCCTCCTTTACTGAGCCTCTTGAGGCCATCCAATGTGAATTCCTCCTTGCTCCATTCCTGACATCTTCTTAGCATCCTGACTCATCCATCTCCTCCCTCCTGCCCTGTCTCACTAAGGGTCACCCTTCATGCCTAAGCCAACCCTGACACCTGTACCCTAAACTGAAACCCCTTCTAGCTCCTTGGTGACCTGGCTCCACTAATCATTCCCTGTTCTCTCAGGCATCTTTGAACTCTCTCCAGTGGTTCCCTCCCCTCAGTCTAGAGATGTGATTAGGTCTCCTTGATCCTAAAAACCTTCTTTCCTTTCCCTAGTCATCCCATCTAATTATTGTCCTCTCTCTCCCTTTCCCTTTGTCTCTATCAAAACAGAAGATAGGGGTGGGGAATCTGCAGCCTTGAGGCCACGTGTGGCCTCTCCTCTAGGTCCTCAAGTGTGGCCCTTTGACTGAATCCAAACCTCACAGAACAAATTCCCTTACTAAAAGGATTTATTCTGTAAAACTTGGACTCATTCAAAAAGCTGCACCCAAGGACCTAAAAGGCCACACGTGGCCTCGAAGCTGCAGGTTCCCCATTCCTGGTCTACACTCACTGCCTTCATTTCCTCACTACTTCCTCACTTCTTGATTCTTGCTTGCAATGTGGCTTCCAATCCCATCAGTCCACAGCTGTCTCTACTAACTTCATTATCACTAAGTCCAGTGGATTTTTTTTCAGGCCTCCTCTACCTTGGCCTTTCTGCAGCACTGGACACTGGGAATCACTCTAACCTACTTGATACCCTCTCCTCCCTTGGCGTGCATGACCCTAGTCTGTTGTAGTTCTCTTTCTACTCCTCTGACTGTTCCTTCTATGTCAAAGAATCACAGAACTCAAGAGGCCATCAGGTCCGACATGACCTTGAACAAGGGTCCCCTCTACAACCTATCCAGGGAGTTATCTAGTCTTCACTGGAAGACATCTGTTTCCTGAATACCTGACTCCAGAGCCAGCCTTTTTCCCACTGCACTGTTGGTTGAACCTCAAACTGGATCACTCATGCCCCCATTCTTGTCCTGCCCTTGCCTCTTTTTCTGGGCCTTTGCTAATGGTGTTCCCTCATGTCTGGATCGGACACTTCAACTCATTCCCCTTGTTTCCATCTGTTCCAATTGCTTCCTTCCTTCAAAGTGCAGCTGAGGCTGGACCTCCTCCATGAAGCCTTCCCAGATGTCCTCCCCATCCTCACAGAACGTTGCCTGAATCTCTCCTCTTCTCTGATGGCATCCTCTCTTGGGTTCCTTTCCTCCACTCCATCATAAGCTCCTTGAAAATAGGGCTGGTCTTACATGTGTATTTCTGCACCCTTGTGTTCCTGTATATCTTTACATGGTAGGTATTCAGCAAATCTTTCTTAACTTGAAGGCTAAGGCCCATTCCAGCTCTGGCATTCTAAGTTCTATTATTATCACTCCCATTTTACAGCTCAGGAAACTGAGGCAGAACGGGGTGAAGGCACTTGCCTGGGTCACACAGCTAGTAAGTGATTCAGTCTGGATTTGTACTTAGGTCTTCCTCTCAGCCCAGTGCTCCATCCACTGTGCCAAATACCTGATGGGACCAATGCTATGGAGTAACATATTGAGGGAAATATTTACATATTTGTTCTTGCTGCATCTCTGAAAAAGCCAATATTTTAAGTGTCTAAATGGACCTGAGGTGCCTGTACCCTGAAAGAGAAGGAACACAATCAGTAGGGTTTAAGTCAAGGGCAGACAAAAGCAACACTGACAGACCCTCCCCAGGTTATCCTGGAAATCTGAGAGAGGAGATATGGTCTGCCTGGCTCTGAGAAAGCAATCCAGGGCATACAGTGGATAGACACACTGGGATGCTGTGGGAATGGATATAACCCAGGTCACAGCTGTGGCAGATGGCAGAGCTCATCTTTGAACCCAGGTCCTCTGAGTCCCTTGAACCCCAAAGACTTCACAAGATGACCTCTGTTTTCTTTCAACTTTCGGATGCTTCGGGAATCACATCATTCTTTCAACAAACATTTACTGAGTATACCTCATGTTCAACACTGGGAAAGACACGGAGATAAAGATGAACTGGCCCTTGACCCCCGAAAGCTTAGTCTTGGTAGGAGAGACCACGGAAACAAGATATAGGCACAAATAACCACCATGCCAGGCAGATTGTGAAATGAGCTCCTGGAGCTGTGGGAATTCATTGTGGGCTGGGAGAATAAGATAAGGCTTCTCAGAGGAGGTGTTGCCTCTGTTGGGCCTTAAAGGAGAGGATGCCAACAAGTGGAAATTGGGGGTGGTATTCATGGGGAGAGGGTAGTGAGAGGTAACAGTCACAACTGCTGTCTTTACAGTACTTTCAGGTTTACAAAACATCCTCCCCATTTTACAGGTGAGGCAACTAAGGCTTAAGAAAAGTCAGCTTGGTCTAATAAATAAAAGGCCCAGCGCTTGAGCCCAGCTGCAGCTCCCTTGACTAGGAGCCCAATGATCTCTTCTATTACACCATCCAAATGAGGCAGCAAAGTCAGATCAGACCAGATGCTCCAGTACCCTCTCTTCCCTCCAACTCTCTTCTTCTTACTCCATCCCCAACTCTTCTTGCATCTCAACCAAAGAAGCAGAGATTTAGTTAAGATGCTAACCCACTGTTAAAAGCAAAAGGAAAGAAACCCCAGACCGCTGCTCTCCCTGTTGCAAAACAGGGGCAAAAACACCGGAGAATCCACATTTTCAGGCCTCGGCCTGATTTCTGTCAGACTCACCATCTGATTTCTTTTGGGACCAACTATCTAATTTCTTCCAGGCTCTGGGCATGAATTGTTGGGGGTATGTGGTTTTATGGAGGATAGAGAGCAGGAAGATAGGAGCCCCAAAAGTGAGGGTAAAGGTATCCTTTCAAAGACAAGGTGCCAAAAGCCTGAAGACCAGTCCCAAGGGAAGCTCTAGGGTTCCCTTCTGTCCACAAACCACTGCTTCATGGGTGAGCAAAGCAAATAGATGCTCTCGACATCACATATTTTGTTAGCTACCACTGAGAGAGAGGCATTGAGTGGTAATAGTCAGAGAAACCTGCATTCAAATTTCTTCCCAGACACTTACTACCTGTGTGATCCTGGGCAAGTCACTTGGCCTCCTTGGGCCTCAGTTTCCCATAAGGTACCTTCCAGTCCTAAGTCTTGATACTGTACTTCCCCACCCTTCCATACCTTCTTTGCCAAGGTTTCTTACTGCATTTTTTCCTTTTCTACCCCCAACTTCCCTATCATCAGAGGACAAATCGGGGCACTCCATTGCCGGCTCCTCTGATTTAGAATTTCTGTCCTGGCCCTCTCACTGATTTGCTCTGATACTTTGAAGTTCCTCTCCATGACTTGGTTCCCTCATCTGTAAAATGAGGGGGTCAGAGAGAGTATCTCTAAGACTGCTTCCAGCTCTGATATTCCATGTTCTAAAGGCTTTCACACATTCTGTGGTTCCTTGTAGCTCCAACATTCTAAAATTCTGACTGAAGGCCTTCAGTTTGATCCCACTGGGAATAGGGCCCCAGAGTCCACCTTGTCCCCAGGAAGCCAGACTGATACGGTACACCTAGGTCCAAACCCCAGCTGCTTTCTTCCCGTGGTAGAGGTCTCATTTCCCATGGGGAGGGGAAGGTAGGTTGAGGGAGAAGTATGAGAAGTCTAATTGAGTTTCACAAAGAACAGGGCTAGAGAGTAGATGCTGACAAGCAAGAAAGAAAAGGGTAATTGTTCCCCAGAAGTCAGCTGGCAGCTTCCCAGTCTACATTGGGACCAACACCATGTGAGCCGAGTAAATCAAGTTCTAACCTTCTTTTCTCCAGCAATAAAAATATACATGCTCTATCTAGCTCAGGTTCTGTCAGGTTAAGGTTTGGACAAGATGACAGCCCCTTTCAGCTGTGATGTCTTAAGGTCTCTCCCAGCTCTGACATTTTATCTTCTAAGGGCCCTCCCAGGACTTTCTATGTTCTAAAACTCCTCCCAGCTCTGACATTCTATGTTCTAAGGCCCTTTCCAGCTCTGACATTCTATGTTATATAGCGCCTCCCAGGACTGGCATTCTACGTTCTAAGGCCCTTTCCAGCTCTGACATTCTATGTTCTAAAGCACCTCCCAGGACTGGCATTCTATGTTCTAAGGCCCTTTCCAGCTCTGACATTCTGTGTTCTAAGGGCCCTCCCAGCTCTGACATTCTATGTTCTAAGGCCCTTTCCAGTTCTGACATTCTGTGTTCTAAGGGCCCTCCCAGCTCTGACATTCTGTGTTCTAAGGACCTTTCCAGCTCTGACATTCTATGTTCTAAGACCCCTCCCAGGACATTCTATGTTCTAAAGCCCCTCCCAGGACTGGCATTCTATGTTCTAAGGCCCTTTCCAGCTCTGACATTCTATGTTCTAAGGCCCCTCCCAGGACATTCTATGTTCTAAAGCGCCTCCCAGGACTGGCATTCTATGTTCTAAGGCCCTTTCCAGCTCTGACATTCCATGTTCTAAGGGCCCTCCCGCTCTGACTTTCTGTGTTCTAAGACTTTTCCTAGCTTTTGACATTTTCTGTTCTAAGGTCCTTTCCAGCTCTGATATTTATTCTCTATAGTCCTTTTCAAAACAAAAGCACCTGATTGGCCTATGACTCAATGAATGGATAGAGGGGAAGATGTAACTCTCAGAACCACTGGTGCTCAGATCCCATGGTGCACCCTCCCGTCGGCAAGTTCCTGTCATCTTTCCCCGCCTCCGTGGACACAACATTCGAGCTTTTTTGTATTGCTGTTCTCAACACAGTCCTAAGAAATCAGCTTCTTAGTTGACTAGATACAACATCCTCAACAGCTTTGGTGCCCTAGAAGAATTCTTGGAGTCAGAGGGCCTGGGTTTGAATCCTGACTTCACCAGTGCGGAACCATGGACAAGTCACTGACCCATGCTGCTCATCTCTACAATGGGAATAATTCTTACATTCCCTATCAGGCGGCTGAGTGACACAGAGGATAATGGGTTGGGCCTCGAGTCAGAAGACCTGAGTTCAAATGAGGCCTGAGATACTTCCTAGATGTGTGACCCTGGGTGAGTCACTTAACCGCTGTCTGCCAACGTTTCCTCATCTGTAAAATGGAGAGAATAACAGCCTCTATCTCCCAGAGCTGTTGTAAGGATCCAATAAGATAACACAGCTAGGTCCCAATTAGTGAGAATAAGGAATCCCCTGAAGGGGTCACATGGATTTAAATTCACACTATTTGAAGTTGTAGTTTAGAGGCAGCTGGGTTGTGCACTAGATAGAACACAGGGTCCTGCATCACGAAGACCTACATTCGAATCCAGCCTTAGACACTTACTACCTATGTGACCCTCAGCAACTCACTTAACTCCTGCCTCCCTCGGTTTCCTCGACTGTAAAATGGAGCTGATGATGTCATCCACCTCCCAGAGCTGTTGGGCAGATAAAATGAGATGTTTGTAAAGTACTTAATGCAGTGCCTGGCACACAGTAGGTGCTTAATAAATGCTTTCCCTCCCCTTTATTTTTTTTTTCCTTTCTCCCTATGTCACAGGGCAGCATTATTAGGAGGAAAGTGTATTGTGAATTTAAAGCCCTTGGGAAATGTCAGCTATTACTATTCAGGCTGTACCTTAATAATGGGATACTCGCCACCTGATGAGACAGACCTCCAGGTGCAGTCAGACCAGTGTAGGTGGCAGGGGGATTATGACCTTCCCTCAATTTATTATTTTATGTTTAAATACTGAGACTTTCATTCCCCCTCCCTTTTTTTTTCAGTAACAGTGACTTTCCCTCAGGAAGGACACGAGTAAAGTTAAGTCTCTGATGCATCCCCCGTGAAAGTTGTGTTGCTTGGGAAGCAAAATGCAACACTGTGTGTGTATGTAACACGTGTACACATAGACCTAGAAACCATAGAGGGCTCTCTAAGGGGCAGCCTTAGAGACATCTCCTTCTCTTCCTCCTCCATCCTCCACACACATTTTCCAACCAGGTCCTGTGCACTATATTTTCTACTCCTTTCCCTTGGCCTGCACCACAGCCTGGTTTTGATGGGAGATTTCAGGCCTTCCACTAATCTGAGTTAATAAGATCCCATGAGACAGGGCTGGCGATGTCTGATAAAATCAGTCTGGTACTTAAGTCTCAAAAAGCTGTTCTATTCTTAGCAGCTTCAAACCGTATCTTAGCTCCAGGGGGTTCTGGAGATCTCCAGTTGTGAAGGTGAATGGACCACCTCCCATGGGCCTGCTTCTGATACATCCTGGCTGTGGACAGAACCTTGGGCAAGTCTCTTCCACCTCTGGGGGATCTAGGCAACTCTCTAACACTGTACATTGCCAAGAAGGGGACAATCTGTATTGGTATAGGCAGTTTCCTCCTAAGGAATCACAGATTCAATCTGTCACTGTTCTAAGTCCTAAGGTCCATTCCAGCTCAGACATTCTACATTCCAAGGTTCTTTCCAGATCTGATGTTCTATGTTCTAAGGTCCCTCCCACTTCTAACATTCTATATTCCAAGGTCCCTCCCAGCTCTGACATTCTATGTTCTAAGGTCCCTCCCAGCTCTGCTGTTCTAGGATTCTATCTGTAGCCCATTCCCCCCTGATTCCACATTACCTTTAAAACAGCCCTAGATCAGTCCAGCAGTCCTCAAGGAGGGTCCACCTACTAGAAGCCTGGAGTCTGTCTCTTGGGCTTCTTCCACCCGTATCAGGAATCCAGAGATTTCTTTCTGTCTGAGAAAACTCTCTCTCTCTCTCTCTCTCTCTCTCTCTCTCTCTCTCTCTCTCTCTCTCTCTCTCTCTCTCTCTCTCTCCCCTATCCCAACAACCAACAACAGGCTGGCTGTGGAACTAAAGTGTCTGCAAAATCAGGCTGGGGAAGGGCAAAAGAGGACCAGCTCCCTCCCAAGGCAGAAAAGCTAAGGGGATTATAATAATCCTGAAACTGGCCGAGGCTGGAAGCCCCATGCTCTCGGTAACAGCACCGGCCGAATGCTGCTCCGTTACAGCTCAAGTTAGTTTTTAGAGCGCTCCCCCTTCCCTTCTGGTCTTGGTCCCAGCCCCTGGTCCTGGGATGGGGAGGGGAGGGAGGAGGAATGAATTTGGCTCAGCTTAAATAGCTGTGTGGCCGAGGGCAAGTCACTTTCCCTTTTCTGAGGCCTGAAATAACATATGTAAGGCAGTTTGTGCTCTGTATAAATGCTAGTTGTTATCCTCACATGATCTGTAAGATGGAAATAATGATATGGGCTCCCTACATCACAGGGCTAGCGTGAAGAGTGCTGTGTAATAAACCTTCAAAAGCCCTACAGATCTGTATGTTATTACCAGGTGACTGTCTGCGCACCCTCCACCCTTACCCCTACTCCAACGTGCTCCCGAACGATGAGCTAACAGCTGCCCGGCTTCCCCAGTTATCCTCCCTCTTTGTGGAGGGCGGCTTTGGAAAAGCAGAGTCAAGTCCCCTAGGAATAGGGGCAGCCCAGTCTAGGTGGAAAGAGAAAGGAGACCTAGGTTCAAGACTCGGTTCTGCTCCTTACTTTGGGAGGCTGGGCAAGACCCTTGTCCTCTCTCATTTGACGCCGGACAGTTAGCCTTCCTTTTGTTATCACTGGCCCTTTGGTGGTCTGGTGAAGCAAGTCCTTCCCAGAATCAGGTTTTTAAACAATTGAAGAAAATAACAAAATTTCGGTGATAGATAAGTAAAGATAATATAATTTTTTTTCCATCCTACTTCACAGATCATCTCCTGGCCCATCCCATGCCCCAACCTATCCCAGGCTAAGAACCCTAGACCAGATGACCCTTGAGGTTCCTGATGGCCAGCTACCCTTCTCTGCTCCCTGCTGTGGTAACCCATGGTTGCCTTCCTATCATGTTCTTATCAGCTCATGATGTTCTCTGTGCCTAGAATGCTCTAGCCCTCTCCTCTCTACTCATGGAAAGCCTGCCTAAGGTTATGGGCTCAGAGACCTAGAGCTAGAAGCGGCTTCAGAGGCCACCTGCTCTAATCCCGCCCCCCCCCCCTTTTGTAATGCTGGGTCTCCCTCTGTGGCTCAGGCTGGAAGGGCAGGAATCATTCACAGGCCTGATCAGCGAGGGAGCTTTGACTCGCTTGGGTCCCAGCCCTGGCCCTTCTGACCTGATCCTCAACTCAGGCAAACCTGATTCTGGAAATTCATTCCATTATGCCAGACTCAGGCTGGGAAAAAGGATCAGCCTAGCCCATACAGCTCAGAACTCAGGAGGGCAGAGAGATTCACAGCCTTGGCCTTCTCAGCGCCAATCCCCTCATTTAAAACAAGAAAACAGCGACGAAGCCACCTGCCCAAGCTCCCACTGAGAAGGTGGGATCAGAGGCCAAGGGTGGCTTCTCCAGGGGCAGGGTTCTTTCCACTGTACCACACTCCCTGAGACCCAGATTAGTGGCACAGTGAATAGAGCACTGGGCCTAGAGTTGGGTCGGGAAGTCCTGAGTTCAAATCTAGCCTCAGAGACCGACAAGCTGGGCAACCCTGAGCAAGTAACTTTACCTCTGCCTGCCTTGGTTTTCTCATCTGTAAAATGGAGATTAATAATAGCACCTACCTCCCAGGGCCGCTGTAAGGATCAAATGAGACAATATATTACTTATCACAGCATCTGGTACATAGTAGGCACTGTGTAGGAGGGCATCTCCCCTTCCAGCTTTCCCAACTAGACTACAGTCTCGGATTCAGAAGGGATCTTATATTAAGAACAAAAAGGGACCTCTGGAGATTAGATAATCTAACTCTGTCACTTTACAGCTAGGAAGAGTCGAAGTGACTTACCCAAAGACAGACAGCAAGTTAGAGGCGAGGCCGAGGCCAGAGCACGGGGGCTCCCGTCCTCCAAGCTGGCCCTCTTAGCACCGTACTGGCTGCTCCGACCTTGAAGGACCTCTCTGGGCTCAAGGCTCCCCTGGCTCGCCTAGCCTAGCCTGCGCTCACCCATCAGCCCCTGATAAGATACGGCTGTTTACTGCTCCTTGAATAGCTCATGTGTCCTAGGCCTGTCTCCCCAGTTGGGCCAAAGGGGAGGTGAGAGTTCAGTGTGGTGACACATTCCCCAAGATAACGTGATTTAGAGCTGGAAGGGAATTTAGAGGTAACCTTGTCCAATCCCCTCAATTTACAGATGAGGAAACAGAGGCCCAGACAGAAGGAACTTGTCCAAGGCAGATAAAGGGCTGGGCCTGGAGTCAGGAAAACCTGAGTTCAAATCTAGCCTTAGACATGTTTGAGCCGTGTGACCCTGGGCAAGTCATTTGATTTCCATTTACCTCACTTTCCTCCTCTGTAAAATGGGGATAATAACAGCACCTACCTCACAGGGCTGTTGTGAGGACCAAATGAGATATTTGTAAAGCGCTTAGCACAGAGCCTGGCACATAGTGGGTGCCTCATAAATGCTTGTCCCTTTCCCCTTCCCCTTCCCCTTCCCTTTCTCCTTTCCCTTCCTCTTCCCCTTCCCCTTCCCCTTCCCTTTCCTCTTCCCCTTCCCCTTCCCCTTCCCTTTCTCCTCCTCCTCCTCCTCCTCCTCCTCCTCCTCCTCCTCCTTCTCCTTCTTCTCCTCCTCCTCCTCCTCCTGAGGTCACAGAGCAATTGAGTAGTAGAGCTGGAATTCAAAATTTATGTCCTTGTGATTCCCAAACCTTCCTGGTCACTGTCTCCTGTACAGCTCGGGCCTGTCTTGCCGATTGAGTTCATAGAATCAGAAGTCCTGTAGCACGGTAAGAGTCAGGAAGACTGGAGTCTGAATCTTGTCTTAGATAAGAGCTGTGCAGCCTAAGGCAGACCACTTAACCTCTCTGTAAAATCAGGATAGCAGCACCTACCTCAGAGGTCTGCTGAGTGGTGAGCCTCAAATGAGATTTGGTATACACAGACAGACAGATAGATAGATAGCACTACGTAAACCTCTGAGCACTAGAGAAATGAGGACTGTTATTAAAATGTCATTATTATTATGCAATTATTATAATAATCCAATTTTCTACAGCTTTTAAGGTTTATAAAATACTTTGCTATCACAATGGTCCTGTGAGACAGGTAATCCAAGTACGCTAATCACCATCTCATAGTTGGGCAAACCAATGCCCATATAAGGGAAGTCACTTCAGGTCACTAAATGAGCCGGTGGCAGGGCCAGGATTGGAACCCTGGTCTCCTGCCTATGGCCCAGTGCTTTCAGCCACAAGGCAGGCAAGGTGGAAAGAGGTTATCCCCTCTGAGGCCAGTATCCTACCCTCTTCCTCACCCCAAACCGCCCCCAAACACAAGGTACCTACCTCCTCCTGTTGAATTCCCAACCACCCCCACTGCCCAGCAGCCCAGAGGCCCACACTCAGGCCTAGCCTAACCTCTCATTCATTTCCTACCCTCCCTTTTCTCCCTTCCTCGGGGGCTGTATCTTCCCCCTCAGAATGGGGGTCTCTTGGGCCACAGCCATTTTTCCTCCCCTTCAGACCTGTTGGTTTTTTAAATGTAATATTTCCACTGGTTTCTGGATCCTTCCCCCCACCCCCAAAATTCCCTAAGGGGAAGGACTGTTTCTTCCCAGTAGGGCTCCTTTAGAATAAAGCTCTATCCCCCCATCCCATCCCCATCCTCTCAACTTCAAACGGAAGAGGCATCCCTCCTCCCTAGGTCTCTTCCACCCAAGCCCAGCATGGAGGGGAAGTGGTCAGTCCCTTGATCTCCTAGGCTACAAACGGGACATCAAGACCTGCTTGTCTCTCAGGCTGAGCACATGCAGAGCATACCCGGTCTGGCTTGCCATTTGTTCACTGGGGACACTCCAAGACAAATTGAGCAGCTATCCAATTAGGGGAAGAAAATTAATCTCCACTTGGGGCCTAAATGACTTAGGCCACTTGTTTGTATGTGCCTGGCCGTAATACAGCTCCCAGCTTTCCCATCTCCCACCCTCCAGCTGGTCCTGCCAGGTCAAGACTAAAATACCCCTTCCTCCCAGCCACAGGGATGATGCTTCCTGATCTGGAGAGGGTGGGGCCCGAGGGATTCCCTGGCCAGTGAGCTTTCCTTCTCTCTTCAAGGCCTGACTCTTAGAAATAGCATACACTCACAGAAACATACATGCATATAGCTCAATACGTGGACAGACTGGCCATGGGGATGCCGAAGGCTTACCTCAGCCTGCAGGAAGGTGGCTGAAATTCACAAACCAGAGAGGGCCAAGAATAGAGAAGGAAAGCCTCTAAACCCTATTATTAATAACTATCTTAATAATTCTTTACATTTATATGAGGCTTTATGGTTACAAAACACTTCACAGAAAGACAAAATGTTGGAACCAAAATTCAAAAGTCAATCAAAAAAGATAAAAAAAAAATCAACCCACTATATATTTATTAAGTGTGTCTTGTGTAGAAGACAATATAGACAGGTGTGGGAGAGAAACAAATCTTACATAAACACAATATCTATGCTTATTACTCTCCAGAATTTCTAGACTTTAACATTGCATAGAAACCTCTTCACCCTGGAAGCTCACCGTACCCCTGGACCTCACACATTGGAAGCATTCTTGGGCCCTGTAGTCCCTTCCTTGATTGGCTGCTTCCTCCCAGCACCTCCGCCCAAGTCAGCCCTCTCATCATCCCTCTCCAGGATCCCACTCCTGCCTCTAGCCTTGCTCTACCATGCCCTTCTCTACCTTTACAGTTTCCTTTATGTGGAATCTTCCTCCATTAGAATATAAACTCCATGAGGACAGGGACTGCCTTTCTCTCTTCCTGCTTGTATTTGTCTTCCCAGGGCTCAGCATGGTGCCTGGCACACAGCCCTTCAGAAGGGCTGGCTTATTGACTTATGAAAATTTCTTTTCCTTGGTCTGGACCTGTGAGCAATCAAACAGGCTCTAAGTATCTGTCCTGTGGCAGTCACAGGGGTATGCAAAGACAAAACTGGAGCAAGTGAGAGCCAGAAAAGTCTTCCTAGAGGAGGTGGTGCCTGAACTCAGGCTCTAAAGGAAAATTGGGACTCTCAGAGCCAAGGCATCAAGGAAGTAGATGGAATGGCATGTTATTGAGGACAGCAGGAAGGCCAGTCTGAAGACAGCTATCATGTTCTTGCATAAATCTTTTCCAGGCTAAACACTCCTAATTCCTTCAACTGATACTCATAGAACAACAAATTTGGACCTAAAAGGGATGATCATCCAAGACAGCTAGGTGACATGGTGGGGAGAAAGCTGGATCAGAAGTCAGGATGACTTGAATTTGAATCCTAACTCAGTTTCTCCATCTGTAAAATGGGGATAATTACAGCACCTACCTCCCAGGTTGTTGTGAGGACCAAGTGAGAATGCATGAAGAGATTTGTACGCCTTAAAGCACTACATAAATATTAGCTATCATTATCAATTCCATCTGTACCACATAAATATTAGCTATTATTATCAGTCCCATCTGCACTATGTAAATATTAGCTATTATTATCAATTCCATCTCACTCATTTTATGACCAAGGAAACTGGTGTCCAAAGAAGTTACATAACTTGATCAGGAACCATTTCTGCAGTGACAACACCATGAAGACAAGAAGTTTGAGGGACACAAGAATTCTGATCAATGCAGTGACCAATCACAATTACAGAGGATCGATGATGAAGCACAGTACCACCTCCTGACAGAGGCTGGTGGACTCAGCCGCAGAACGAAGCATTCATTTTGGATGTGATCAATGCAGAAAATTGACTTTTAATTGAAAAAAATATTTTGTAATGACTTAAAAAAATTAATGACTTGTCCAAGTTCACATAGCTAGGAAGTAACAGAAGATTCTGACTCCAAATCCAAAGTACTTTCCATTGTCTTCAGTCCCTTGACCATCCAGATTGACCTTCTGATAGAGACTGTGCGTCGCAGAGCTGCCCATGAGACTCGAGATGGGGTGAGGCCATCCCCCTCCCTAAAAACTATGTCTATTTTAATGCAGTGCATGATGGAGTTAGTTTTTATGATGACCACATCTCAGGTGTTCCTAGTCCTTCCCTTCCCCCCGACATATTCCACGGTTGTAAATATTTGGATGAAACCAGGCGTTTAAAGGTTGGGCTTCCAGTTCCCAGTCCTGTTAGTGCCTCCTGCGGTTTAGGTCAAATTAGCCATTAGCACAAACAACTGGCCATTTCATCCTGGCTGTGGGAAAGAGGCATGAATAATGAATGTTGTGGGCATTGTTACCCAGCCTTCTGCTGGGGAAACCTCTCCCCACAAACCCCTGCAAGTGCCTGGCCTTTCTTCTGGGAAGACACATGAGAACAAGCGGGATCAGTGGTATAAGAGAGAAAGCACTGGCCTCAAGAGACTGGTTCCTTCCAGTGTGGACATTCTGTGTATTCTTTGTTTTAAGATTCCTTCCTATTCTGACATTCTGTGTCCTAAGTTCCTTCTATATTCTAAAAATCTCATCTAACTCTGTTATTACACTCTTTGTTCTAAGATTCCCCTCACCTCTAACATTCTGTGTTCTCAAGTCCTTTCCAACTCTGACATTCTAGATTCTAAGGCCCCTCCCAGCTGGGTTCTAAAGTTCCTTCCAGTTCCATTGTTCTCTGTTCTAAGGCCCCTTCCACTCTGACATTGTTCTAAGGTCCCTCCCAGCTCTGATATTCTCTGTTCTAAGGTACTTTCCAGCTATGACACTGTGTTTTTTGTTCCTACTCTATCATTCTTTATTCTAAGGTCCTTTCCAGCCCTGACTTTCTGTGTTCTAAAATTCCTTCTGGCTCCAATATCCTGTGTTCCCAAGTTTCTCCTGAGGAAGCTAGATAACACAGTGGATAGAGTACAGGCCCTGGAGTCAGAAGGCCCTGAGTTCAAATCCAGCCTCAGACACTTAATATTTGTATGACCCTGGGCAAGCCATTTGATCTTGTTTGCCTCAGTTTCCTCATCTATAAAATAAACTGCAGACGGAAATGGCAAACCACTCCAGTATCTCTGCCAACAAAACCCCAAATGGGGTCACAGAGTTGGACATGACTGGAAAATGAACAACAGCAAAGTTTCTTCTAGTTCTAAGAGGAGGGTCTGTATTCCTGCTCTGCCATTTTCTACCCGCGTGACCTTGAGAAAATCAACCTGCCTTTTCTGAGTCTCATTTTTCTCATGTACAAGAGGAGAGAGCTGAGCCATATGATCTCTAAGGTCGCTAACAGATCTAAGTTCTAGGATCTAATATTCTACATTCTAATATCCATTTAAGCTCTGGCAAGTATAATATAGAACAAGAATTACGATGAGAAGCAACATGGGAGAGTGGGCAGAGAGCTGGCCCCAGAATCAGGAAGGCTCGGATCTCTGACACATTCTGGACAACTCACTGAGCCTCTCTAAGAGGATGGGTTGAAGAGAAGGTGCCCATCTGCACTGGTAGAGGATGGCCTGCACAGAGAACTCCCTACGCCAATGAAATCCAGGTTTGATTTTTTAAATGATTCATAAGGGTCTCTCTTGGCTCTCGCAGTCCACGTCCTATGGTCCCTTCCAGCTTGAGCATTCTAAGTCTGCTCCATTCATGGATCTGAGCTCACCTAGGAAGGAAGGCAGAAAGGACCAGATGGAGCTCAAGTGTCCTGCTCTCACCACAAGGCTAACTCCATGCATGTCCTACAGGTAACAACTAAAGAGAGAGGATATCCCCGTCAAGATGAGGAATAATTTAGGGGGTTGGGAGGTTTGTATTCCTGTTGCCAAGGCAATTCATTCTGCTTTCACTGAAGTCATGGGTGGCTATGAGGCAACATTAAGACCTTTAAATAGTCACAGATATGGATGACCCTCATGAACCTTACAATATCTGGCTCAGTCAGCCATGTCCAGAGCTGTCACCAATGTTCCAAACATTGGGTCTGACTGAGGTTTAGGAGGTATCTGACTTGATACAAAGCCAATTTCTTGTTGTTGTTCAGTCACTTCAGTTGTGTCTGATTCTTTGTGACCCAATTTGGGGTTTTCTTGGAAGATACTAGAGAGGTTTGCCATTTCCTTCTCCAGCTCATTTTACAGATGAGGGAACCGAGGCAAACAGGGTGAAGTGACTTGCCCAGGGTCACACAACTAGTAAGTGTCTGAGGCCAGATTTGAACTCACAAAGACGAGTCTTCCTGACTCCAGGCTCGGCACTCACTCTATACACTGTACCACCTAGCTGCCCACATAAATAGTAGTGGGTATGAAATAAAAATAGTAATGGGAGACAATATCCAAGAGATCTAGAAAGAAAAGTCATGACTCCAAATATCTATGAGCAAATGCACAAAGTCTGGTTCACAGAGATGGCAAACCAGAAATCCTGCACAAGAAAGGAAATCTAACCTCACAGTCATCTCTGAGACTCGGTGGGAACGA
Source organism: Trichosurus vulpecula (assembly GCF_011100635.1). Classification (NCBI taxonomy): domain Eukaryota; kingdom Metazoa; phylum Chordata; class Mammalia; order Diprotodontia; family Phalangeridae; genus Trichosurus; species Trichosurus vulpecula. The sequence goes on along the minus strand of NC_050574.1, from coordinate 121,810,673 downwards.
CCAGAACATCCATTAAATTCTGGAAAGGCACAGCTAATTCAAAAGGAACAGAATAGCTGAGGACAGTGAAAAAGATAAGAGTATTTACTGACAATTTATGATGTGAAAGACATTGTGCTAAACACTACATACACATTAAGAAGACACTCATGAGTGAGGGGAACAGAACCAGGAGATCATTATACATGATTACAGACACACGGTATCTGTAAGGACTAACTTGGATAGACTTGGCTCTTCTCATCAATGCAAGGTTCAAAGACAGCTCCAAAAGACTCATGATGGAAAAAGCTCTGCACATCCAGGGAAAGAATCACGGAGTCTGAATGCAGATTGAGGCAGATTATTTGCTCTCTTTTTTTTCCTTCTGTTTTGGTTTCGTTTCTCCTTTCTCATGTTTCATTCCATTGGTTATAATTCTTCTTTAAAACTGGACTATTACATAGATAAGTCCAATGTGAAGGTATATGTAGAACCTACATTGGATTACATGCCATTTTGGGGGGAGGGGGGAGGAGAGGGAGGGAGAGAAAATTTGGAACCCCAAAACTTGTGGAATTGAATGTTGTAAACTAAAAATAAAAAATAAATTTATAAAAAAAAAGAAGATACTCATGAGAAAATTCCAAGAATCCAAGAGGGAAAACATGGATGGAGAGCATTTGAGTGAAAATCAATCTGGGCAGAAATGGGAATGCTATTTTGCTCAGAGTATACTAAAGACCACCTAGGCAGGAGGAGGAAACAAAAGTGTAGCATGTAGTGAGAGAACACTTCAAGTATTCAGGCATCTATTTTCCCTATGTATACACACACACACACACACACACACAAACTGCTGATGTATTAATGATAATTTCTTCCTTCAAAAGATAGGAGATGAGTGGACAAAAAGATAGAGGAGAGAGGGGTGGTTGGGAGAGAGAAAACCTGAAACTCAAAATTAAAAAAAAAATGTTAAAAATCAATAAATAATAAATTTGAAGTGGGGGGGGGGGGGCGGGAAGAGAACTACAGGGAGCAATGAAGGCAGCTGCTGCTCTGGACCTGATTCTGAGCATACCTAAAACTGGTTGTTGAAGCAGAATGATGGAGCCCTTGGGGAGGAGGGAGGAAGAACAAAGAAAGCCAAGCACAGTCAGATGTATATTCTACACATTGCAAAAGCAGGTTTCAAAGGATTCACAGAAAAGATAGATAAGATTCAATAGCTTAACATTCTTTGGGGGAAATTTGGGCCAAAGGGACAGGAAGCTCAACAAAGTAAAAATTGGAAGTCACAAAGAATTCATAGGAAAGAAAAGGGGGAGCTGCCCAAAGAAACCAGCTGGACAGAGATCTTAGGGACCAACTGAGATTTTTTCAGAGACATGTGAAGTAAGGGCAAGTCCTAGGCCCAGGGTGGTATAACACAGCAAGAGATGAGGCTTCTGATGAACATCAAGGACAAAAAAAAAAGTCTTTTGAAACTACTTTGGGAAACAGAGGTGAATCAAAAATTGGACAGGACTGTCATTCCTGTCTGGTAGATGGGATGATGATCACAGAAGACAGTGAGAAGATTGAATTTCTCAATTCCTGCTCTGCTTTTGTTAGCCCATCTGAGAAGAATGATCCTTGGGCAGGAAAGGACAGAAGAAAAGTGATTGAAAGAGGAATGAAGCCAAAGATAAGGGAGGAGATGGCTTTAGTTTGCTCCAATTAGTTCAAGTTGCCAAGCCAACTATATCCTAAGGTACTGAAAAACCAGTGGGCAGGAAGGCTCGGCTGCCGTCAGGGATCTCTAAAGATCTGGGAGAAGGCACAGGTGAAGGAGGAATGGAAAAGGGCGGTTTTCAAAGAAGCAAAAGAGGGTAGAGTCTGGGCTAATAAGCTTGACTTCTCATCCTTTTAAAATTCTAGTGCATTTAAGAATGGCCGCTAACATTTATATAGCTCTCAACAGTTTCTAAAATGTTGGGTTTGGTTTTTTAATAGTATACCTTATCGATCCTCCCAGCAACCCTGTGAGATGGGCCATACAGATGAAGGTGAGGATCAGAAGTTATGTGAATTGCCTTTGCTCACACAGCTAGTAAGTAAAAAGGTAGGATTCAAACTAGGATGTCTCCTCACACCAAATGTAGGGCTCTTTCTGTTATACCATGGACTTTGTGTCCTAGACCCCTCTGGCAGCAGTCTGGGGAAGCTTAAAGATCCCTTCTCAGAATGCTTTTAAATGCATAAAGAATACACAGAATTACTAATGTTAAAATGCAATTGTAAAAATATTTTTTAAAAGCAAGTTCATGTACTCTCCCAGTGAAGAATCTCTGTGCTATACAATGTTGTCTCCCCCACTGAGGGATGGTTTGTGATGATTTAGATAGGAGAACAGTGATCATCAAAGCCAGACTAACCTCATTTCTCTTTTTGGCAAGGTTACTACACAGTTGATCAGGAGAACCTGAGAGGTTTAATTTGTGTAGATTATAGAAAAGCACATGACATTCTCTTCTGGTTTATGGTGGACAAGATGGAGACAGTTGAACAGATTTGGAACTGCTTGCTAATCTCTCCTTCTTTCTTCGCTGGCTGCTTCCTGTCTCACTAGAAATGCCCAATCCTAAAGAAATCTTCCCTTGACCCTTCACAGGGTCTCACCACTGGAAGGGGACATAAAGAGTAAGTACCTAGTCCAACTCATCTTACTACTGACTTTTTCATCCATGCCCTTCAACCTGTATTCCATCTTGAACACCACAAAAATTGTCCCCCAGTCACACCAATGCCCCTTGATTGCCAAATCCAATGGCCTTTTTCTTCTTGTTCTTCAGGGAAAGGCAGGATGGTATAAGGCACTGGGCACTGGACCTGGGAATCAAGAAGACTTGGGTTCAAATCCCATCTGATGTTTACTAGTAATGTGACCCTCAGTATGTTACTTAACTATTCTGCGCCTCAGTTTCTTCACCTGTAAAATGAGGTGTTTGGAATCAATGGCCTCTAAGGTGCCTTCTAGGTCTAAAGCTATGTTCCTATGATCATCCTCCTTGACCCCTCTATAACTTTTGACAATGATGACCACCTCCTCCTCCTGTATAGGCTCTCCTACCCTGCCTTTGGAGACACCACATCTCCCAGCTCTCCTTCCTCTTTCCCCGCCACCATCACCACAACCAATCAGGAGTTTTTCTGGCTCCTCCTCATCCTCTTTCTGTTACCTTATTGTGTGTGTGCTCCTCAATCCCCTTTCCCTCTCTACATTCTCTCCCTTGGCAATACTATTCATGATGACTCCAAGTCTCACCTCTGTGCAGATGACTCCCCAAACTCGGTCTGCCCTCTCTTCTGAGCCCAGATCTCCAACTCCTGACCAGTGTTTGCATCTGACTCAGCTTTTCTCCTCTTCCTCCCTTTTTCTATGTCTCTCTCCTAAACTGCAAAGTGCTACATAAACGTAAGCCATTGTTATTTGTCATCAGCAAGCATTCCAAAGATAAATATAAACCACTCCAGGATTATCCACTAAAACCTTTTCAATAGCAACCTCAGATCCCAGCCTTTGCAGGGGGTTCCCTGGGATCTGGCATGGTTCCTGGGGTTAAGAACTCCAGGGTTCTAAATCCCTCTTCCATCCATTATGGTCACCTCCGGCTTAGGGGCCCAGGCCTGGCATGATGTGGCCAAGCGCCTGAGCAACAGGAAGGACAAGATTCTTGGCCAGATTCCTCTGCTGGGAAGGGGGCCAACTGCAAGCAGGGAAGCCCCAACTTTCGTTGGCCCCGTGGCGGGGTCAGGCCAGACTTAACTCCTAGCAGACCAGTCTGCCCTTTGTGGAAGCCCCCCATGTCTATGGGAAGACAGCCTCTGCCCTTGTCTTCAACAGAAACCTTAGAGAACATCTAGCCCAGCCTTTATGTCTGAAGTGAGGAAAATGGGACCATAAAATAGAAATGACTTATCCAAGGTCACATAGCTACTTGGTGGCCAAAACAGGACAAGAGGTAGTCTTCTTGACTCTCAAACTCTAATATAGAGCATCCCAAAAGTTTTAGTGCATGTTTCTATTTTTTTTTTAAATTAAACTGCACTAAGACTTTTGGGACACAGTATACTAAGTTGCCTATTTTACACAAAGTATAAAAATAATCCAAATCCTACCCCCATTCTACACATGCACACACACACCTAACCAAGAAAATGAGGTGACCCTTGTTCTTGGTCCTCCTCACCTCAATCATGGGAGGAGGGGAGGGCAGGGAAAGATCAATGACAATCTTACTCACTTCTAGCAGAAGGCATTCCAGAGAGATGGGAAGTAGGGGTAAGAGATGAGTGAGGATGCAGGCCAGGTCACTGGTCCCCTGGGCCAAGACGGATGCCAGGCACCAGGCCACAACTGCTCTCCCGTCCCCACCCCCAGCCAGACTTGCTTCTGATCTCATTCTCAAGTTCCACGAGAGGATACCTGGATAGTTGGACAGGCCCAAGAGTGAGGCCTTTCTTTCTCCAGAGGGAGGCAGGCTGGTGGCAGCGTCTGGGGCTCCCATAGAGATGACCCCTGTTGGATGATGTCTCCCACCCATTCTATCAGCTCCTAAGAGAAGTGCCACAGGGGAAGCAGGAGAGGCCTTCACAATATCTCCATGAAGAATCTTCAAGGTCAGCTAGCTCAACTCGTATGTGAGTAGAAATCTTCTCTATAAGCTTATCCAGAGGAGTCTTTCCTCTGACCCCCAGAGGGTTCTCACCTCATCCTGCCTGCCTGTGGAAGTCAGCGGTGAGGGCTGGACGTCAAGACACTCAGCCTTAAATCCAGGGTCTGCTGCTGACCAGATGTGCAACCTTGGGGCCAGGTCCTGCCTCACTGTGGGCCTCCAGTTTGGGCCTGGCTACCACACTTTAGGAAGAGCCGGCTGCAAGAATGTTTAGTCAGTAGAAGAGAAGAATTAAGGGATACATGGTACCTGCCTTAGGGAAGTATTAGAAGGGAATAAAGTTCAGATTTGTTCTGCACGTCCCCAGAAGCACAACCCGGACGGAGCAAAGGGCAGGAACCGCAAAGAGGCTCACTGGAGTTTGATTTAAAGACCAACTTTCTGAGATTTAGAGTGATGCCCAAGGGAAAAGGGCTGCCTCGGGTGGTAGAAGCTGCCTTCTCACTTAGAGCTCTCCAAGTAGAGGGAGAAAGGAAGGGAAGAGCAGAAGGAAGGAAGGAAAAAAAAATTTATTAAGCACTTACTATGCATTAAGAGCACTTAGTGGGCTCAGAACACAGCTATAAACAAAAAGAGAAGGCAGTTCTTGCCCTCAGGGAGCTTAGATTCTTATGGATGAAGTTGTTGTCCTTGTTGGGTCTCTCCAGTCATGTCCGACTCTTCCTGACTCCTAGGACCTCTGTCCGTGGGGTTTTCTTGGTAAAGATACTGGAGTGGTTTGCCATTTCCTTCTCCAGTGGCAAACAGGTTAAGTGACTTGCCCAAGGTCACACAGCTAGGTGTCCGAGGCTACATTTTAATCCAGGTCTTCCTGACTCCAAGCCCAGTGCCACCTATCTGCCTCCTACTGGATAAAGACAAACACATAAAAGGAAGCTGAAAACGAGGTGGGGGTGGGAGGGAGAGCAGGAAAGAAAGGTGCTTAGCTGGGGGCAAAGTGAAAAAGCAAAATGGGGGTGGGGTGGGGCATGGACCGAGCCACATGTGAAGTGATCATGGTTCCTCAAATGGAAGATCTGGGGAGAAACTCCCCAATGCAAGGAGGCCACAAGGGTGGAAGCACCTGGAATGACCTGGCAGAAGACAGCAGGACTGACGCTCTGTGCCTCTCTTAGTGGAACCTCTAAGACTGAATTCTTGGCTGGGGGTGGGGCGTGGCAGGAAACCACCATTTCACACCATTGAGTCTTACTAAGCTTGCAGTCCAGTGGGAGAAAACCCAGGTCTCTCTCATAGGGGGATTATTATCCCCATCTGACAGATGTAGAAGCTGAGTATCAAGTTAAATGACTTAACCTAAGTCATAGAGCAAAAGAAGTGGCAAAGCCAAGATCCGTAAAATGTCAGAACTTGACTGGACCTTCTAGAGCAGGGGTTCTTAGCATTTTTTGTATCAGGAACCCTTTTGCCAGTCTGAAAGTCTATGGATCCCTTTTCAGAATGTTTTTAAATGCATCAAATAAAATACATAGGATTATGAAGGAAACCAATTATACTGAAATGCAATTATCAACATTAAAAAAATTCATGAATTCCAGGTTAAAAGAACCCATTACAGACCATTGCCCTAAGTCTATAGAGGAAGAAACTAGACCCAGACAGGACAAGGGACATGCAATACAAAGTCCTTTGTACTGAAAGGCCAGAGTGTCCTCTCTACCACACCATGAAGTCTCCTGCCTCCCATCTAGCTCTGCCTCTCAGGACCCTGCACTCATATCAGGATGGGAATGAATCTCCTCCTGTGATATGGTCATTCCCTGGGTCTGCGCCACTCCACCACTGGAAACAGGTACCCTAGAAACAGAGGAAGAGCAAGGAGATAGTGAGCCACCTCCTTGGGCGCCTGGGGACAAGGTGGGACAGACACCCCTGGCCCACCAGGCTCTGCCCTAAGGACTCATGTATTGTGACATCAGCAAGATCAGATGGACTTGTGTCTCATGGAGGTTTGTAATATCATATTTGGCATGAGAACAGACACACAACCAGAACCAGAGAAGCCAAGATGCACCCAGACAAAGACAGAGTCAGAACCATCAACACAGGATAGAGAAGGGGGCGGGGTAGATGAGGGGAGAGAGAGAGGAGAGATGGCGGGATGGGGCAGTGATCAGAGACAGAAAGACATGCTCACACACCTCCCTGGGAGAGGCAAGAGTACCAGAGGTGAGGAGTGCTGCATATGTTTTCAGATATTTAAAATCAGCTTTCCTTATTGTTTTTTTCTCTTCTTCCTTTTTCTTTACAAAATGTACTCTGTTCTAAGAGACAAAGAGAAGGGAGAAGGCTACAGGGTATATGTAGATGACATAAAAATGAAAGACCAATAAAAAATTTCTTTTAAAGATGATGAGAAAGAGATGGAGAGAGGGGGGAGAGATGGAGAGATAGAGAAAGAGAGGAAGGGGGAAGGGAGGAGCAGGGAGAGATGGAGAGATAGAGAAAGAGAGGAGGAGGGAAGGGAGGAGGGGGGAAGGGAGGAACAAGGAAGAAGAAGAGATACAACAGTCAGACAAGTAAACAAAAACAGGAAGAGAGTCCAAGAAATACACAGACAGCAGAAGCACAGGAAAATAGAGATATCTAGTTTGAGGGGTGATAGACAGTCATAGAAGGGAGCAAACTGAACAAGGACAAGACCCAGGCAGCCCAGGAAACTGCATGGGGGCGTATGCCCACAGGTGCCCTGTCCCCTCCCCTTTTCTGGCTCCAACACCTTGCTTCACCTTGCTTCCTCTCAGTTCCAAACCAGCTCAGTTCAAGCTGCCCCTAACCACTCCCTGTTGTGATCACTGCTTCTTGGACAGTTCCATTCAGAAGCCACTGAATATAATTCTTTTTATAATTGTTAACCCTTATAAAAGTATGGCTGTAGCAACAGGATGGATGGATGGGGCTACAGCTCAGCCTGGAGGGATCTCCCCCAGACTCCTGGGTTAGTATCTTGGCCATGGTACTTCCCAGCTGTGTGACTGAAGTTTTTTCCCCCCCAAAGACCTAAGTTTTCTCATCTGTAAAATGGAGACAATAAGCCTAGTGCCACCAAGTTCACAAGATCCGTGTAAGGAAAATGCTCTGGAAGACATCGAAATGTCATGGAAGGGGTATTATTTTATTATCAGTTGGCCCCCGTTCTGATATTGACTCCAAGCGGCCTTAAGCAAATCACTTCTCTCAAGTTTTTCCACCAGCCCCCGAGGCAAACATGGACAAAGACCAACAAGCAGGAGGAACTAGGAAGCAACTACTTTTCATCTTCCCTTTAAAAATTAAAACCCTGACTGCCTGGGCAGTTGCAGTGGTTCAGACAAAGGTTCTAACTAGGCTTCTAAAATATTCATGTGCCTCAGAGCCCAGGGGACTTTAGGCATGGGGGAGGGTTTGTGCTTAGGGCTGAGCTGCCAGCAGCCTCCTCCCCCAAAGATGTCCACATTCCAGCCCATCCCACCCAGACCCCTGCCAGGCTCCTCTGCTCGGTCTCTGGGAAGCTTCTCCGAAGTCAGGAAACCTAGGTCACCATCCCCTATCTGCTCCCAATTCCCTGTGTCGTCTGGGACAATTCCCTTAGTCTAGAGCCCAGTTTTCTCATCTGCAAAATGGAGAGACAGAAGAACAGTAATATATACAAAATATATACAGCAATATATATAATATGTGTATATATATATCAGTAATATATACAAAAGCCACACAAAGGAGTCACTGAACTCAGATCCAGTGCAATCACCAATCCTGGTCACAGAGAACAGATGGTGTCATAACAATGTGGCCTGCAGCTGCTGTGGAGATGTGAGACCAATAACACCAGCACACAGGAGGGCTGCCAGCACAGATTCTTTGATCTGCTTTTCTAAGGAAAGCAACTTGAAGGGGTTTACAATCTCACTTTAATTAAGCATACATATATCATTCACTTAGTTCAGGGGAGAAAGTTAGCACTTTGAACTTCAGAGAAAATACAAACAGAAATTACAAGTAGAAATTGTATAAACAGAGCAAATAACACAAACCAGCAGACAGACAAAGACTCTTGATTCAAACAAAGGCAAGACTCAATCAAAGGTGCTTGATTGCTTCAGAAGTACTCAAAGAGAAAAAACTGCAAAAAGTCCAACTTTGCTTGCCATTACAGTTGGCAAGACCTACAAGAAAGCTCAGGACTGGCCATCAGGAGACCTGGGTTCAAATCCTGGTCTACATGAGCCCAAATCTTCTCTCACTAGAGAGGTGGGGAAATGGTAGTGCGGAATGTCAAATACACAGTCAGATAAGGTCATTTTCCTGGAGGCAGTTTAGTGGCAAGGCACAGAAAGTGCTAGACTTGGAGTCAGGACGACCTGAATCTGAATCCCACCTGCCTCGTACTCGAGTTAGTTGTGTGACCTTGAGCAAGTCCCTTATCTTCTCAGTTTTCAATTTCCCCATCTGTAAAGTGGGAATAATGCTAATTACACTGTGGAAACAGTTTTAAAATAGCCTTTTTAGTAAAACTGAAAATATTAGAAATAATATTTTCCTCTAAAGCCCTTTCCTGACTCCTGGGAAAAGCCACTTGGAAAAGACTAAGAGACCTTTCTTAGAGAAATGGATGCTGGGTGATAACCAAATTCAACTCTACCTAGGTACAAGGGACGGCAAATGAGTTTTTCATCAATTTCAGTCAATCCAAACTGTATTTTTACGTATGTGTTATTCTCCTTGTTCAAGAACACACCCTCCTCATTACTCACAGCTGATTAGGGATGTTCTCTCTCAGTAAACCAAGCACTCCAAGCAGTTTCCACCCCCAGGGTTCAAGGTTGGCACTGAGCCATTTCCACACCCTCATCTGGTCCCCCAAAGAACCCCCAAAGATGAAAGCCAGCTGCAGCCAGAGAAGACAATTCAGAGCTACCAAAGGCACTCCTCCCCACTACACTATCAGGCCATTTTACACAAACTGCCTACTCGTCCTCTCCACCTACCTGCTCCTTCTACCTTCTTTTGCTCCTGTCTCAAAGAAGGGATCACCTTTGAGAGGTAGCCTGGTATAGTGGACAGCGGTGGACTTCAGTTAGGAAGACACGGTTTCAAATCCCTCCTCGGACCTTTAATCTATTTGGAACCTCTCCGAGCCTCAGTTCTCAGGGTGGTCATAAGGATAAAATACAATATTTGTGAAGTGCTTTGCAGGTCTTAAAGGACTAGATAAATACTAGCTGCTATTATTATCATAATTATTATTATTAATTTTTATTATTATTATTTTGAAAATGAAGGCGTGACTCAATTCAGTCAATGGCCTCTAAGGTCCCTTCCAGCATTCAATTCCATAATCCTTGGATCTTTTTTTAGGTTACTACCCCTCTGCTAACCTGGTTTTGAGAAGATCAAAATCTCCTTTGGGCATTCTCCATCCTATAGGAGGATCATAGGATTGAGAGCTGAACAGAGATTTTTTTTTTTAATATATATTTTTATTCTGTCATTGTTCAGTCATTTCAGTCATGTCTCACTCTTCATGACCCCATTTGGGGTTTTCCTGGCCAAGATACTGGAGTGGTTTGCCATTTCATTCTCCAGCTCATTTTATGGATAAGGAAACTGAGGCAAACAGGGTTAAGTGACTTGCCCAGGGTCTCATGGCTAGTAAGTGTCTGAGGCTGGATTTGAACTCAGGAAGAGGAGTCTTTCTGACTCCAGGGGCATTCTATCCACGGCACCAACATTTTGTTGAATATTTCCCATTTACATGTAAAAATGTTAACATTCATTTTTTCTGGATGGGGTTTTTAAAAGCTTGTAGTCCAACCCCTTCTCCCTTAGATATGGGAAAACTGAAGGCCAGAAAGAGTCAGTCTGTTGACAAGGATAAAGGCAAAAGGCCCCTGGGGTTCCAGGAGCTCATAGTCTAGTGGGAGAGACAACATGTAAATAACTAGGCCTGAGCAGGAGGCATAGGGGGTAAAAGGCAGGCTCCCCTCAATGAAGATTCCATCCCAAGGTGACCAAGATTCCACCAGAATGAAGTCACAGAGTAGAGATTCAAAACCCGGACGTAAAATAACAGATTTCAAGCTAGAAAGGAGCTTGGAGGTTATCAAATCCAACCACAGCATTTTACTCATTTACGGGTGAGAGACTGCCCAGCGGTCCGCTACATGGGAAATGGCAGATCTGGGATTTAAGACCATGGTCTGTGATTCCCAAATTCTGCAGAACTATACATTATACTCCATATGGAGACTGGTGAGGGCGGGGGCAGTGAGACTGGTACCTCCCAGGATAATGACAACAACCTGGCCCCCGTTTCTCTAACGCTTTAAGATTTAAAATGTAGCATCTTCACAGCCATCCTGTGAGGTTAGGGTGGTAGCATTCTGGAGACAAGAAAAGAGGGTTTTAGGTGGGATTAGAACTTAAGGCACCTGACTCCAAGTCCACTGTTTTTTTCACCAAGCTGTCACCCAAAAACCATAGCTTTCAATGAGTTGAGTGAAAAAGCCCAAACTGGAATCAGAGGCTTCTGACTCTAGGTCAAAGTCTCTTCCCTCTACATCCTATGAGATCTCTCTGTGCCCCCAACCAGAGTTGAGGAACCTGTGGCCTTGAGGCTACATGTGGCCCTCTAGGTCCTCAAGTGCAGCCCTTTGACTGAACCCAAAGTTTGGTGCACTTGAGGACCTAGAGAGCCACATGTGGCCTCAAGGCCACAGGTCCCCCACCCCTGCCCCAAACCCTCTGTGGGCAGTGCATTTCCCTTCCACTCTCTCACGTGACTCTCAGAACAGCCCTGGAAAGGAAGCAGGGATTTAGATATTACCAAAACCTCAAATCTCATTTTACAAAGAAGAAAAATAAGGCCCCAAGAAGGGCCATGATTTCCCCCCAGGGTCACATTTAAGTATGCAGCAGAGATGAGATTTGAACTCAGGCTCCTTCCAGGATAACCACACATCTGGGCATTAAACCTCTACTCATGTAGCCCAAGATTAAACACCACCCCCCACCTTTTTTTTTAAAGCAGCTGCAACATACTGTGGCCTGGAATTTAGCACACTCAACCCCCCTTAAGTCTCTTTTTCCTATGGAAAAAGGCAAAAAGCAGGGAATGTTTCATAGCCAGCATACAAATCAGTGATCAGATAGACAAACGCAGAGGGAGAAACAGTCACAGAGACAGAGATGGCCTCAGTGCCACAGACCCGTACAATGAGCTCCTCATCCTTCATGAGAAGGCCCCTCTCTTCTCACAGATGCCTGGCCTTGGGGGGCCCATCTCCATTTACTTCCCACTGCTGTGTTGGGTGGACACCACAGTGACTCCCATGTCCCCACCTGTTTCCGTGGATACGAGACAAGGGGCATCCCTCCCTTCCCTGATCAGGGCACCAATGGTATCTGCAAGTACAGGGGGCCTGTAAGGGCCTGGTCCTGGGCTGCCCCTGAAGCCTCCTTCATAACCCAAAGCCAAAGTTCTCTTTTCCCCTCCTCCTAACTCCCCATCCCTGGACATTTGCTTCCCTGACATCAACACTCTGATAACCACTGTCCTTTGGACCTTAAAGATAAACCAGCTGTGACAAGGGAGCTTAAGGAGTTGCCATGGAAACAAGTGGGGTAGGTGGATTGGTGGAATAGTGGGAGGGGGGAAGAAATATACTTCAAGTGAAACTTTCAGGGAGCTCCTATGTATCTCCTGTTCTTACTTCTACTTTCCCTAAAGCAGGGAGCTGGATGGCCCACAGCATCTCTGGAAAGTTGTGTGTGTGTGTGTGTGTGTGTGTGTGTGTGTGTGTGTGTATGTGTGTGTGTGTTATGGGGGGTGTCATCCATCCTTCCTCACCTAGAGATGACCAGTGTCCTCTGGCCATCCCAGGTACCCTCATTAAATAGTGCCCAGAACCTCCACCTCTCCCCCTCTGAGTCATCTCATGGCTACCTGGTTAAGCTGGCCCAATTAAATCTTCCTGGTGACTTTTCTTAGCCCAGAATTCTCCAGTGGTCTCCCATTGCTTACCAGGACTTTAGGTAAGCTAAGCCTCAATCTATTTTCCCACATTAAAATAAGGTGATTGATGGAGATTTCTAAAGGGCCTTTCCAGCTCTGACATTCTGAGTTCTAGCCCTTCCAGCTCCGAAATTCTTTCCCTAGTTCCCAGGCTTTGAGTTTTAATTTTTTTTTTTGCCTATGTCTAAAGGGGAAGCATAGAATAGTGGATAGAGAGCTGGCCTTGATGCCAAGAAGCCACTGACACATACGGCTGTGTGACCCTGGTTAACTCCCTTAACACTTCAGTGTTCTAGACTACTCTCTTAAGAGTTGCAGAAAAGAGGCCGACTGCTTGGGAACTTTCTAGCCTGGGAGTTCCCTAGTACCAATGAAGTCACAGGTCCACGCCTTATCCCTATCCCTAGCACATAGTAGAACTTAAGCATACTTGTTGACAGACATTCTCCATGGAGAGGCCCCTTCTTGCTCAGAGATTCTATGTTCTCAGACTCCCTCCAGCTCTACCATTCTCTATTCTAAGGCCCTTTCTAATTCTCACATTGTATCTTCTCCCATCACCCTTGAGCCTGGCATTTGAGGCTTTCATTCCTCACTATTTCCCTCCCCATCTCCTCTTGTCTCACCAAACTGGATTCATCATTCCCCACATTCACTTCTGTGCCCCGCCTGGACTGCCCTCTCCTTCTACCTCTGCAGAGGCCCGGCTTAGGTGCCACCTCCTCCAGAAAGCCTTCCCTCTTCGTACCACCCCTCTCCCCCCAGACAAGAGCCTTTTATTGGCACCTCTCTGGTCCACTTAGCTTGTATTTCACAGGACACTTATCTGTATGTGTATCTTATGCCCACAGACCCTATACAGTGAGCTCCCTGTAGGCAGGTCGTAGGTCTTATCTGTCTCTCCCTCAAGCCCCAGAGCATTCAGCCAGGCCCACAGTCAGCATTAGTAATTACTTGCTAAACTGAAGGAACAGTTAACTCAAATCAATAACACAGGAAACAAAAGACTGTAGGAAGTCAGGAATCAAAAGATTTGGGTTTGAGTCCCTGCCTTGCTCCAGGGCAAACCACTTCCCCTCTGGGGCTCAGTTCCTCCTCCCATCCCCCTTTAAAATGTAGAGGTGGGGCTTGACCTCTAAGGTTTCACTAAGCTGTAAGGCCTATGCAGCTATGACTTTACTAACTACTACGTGTAAGGCCTTGTGCCACTCAAGATTCTCTCAGTGCTCTGCTTCCCATGGGAGGATGAGTATGTTAAATGGGACCAGATCTTAACCCCGGAAAGACATTTTCTTTAATGGTAGAATTTCAGGCAATGAGGCAAGCCAGTAGGGGAACATTGAGGGGATCAGAACATACCAAAGAACACAGGACTGTGGCCAGGAGACCTAGGTTGAGTCCTAGATCCATCACTTATTCAATGTGTGGCCCCACCGCTAAGTTATTCCACGTATGACCCTTTGTTTACTTCATTAGTCTGGGCCTCTATTTCCTCATCGATAAAATGGAGATACCAGTGACCACGCTGCCTAGCTCACAGACCTCTGGTGAGAGGGACCCAACAGGATGACAACAGTGATGGTACAGTGGAAAGAATGTGGGATCAAAGAACCTGTGTTCAAATCTTGCCTTCTATATTTATGATCCAAGCAGCTTAGAGCAGGTCACTTAACACCTCTGGGCCTCAGTTTCCTCCAAATGAGAGAGGCTTGACCTAGATAACTTGGAAGGTTTCCTCTGGCTCTGAGTCTAAGCCTTTTATAAGCCTCCAAGCGCCAGGTTATCTTATCATGCAGAAGCCATTTCACAAGAGACTAGAATAGTTCTAAGTCTTTTCTGTATCAACTTTTATTTGGGGTCCAGAGTCCTCCCTCAGAAAACCCTAGAGATAGACACACACCCAAAGAAAAGTAGATCCATTTTATAGAAGCTTCCCCCGATTCCACTGTCTTCATCAACTTCTCCCCTAACACTTTGTTCACTCCTCTGAGATGACCGATTAAGTGTTTAAATGCTGCTTCCCTGCCCCCGTCTATAAAGTCCTTGTGCCCTAGTGCACAGTCTAGTTTTCTGTGCATGCAGCCTGAGAGCTCCAGGAGGGCAGGGGCAGATCTCCTCTTAGAGAGCTTAGAGCATTTCATAAACAGTAACTGTTGTTATTACAGAGAGGAAGAGAAGGACAGGCTTAGGAATTCTGCAGATTGAGTCATGGGCATCCTTCTCCAAGGAGGGATGCCCGTTCACAAGGGCATCAGGAGAGGGATAGGGCTGGCCACAGCCCAGGAGCCTGGCTGAGCTGGAAGGGCCTGGTGGGCACAGGATCAAGTACAGGAAGGAACAGCAGGGACTCAGTAATACTAAGAGCTCAGCTTTACATCATGCTCCCTCCCTTGTTAGAGTTTAGCTCCTATGCCTAGCTTTGAAGACCCTTAATATTTGCTGAACAAGCTTACAGAGCAACGAGCTTGGTCTCATCCCTCTTCAGAGTTCAAATTGACCTCAGTTTCTTCATCTATAAAACGGGCCTAAGAAAACCTGTCTCTCCTACTTCATGAGGCTGTAATAAAGAAAACTATAGAAATGAGAGAGATTATCTTCACTACCTAAGAAGTCATGACCTCACGGTGTTTCCTTGGCTAAATTCACTTCCCCACTGTGGCCTTCTGTTTCTTCCTCTGGAATGAGTGGATTGGCCTAGGCCTCTCTAAGATTGCTTCCAGCTCTGACATACACGCAACTAGGTCTCTCCTTTTAGGTCTGACATTTTAGGTTCCAAGGTCCATTCCTATGCTAGAGTTCCAGGACTCGGTGATCTCCCGAAGACTATAAACATCACACCTTCCACATTGCACATATCATTCATTCCAGCCAAAGTAAATGACTCCCATTCCCTAAGTCAGGCCAACCTTTAGGCCCCTCCACATGGACTGGAGGCCCAATATGCCCCTCACATAGTAAGCACTTAAAAAAATTTTCCTTCTTTCCTTCCTTCCTTCCTTCCTTCCTTCCTTCCTTCCTTCCTTCCTTCCTTCCTTCCTTCCTTCTTTCCTTCCTTCCCTCCTCCCTCCCCCCTCCCTCCCTTTCTCCTTCCTGCTCAGCAGACACAGCACCAAAACTGGAGTTAGGAAGACCTGAGTCCAAATCCAACCTCAGACACTAGTGATCCTGGCCAAATCATTTAACCTCTGTTTGCCTCAAATGTAAAATGGGGATGATAACACTAGCAGTCACCTCCCAGGGCTGTAGTGCGGATCAAAGGAGACAATGACTGTGGAGCACTCACCACAGCATTTGGCACCTAGTAAACGCTATCTATATGTTCACTATTCGTATTATTATTGGCGTGCCCACTCCATGCAGAAGTGGGGAGGCCAGCGGGGTGACCTCTCACATCATGACATCTAAGGCCTTTCCTTAGCCATCATCTCACTGTCTGGAAAGAAAGGAGGCAAGGTTTAATATCCCCATTTCCCAGAGGAATAAATAACTTGAGTTCTTGAGAAAGGCAGGCCTTGTACCGTCTCCCTAGGAACGTGCTATGGGAAGATCAGAGAAGCAAGAACTGTGAGAATCCCGATGTTCCAGCCTCACGGCCCTCCTGAACCTGTAGGATGTTCATAATTGGAAGGGATCTGTTCAGCCCCTTCATCTTGTAGAAGAGTCTCAGAAGTGACCTTACCAAGGTCACCTGGTCAGTCAGTCCCCAGCCAAGACTCCAATTCTAAACAAAAAGCATTAATTGAATTGACACAGCCCTGACCAGGGCTCTCTCCTTCCCAAGCGCAGAGGGAGTGACAAGGAGCTCAAACTCCTCCAGTCAGGCAAATATTCTCCCAGATAAAAGGATAAAGTAAAACACACAATAATGGGTTGTTTTTAGACTCAGTGTCAAAATTCATTCAACAACATGTACATTGTTTGTGGTATGCTGACATCCCATTGGTTCTCAAAGTCTACCACTCTGTCTAATCTTGTCACCTGGATTCCAGGTGGCGCCAGGCCCCACTGGCAGGGAAGGGAACGCAGAAGAACCTTCCTGACCCACTGCCCCCATCCTGTGCTGGCTGCTACCTCACCTCACGTGTCCTGTGACCTTAGACAGAATCACTTCCTCTCTGTGGCCTCCCCATCCCCCTCAAAATATCTACATGTCTCTTCTGAGAGAATGGAAATGTCTTCTAAGCAGGGATATTCTCTCTCTCTCTCTCTCTCTCTCTCTCTCTCTCTCTCTCTCTCTCTCTTCCTCTCTTGCTCCCTCCCTCTCTCACACTTCTGTTTTATAAAAATGTTTACTGATGCATTAGATGGCCCGGTTTCTTCCTATTTTATAGGGAGGTTGGAGTAGGTGATTTCCAAAGTCCCTTCCAGCTCTGACATTCCACGTTTAAGTCTCTGGAATCTAAATGTTACGGTGAAGACCAGCTGAGATTAGCAGAAACAAAAGCCCTCATAGCTCACTGTGACCGGAGTCAGCTTGTACCCAGCCCATTGTTAAATTTTCCATATGAACATTAACACCTTGTAAATTGGCAAATACTACAACCAGGTCCCGATTTATTTTTTTGTTGATTGCCTAGACTTCAAGTGATGGAGAAAATGTTATTAATGTAAATTTAACTCAAAATTGTTTCCTGCAGCACTTTTTTTTAAAATGGGTTGTTAAACATTTACTAGCCCACAACTGTCCCTAGCCAAAGGGGACGGGCCTCCCAAGACTCCGGCTCTTGCTCCAAAGCCTCACCATCCCCAAATGAAGAGCTGTGCTGCCCCCCAAAACAAACCATTCTAGCAGATCAAAGTATCAGTGAATGTCTCTGACTGTGTCATCTCAAGCAGGCTGCTAATCCAGGGTGCAAAGTGGACCCCCCACACCTAACTAACTGATAAACAAAAGCCAAACTCTGTACCACGGAACCACTAAAAAGTAACCCCTTCTACCAACTGGTTGGAAAGTTCACGGCCTACCTTACCATTCTTATAATACCCCACCAGTTCACTTCCCCTTTAGGGCACCTATTCTCCTTCTCACCCTTACCCTTCAAGGACTGACTGCATAAAAGTCTCAAAGTTGGGACTCAGGCGACCTGGCAGACCCATCAGACTCATCAGCACAGGGCACATTTCAAAGAATGCTAGAGAGAAACAGAGAATGTCAGAGCAGAAAGAGGAGTGGGGGGAGAGGGGGAGAAGCATGTCTTCCAACTCCCTCATCTTATAGAAACCATGGAAAATTGAGTTGGCCAAGGTCCATATTGGACTCCTACCCAGGTATTTTGAGCATCAATTCCCCCTCCCTAAGTCCTGCATTCTGGGTAGCAGAACCATGATGCCCAGGGATAGCTGGGGCCCAGAGGCCAATTATCCTCAAAGATTCTCTCAGCAGACAGCAGGCCACAGTCCTGATGGGCACAGTGTCACAGAGTAAGAGAGCTGGGTCCCTGGATAGCATCTAGTAGTCATCCAGCACTTAGCACAGTGCTTGGCACATAGCAGGCCCTTAAGAAACGTTGACTAATGGATAGATCTAGTACAGAGGTGGGGAACCTGCGGCCTGATTCATAGGGCCGCGCTCGAGGACCTAGAGGGACACAGGTGACCTCCAGGCCACAGGTCCCCACCCCTGATCTAGTCCAAGTCATACCCAAACAGGTAACCCATTTACAATGAAGTGTCATCTGGCTTCCACTTTAACTCCCCCAAAGATGGGGAACTCCCCTCTTTCTGAGCCCATTCCATTTCTGGACAGCTCTAACTTTTAGGAAATCCTTCCTCCTATCAAACTGAAATCTACCTTTCTGCAACTCATGACCATTACTCCTAGTTCTAGCCCCTGGGGCCAGGAAGAACAAGTCTGACGTTGAACATGTGCCGCTGAAGTCTTCTCTTTATTGTGTTAAAACAGCCCCAGTTCCTTCGACCAACCCTCATACAGGTCTTTGCAGAGAGTGAGGGCATGGTCACAGGGCAGGCTAAATGGAAGCAGCACGACCCCTATTCATAAGCTGCTGGTCAAGGCGGGTCTGCTCCCTGTCTCCCAAGTCCCAGAGGACAAGAGAGAGTGGGTAACAAGGCCAAGTCAAGGTCACAGGCACAACGGCAGCAAGACTCCAACGACTGGGACTGGGAAGAGATCAAGAACAGCTCTATCTTGTGATGAAGCAGAAAAAAATCAGACCAGAAAGTAGGAGACCTGATTTCAAACTCTGACTCTACCTACCACAAACTAGATGACCTTAGGAAAGCAATTTGGGGAAAGAGACAGTCAAGAGGCCCTGTGTCCAACTCCCACCTACCTGGGTGACCTCTGGCAAATCTCTCAATCTCCTCTGGCCTCAGTCTCCATGCTGTAAATCAAGGTTATCAGACTAGAGGACCTCAGAATTCCATTCCAGTTCTGTCTCTAGGACTTAATGGTTTCTGTCCAAGCCCGCTTTTTCCTTCTACACAATAGGAGCAATAACACTTTGTCCTTACTTGTTAATCTTCATCTCAGAAGGTCTCGATGGAAAAAGTTCTTTGGGAACTACGAGGTACCATAAAAATGAGAGTGAAGGTCGAGGTGACCAGCTGTTTATTTTATATTGAAATGGGAGGGGAGGGTCTAAGAGTCTTGAGTCTGGCTGCCAATGATAATTTTAAGTCTGTTTAGCCTAAAAAAAAAAGTTTGGTTTTCAAGACTAACAAAAACAACTCTCGTTTCAATAGCAATTTGAGGTCTGCAAAGTACTTTCTTCACAATGCTCCTGGGGGGAGATGTTCCTGCACTGCAGGGATTATCACCACCATTTTGAAGGGGAAGAAATAAAGGCTCGTGGCTAGGAACTCAAGGACCTGGGCTGCAATGAGAAGGGTCTTCCCAATACCCACTGCTGCCTTGGGTCATTCATTCTTTCAAGACATACTCACTGAGGTCCTCTCTGCACAGGACCATGGGAGGACAGGGGGAACGAGACCTGGTCCCACCATCACAAAACCCAGCCTAGTCACAGAGGCAAGAGAGTAGAGGGGACTTACCCAAAAACACACATTCTTTAGTCAGTCAAGGCATTACCCTCTTATAATATAAATAAGGAAACTGAGGCCCAGGATTAGCCTTACAGAGGGGGATATTATGACTTGTCTGAGGTCACACAGAGATTAACTAGGATTTGAAATTAGGTCAGAGTCTAAACCCAATGCCCCTTCCACTCCACCACACTCTTTCCCTGTGATGTATAGGAGAAAGAGATCTGGTTTGGGAGTCAGGAGACCTGAGTTCAAATCCTACCCCAGACTCTTGCTACAAGTCCTCTAACTGAAAACCTCAAATTCCCTCTCCTGTAAAATGAGTATAAACACTACTTTCGCTACTCATCTCAAAGGGCAGTTCTGAGGACAGTGCTCTCCTGGACTAGTCTGAGTCACTGCTGTCACAGCTTCCCACTGATGAGGCTGAAAGTTCAATGTCTGCCCTCAGCAGGGTAAGAGTCTAGACTTCCTGAAGCACCTGGAGTGGTCCTTAGCCCAGAGGTCTCTTTCTCCTTCTGGCTTGTTACACGACCGAGGGGGCAAGTGATTCAGTCTATTTCCTATCAAGCTCTAAAAATAGGGCAATAGTTACAGGAAAGGGGGCCTTCAGGACCAAGTCCAACCCCCTCGTTGTGTAGATGAGGGAACCAGAGGCTTCAAAGAAATGACTTGCCCAAGGTCACAGGGCAAGTCAGTGGCAGAATATGAACTCAAACCCATGTCTTCTAGTGGAATGTCCTTCTCATAATCAATCACATCTATTTCTTGCTCAGAATTAGAGGCTTTAAGGCCAAGAACCCCAATGCAGCCCCACCAGACCCTCCACCTCTATTCTGACCCCTCTGTTCCCTCTCCTCCCACCACCTCTGCCCCTTCCCAGCTTCCAGCTCAGGGTTCTTTCCATGTCTCCACCCTGCCTGGTTTCATAAACAGAGAAATTTTTTTTATAGGGGGCCTCCTCTTCTATATGAGGCTCAGATTGGATTTCCTTTGAGGGTGAAGAGGCTGTGGAATGGATGGGAGGGAGAGGCAAGGCCCCCTTTCCCTTTAAGGCCCCATGGGAAACTTCTTGTTGGCTGGAGCCAGGGCTGTTCATCCTGACTGGGTCATTCACTCTGATAAGAACTGAAAAGTGCCAAGAGGGAAAAGAAAAACACCTCTTTCCCTCCCTTCCCCTCCCCCTCCCCCAGTCAGGTCACATGAACATCTCACCAACCCTCATTCGGACAGCTTCAGCTCAGCCCTCAGAGGCAGTTCTCTAGCATTACTTCCAACCAGGGGTATGTTTCAGAGAACTTGGAGAGACGTCAAATTTCTGTTGTGATCAGATTCTGCCTCGCCTCTTTCAGGAAGTCTTCCTATACCACACTAGGCCAGAGCTATCTCTCCCTCCTTTGACCCACCATCTAACAAAGCATGATCAACCACCTAGTACTGTTAGAATTCTGAAACCTCTGGGCAGGAGAGGACCTTGGAATACAGAAGGAAAGGGACTCAGAACCAAGTCTCCTGATGTCTATCTACATTATACTACTCCCCACTACCCCCTGCCCCACCCAAATACTCCTCAAGCCCCTCAATAGCCCCTGAATGCCAGAATCTTCCCCTTTGATCCAAAGCTCCCCAAGACAGGAATGCCTCTCTTATTCATCTTTGCTGGTGACAACCAGTCAGCCCATCCTTTAAGGCTTAGCCCAAGTGCTGCTGCCGCCTCCTCTTCCTCCTATAAAGATTTCTCTGATTTTTCCCACCATCACCTTTCAGTCCCCTAAAACTAGAAGTGATCCACAGGATCACAGATTTCAAATAGAAGGGGCTTTTGGAAGTCAGAGATTTCAACTTCCACTTTTATATAAGAGGAATGAAGACCCAGGACTTACACAGGAAGGATCTGAGGTGAGATAGCAAGCACTTCCTTCTTTGATCTCATATTCACTCTCAGACACTTTTCATCCAATGTACTCTCGGCAATGCTTCCTTTCCTGATTCTCCCTCAAGTCAGGAACTTTCTCTCATATCTGACCTCCTCTATATTCTAACACATATTATATTTGTGCATATGTCTTATGTCCACCCACCTCCCACTAGACTGTGAACTCCTTGAAAGCAAGTGACATTTTCTTATTTTAACATCTCTTCTAAATTCCTTCCTTCCTTCCTTCCTTCCTTCATTTATTCATTCATTCATTCAATAAACATTTCTCTCCTGCTCTGGTGCCAGGCACTTTGTAGACACTGGAGACAAAAACAAGTCTCTATCCTCAAGGAGAGCCCTTACTTGTGCCGATGAAAATACCGGTTACATTGAGTCGTGGCTACCCTATGGAGTCTCCACCAGGAGATTCCTGGCTATTCAAAACATATCAGTCTCCCCCATCCACACAGGAAAAGCCAAGTAGATGAAGAATGCCTCTTGCCCAGATTGTGACGTGCTGCCGAATGGGCAGTCCACTGCATTAATCCATTAATTAAGAGGGTAATGCCTTGACTGACTAATAATTGCACAGGCACCACAGATAAACAATTATCTGGGTCCAGAATGAAAAAAGGAGAGGTGTTGCTGGATTAAATTGAGCTTTCAAAGATCCCCTCCCCCAAGCTGTTTTCTGCCACTGAAATGCCTTACCATCAATATACCTCACATCTCATGTTGTATGATTGTGACTTAGCAAAAGCCATAATCAAAGAGTCAAAACTGCTGGTGTCCCAGAAGGCAATAGAAAGACTCATGGTGGATGTCAATAGGATGCAATACATTATGCAAGATGCAGCCTAAAAGTCATCAGGGACACACAGGAACAACAAATGTTGGGGGCTAGTCATGCAGTAAGAGTGAGGAATAACACATGACCAGTCCACAAGGTGCTGCACCATTATTCCCCAAATACCAAAAGACTGGGGCAGCTGGGTAGCGCAGTAGATAAAATGAGGGGTCTGGAGTTAGGAAAACTCAGCTTTCTGAGTTCAAATCTGGCCTCAGACATTTCCTATCTGGGTGACCCTGGACTTAACTCTGCCTCAGTTTCCTCATCTGTAAAACTGAGCTAGAGAAGGAAATGGAAAACCATTCCAATATCTTTGCCAAGAAAACCTCAAATGGGGTCACGAAGAGTTGGACGTGACTGAAAAACAACGGAACAACCACCACCAAAAGACTATGAGGAAGGCCTCCAGTGTGCAGAAGATCCTCTGGGCAGTATTTATGGAAGGACAGGGCGAAAAATCAAACAGCATGAGAAGTCCTCAAGCGGGCCTGAGCCCCCTTAGAGGGAATCCCCACACACGAGGACCTAGAGCTACGTGTCTCGCCCAGGGTCTCCCAAGCACTGTCCAAGCTGGTTACCCATATACAGTCATTTCCTGAAGAAGCTGTAACCCTGCTGGGCCTTGAATGTGGTGGATGATCCACTGACAGGCTCCCGGGAGGGCAGAGGCTGCACTGTGCCTGAGTGAGCCCTTTGGAGGACAGCAGGATTCTTTTGTGCCGTAAACTCCTCCAGTCTGACATCGGCAGTTGACTAAGTCTGGAACCCCTCCCATCCCACCCTCCTGCCAGCCAGCAGACTGCCTTCATCCGGCTCCAAATCACAGGGCTCTCCATTTAGCACAGCTGCTAATTACCAAGGGGGAAGGAGCCTCAGGCAAAAGCAGCCTGCTCATTTTGATAAGCAGACATCCTTTCCCCAGACATTGGGTGGTCAGGCAGGGAAAACAGTCCCATCCTCCTAATGCTATCTGCACTGCCTTACTCTGCTATAGAACCTGCTATAGCTCCCCATGGTCTGCTGCATACAAGCATCAGAATGTCAGAACTGGGAGGGACCTTAGAACCCAGAATGTCAGAGCTGGGAGGGCCCTTAGAACAAAGAATGTCAAAACTGAGAGGCTCCTTAGAGCATTGAATGTCAGAACTGGAAGGAACCTTAGAGCATAGAATGTCAGAGCTGGAAAGGACTTTAGAATAGAGAATATCAGAACTGGAAGGGACTTCAGAGCCCAGAATATCAGGGCTGGGAGGGACCTTAGAACACAAAATGTCAGAGCTGGGAGGGCCCTTAGAACCCAGAATGTCAGATCTGGGAGGGACCTTAAAACCCAGAATGTCAGAGCTGGGAGGGACCTTAGAACAAAGAATGTCAAAACTGAGAGGCTCCTTAGAGCACTGAATGTCAGAACTGGAAGGAACCTTAGAGCATACAATGTCAGAGTTGGAAGGGACTTTAGAATAGAGAATATCAGAGCTGGAAGGGATTTCAGAGCCCAGAATATAAGGACTGGGAGGGACCTTAGAACACAGAATGTCAGGGCTGGGAGGGCCCTTAGAACACCTAGCATTAGAAACAGAGAAGCCCAGAGAACATGAAACATTCAAAAACATTAGAGATGGAAGGAACCTTTCAAAGCCTTCTTACTTAAATGCCTTAGGAGCTATAATTTGGGGGTTCCCCACCAACAACACATAAATCAAGCTCTCCCCTTCTTAATGGATGGTTTTCCTGAGGGATATGGCCCCAAACAAAAGAGTAAATCAAGCTGGCCAAAATTCAGTAACACATCTGAGTGCCTAGTCACCTCCAACTGTCCATGCATTTTCTTCCTTGAACTTACTTTGAATTAACCCATCAGAGAACCTCCTCTGGTAGAATGGAAGCTCCCTGAAGACAGGCACCAATAATCAGGCCTTTTATTGTTTTTGTATACTCAGCAGGTAGCACAATGCCCCCATTCCATTGGTGGAGGGAATTCTCAGTAAAAAAGGTTCCAGGATGGAGCAGGAGCTATTCTGAGAGTTTTAGTCAGAGTGCATGGGGCACTGAGGAGACTTTTCCTAAGGCAGGATGCATTCGAGGAAGGATCTGACCGAGGCCAGCTCTCTATCCACTGGGCCGCTCTGCTTCAAACAGATCCTTCAAGCAGAGGTCCTTATTGTGTTTCTGGATTGAATTTCTCACTGTTCTAGAACATACCTCCTAGGTCCCAGTCAGAATGGTCAATAGGGTCTGACTCTTCATGACCCCATGGACCATACTGTCCATGGGGTTTTCTTAGCAAAAGATATTGGAGTGGTTTGCCATTTCCTTCTCTAGTGGATTAAGGCAAACAGAGATTAAATGACTTGCCCAGGGTCACACAGCTTGTAAGTGTCTAAAGCCAGATTTGAACTTGGGTCTTCCTGACTCTTGATCCAACACTCTATCCACTGAGCCATGTTGCTGCCTCCTGATGGCAGTCTCCAAGTTCCCAAATCCTAAGGCTCTCTCCTGCTTCAGAGGCTTCCTTCATAACATTCCCTTTATACTCTGCTCACCCCACCCCTCAGCCGCAACACCTCCTCCAGGAAGCCCTCCCTGACTGCCTCAGGTGCTCTCCATGCTAAACTCTAGCAGAAGCAGGGTACTCCCAACCTCTCATCAAAAGAGCTGTCCTTTCTGGTTGCAGGCACCAACACCTTTTCTCCTCAACAAGACTGTGAGCTTCCCACGGGAGGGGAACTTGGATCCTATTTCTCTCCTATTATATAAACAAACAACTGATATTTCTAGGGCACTTTCTTTGCCAAAATCCTGCAAGGTAGGGAGAGAGTGTGAGCGTTACCTGTTACAGGAGAAGAAAACTCGCTCAGAGACTTGTCCACGGTCACACAGCTGTTGTCAGAAACAGAGTAACTTTAAAACCCAAAGACTACTAACATTAGCTATTTTATATCGTAGCATTGTCCCTTTCAGCCCTGACAGCTTACAAAGCACTTCTCACATTATTTATATTACTTCACATTAAGTACATTATTTCATGGGATCTCTGCTCCAAACCCTTCAGTGGGTCCCCTTCACCAGCTAAACAAATTCCTGCCATTTGAGGCGCTTCACAATCTGACGCTGTAGAGGCCTTGCTAGTCTCATCTCACCCAATGTCCCCTGCCCCTCACAGCACAGCCGGGCCAAACCCCAAACAGACCCTGGTTCTACTGGCTCATTCCCTTTGCTTACTTCACTCCTGATACTAGGAATCACCCCCTTTCGCAGACTTCCTAGAAGAGGTGGCATTTTCTCTGCAATCATTTCACTCCTTTTACCAAGAATCATTTCCTCTCTTTACAGACTTCCTAGAAGAGATAGCATTTTCTCCCTGATTGCCTCCCCTGCCCCCAGTTGATCCCTCTCTAAAGTCCCTACCAAGTATTATGGGCATTTGGGTCTGTGTGTTAGCCTCCTTCTGGTCCACGGGTCCTTATCCTTGGACCCCTTTGTTTGTCTGGTGCAGTTGGACTGTGAATTTGTTGGGATCCTTCTCAGAATGCTTGTAGCCTACATTCATGATGGCAGGAAATGCTCGACTTCAGTAAGACAGTGAAATAAAGATGTATTTTTTTCCTAGCCAAGTTCATAGACCCCTGAAATCTATTCACTAATCCCAGGTAAAGAATTTCTCTTCCAGACAAAGCTTCATGAGGGCAGGGCCTACATAGGCCTCATCTAAAAACTGAATTTCTCCTAGTATCTAACATACAGCTATGTATGCATGAGGTGCTTAATACATGTCTGTGCATGGCGCTGTCCAAGGCCACCCAGTGAGCCAGTGGCAGGGCCAGGGCTAGGACCCAGGGCACTTCATAAATGCTAGTTCAGTGCCTTTCAAACCTCCCTGCTCTCCAGGGAAGGGAGGAAACACTTATCTGACCATGTAACAATTTCCTGAGCCTCCAGCATATCCTAAGGGGTCGATAAATTATTCAGGACACACCTTTGTAGAGAAAGGGCCCAGAGAGTGAGGCCAGACTGGGAGTCCAGCGGGAACCAGCCGGCAGCTGGGACCTCCCTCTCTGGCACCTGTCAAAACCTAGAAAAGTTTCCTTTTCCTGGAGAGAGGAGAGACAACCAAGGAGATCAAACAGAGCCACAGGCCCCTTCCCCCAGTTCTCGGCCCCAACCTTCTCCCAACAGGCTGGTTTGGAAGATTTCCCTGAACTTGTCTGTGGTGATTCGAGGGAGCTCGATATGGGGTAGAGGATGGAGGGAAATCAAGGACTCCAAGCCAAACCCCACATCCAGCTTTCCCCTGTACACACCTCCTTCCCCTATCCCTGACCGAGGATGACACCCCACCACACACACACACAAACCCTTCTCTGTGCTTGCTATTTGGGGATGTGAACAATATCCTCTCATGTTTAGAAAGAAAGAGAAGGAAACCCCCTCTTCCTTCAAAAGGAGATAGTGGTAGAAAGAGTATGGGAATGGGAGCAGGGGGACTTGGGTCCAAGTCTCTGCTTTACTGGGTGATCCAAGTTTCTTCCCACCTCCCAGCCCCCAGTTTCTTCATCTGTAAAATAAAGGGAATAGGTCTAAACCAGGGGTGGGGAAGCTGCAGCCTCATGGCCACGTGTGGCTCTTGGTCCTTAAGTGCAGCTTTCTGACTGAAACCAAACTTCACAGAACAAATCCCCTTCATAAAAGGATTTGTTCTGTAAAACTTGGACTCAGTCAAAAGGCCGCACCTGAGGACCTAGAAAGCCACATGCAGCCTCAAGGCCGCAGGTTCCCTACCCCTGGTCTAAACTCTTCAGGCTCTGAATTCTGATACTATCCCTCCTCGATTACTTTTTACAGGCAGCTAGGTGTTCTCTAGTTGATAGGGAACTGGACCTGGAGTCAGGAAAACTTGAGGTCAAATCTGGCCATAGACTCTTCCTAGTTGTGTGGCCTTGCCCAAGTCATTTCACTTCTGCCTACCCTGGTTTCCTCACCTGTAAAATAGGGATAACAAACACCCACCTCAAAGGGATGCTGTAAGCATCAAATGAGACAACATCTGTAAAGCATTTAGCACAGTGCCTAGCACATGGTAAACATAATAAAAATGTTAGCTATCATCATTATTATTTAATGAGATATTTGCAAAGTGCTTTTTAAACCTTAAAGCTCTACACAAATGCTGGCTATTACCATTATTATTAATTATTATCATTGCTTTTGGTGACGTGGGTGAGGAAAGATGACTGGAGGACCTTAGTGATAGAAGTTAACCTTGTCAGGTTCCTGGGATCCATGTGACCAAGGAACACAGCCCCAGTCTCAGGAGCAGCCCCTCATGAAAGAAGTTCAGGTCACAAGATTACCTCGAATACTGACAAACTAAACTCCAATAAGCTGCCAAATGGGGAAGAAGCCAGCTGTAGTGTGGGGCAACAGTCAGGAAAGACTGGAATAGAAAGGCTTCCCATCACTGATGAGAAAACTGAGGGCCAGACCAGAGACTGACGGACTGGCCGAAGCTTGCACAGTATGTTAATAACAGACCTGGGACTAGAAGGCAAGAACCCTCATTCCCAGGATTCTGCTCTTTCCTCAATGCTACAGCTGTGGAGGAAGCAGGGAAGGGAGACTCAATCAATCAACCAACAAGCATCTATTAAGAGTCTATTATAGGGGCAGCTAGGTGGTGCAGAGAATAGAGCACTGGCCCTGGAGTCAGAAGGACCTGAGTTCAAATTTGACCCCACACACTTGACACATATACTAGGTGTGTGACCTTGGGCAAGTCACTTAACCCCAATTGCCCTGCCTTCCCCCCTCCAAAAAAAAAAAGTCTACTATATGCTAGATACTGGGCAAGGTTCCTGAGGATATAGGTACAAAGAATGAAACAATCCCTAATGGAAAGGAGTTTACATTTCAGTGCAGGAGACCAGTACATATAAACTATATTCAGCAAAAATATAAAGCAAATCACTTGGTATTTGGCAGGGATTAGGGTGCCTAAGCTGGGTCTTAAAGAGAGACTATCTGAGGAGGTAAGGAAGAGTGAATTCCAGGCATAGGGTGTACAGTCAGGGCAAAGGTTTAAGGGACAGGAAATGGAGACCATAGATGGAGCATATTGTGAGTGAGAAACAGAGAGAAGGCCAGTTTGGCTGGATTACAGAGTTGGGTGGGGATGGATAATGTCCAGTGAGGTTTGGAGAGAGCCAGACTGTAAAAAGGGGGGGAAAAGGCACCTTATAAGCTAGTATGGGATAATTAGGGATTGGAGAAAAGCCTTAAGGAGAGTCCTCATGTCTGGGAAGGTGCCTTGGACTAGAGGTCAGGGAGCCCAGCTCCCCTGGTTCCAACACTAGGGCAACTTGGCCTTGTTTCCTAAGGCAAGTCCCTCCCCCCAAAAAAATGATAGGGTTGGTCTTCATGATCTCTAAAGGCTCTGGGAGTTCACAAAGTCCACATGTCCACAGATGCTTTTGTTTTCATAAGGAGTCAGTCTCATCCAGCCTGCAATTCTATAATATAACTAACGCTTCAAGGAGCTATGATTCCACTGGAGAACATTGGCAGTTACTACTCCATTCACCAACACAGTTCTCAAGCTCTCTTGAGACCTGGGAGCCTTCCAGTATTGCTGTGGCTGAACTATCCATCACCCCAAAACTACGCTGGGTTGACTCCTAAACGATGGCTCTCCTATGCCAATCCAGGACTCGGAGCCTTTCCAGCTCAGGACTACCTGCCCAGGAAACGTTTGCTCCAAGTGTAGAATCTGGGGTGACCTCAATACCAGAACAAAGTGTCAGAGTACAATGGTAGAAGACCTCCTTTTCCAGGCTTATTACATCCTTCAGAAATTCCACAGTCCAGCCAACCACCCTCCCAACTGTCCCTCATACATGATGCTCAGTTCCAATCTCCATTTGCCTAGGCTGTCCCCCAAAGCTGGAATGCATTACCACCTCAAAGAATCTCTAGGGTTCTTTTTTCAATTTAATTATTTTTTCCCCAATTTAACAGGCATTATTTTCTCCCCTTGTCCCTCCCAATTCCAAATTTTAAAAAAATTAAGAAAAGCAAAACTCTTATAACCAATGTGCATAATGAAGTAAAACAAATCCTCAGTGTCCATGTCCAAAAATGTATGTCTTATTCTGAGAATCCCTAGCTTATTTCAAGGCTCTGCTCAGGAAAGCACTACTTCCACAGAATGCCTTTCCTAATCCCTCCCTGAATGGCCCTGACCTTACTTCCCAGTGAGAACGTAAACTCCTTGAGGGCAAGGGTGGTTTTGGTTTTTTGTCTCTGTACTACCACCACCACCTTGCACACAGTAGGCAATTGAGCGATCAACCATGACGAGAGAGACATGATAATTGCCCACCTTTCTAATAACAGCTTCCATCTCTATAGCACTTGCCAGATTTAGCAAGCCCTTTCCTATGAGAGCTCAGTAAGGCATATATGCTTTGTCCAGTCTGGACCTGTGAACTCACAGGTGTAGGGAACCAAGGAGATAGACAAGTGGCTTGGGGCACTAGGGAATTAAGTGCTTTGCTCAATGGTCAGACAAGGAGTTTGTGTTGGAGGCCAAGACTTGAAACTGGGGCTTCCTGACTCCAACTCAGGTCCCTTTATCCACAAAGACCCTGGTGCAAGGGATCATTGTCACCATCTCACAGATTCAGGCAACTGATGAGCTCATCCAGTTATTACCTAGCTTGTCAGTCCTAGAACTGGGATTTGAACCCCCAGGGTCATCAATTTAGAGCTGGAAAGGAGCTCAGAGCTCATCCAATACACCCCCCTCCTCTCCTGGGCTAAGCTATCACTCAGTTTTTCTGCTGGAATCTAAGAACAAAGATTAACACAAAACAGACTGGCCAAACCCCTATCCCCTACACAGTCTGGCACTAATACCCTGCTCCCCCTCCAGGTTCCTGAAGAAAATTCGGTGGTCAGACTTGTACTCAGTAAGTACTGGGGAGATAGGGCCCTGAGCTTGAAGTCAGAAAGACCTGAATTCAAATCCTGCCAGTACTTCCTTATCAGTGTGACTCTGGGCAAGTTGCCCACTCTGCCTCAGTTTCTTCATCTGTAAAAAGAGGGAGGACTCAGTAGCCTCAAGGTACCTCGCAGCACTAGGTCTAATGATCCTATGAATAAATTAACTCATAATAATAACAGCTGACAATTATATAGTGCTTTGAAAGCCCTTTGTAAACATAATCTCATTCCATCTTCACAACCCTGTAAGGCAAGAACCATGTACTGAGGAGGAAATCAACGCCCAGGAGAAGTTGAGGCTTCATTAGGTTACACAGATACTAAGTTTCGGAAGGATATGAATCCAGGTTGTTATTTTAAATATTGTTTGGATGTTATCGCCCCTATCAGAGTATGAACTCCTAGAGGGCAGGAACTTTTTTTGCCTCTCTTTGAGTCCCAAGCACAGTGCCTGGCACAGAGTGGGTACTTGGTAAAATGCTAACTGACTGACGAAGTAATGAGGGGCCCCTAGGTAAGAATGATCCCGGGGCAGGTGTACAAATAAAGGAAGGCCTCCAGGAAGGGATAAGGGGGCACTAGAACTGGGCTTGGGGGGGTGGGAGGGAACAAAGATGGGAAATACATCTGAGTGCTCAGACAAAAAAAAAGACAGAGCAGAGAGATCTTACCTATTTGGGAATGATTCGAAGTAGTTTAATAATAATAATATCTACATAGAACTCTGAAGCTTGCTGAACACTTCATCTATGGATCTCATGTGGTCCTCACAATAACCCTAGAGGTAGGTGATATTATCAGCCCCATTTTGTAGATGAAATAGCTGAAAGCCGAGTTAATTGACTTAGGATCACAAAGCTACGAAATATCTGAAGCAGGATTTGAAATCAGGGCCATGCCACCTAGAATGGCACACAGGAAGGGGAACACAATGAAAAGCCTCTCAAAAGAGAGTCCGGAGCCAGAATGTACAAGGCCTAGAATGCCAGGTCCATAGAGAGGTCACTGGGCTTCACTCCAATTTGGCAAACCTCACAGAGCACTGTATAACTCATACTCTGTTTTGTATTGCAACTATTTTTTAAGGATTTTGTCTTCTCTCCCCACCCACCCCACTAGGTTAATCTCCCCAAGGGCAGGCCACTAGTTCTTTGATCATCTTCGAATCACCAGGCATATCTACTGAAGTTCTCCTCTGATGCTTAAGCCCTGGCAGGTCCTACTCCAGCTGGTCAAGTATGTGGCCAATGATGGCCTGGGTGTGTCCTCAGAGGATCAGTCTAGCTAAGCACAGAGAGGCCCAACAACAAAGGGTTAGCCACAGCTACTAGTGAAGGCAGTCTGCTTCTTAAGGACAGAGAAACAGAGAGAGGCTGTGACTGAAGCACCAGCATGATGGCATGGCCAATGGATGAAATCTCATATCCCTGAACCACTGAGGTAAGTATCTCCAGCTACACCTTGAAGACTGGTACTTAAACTGAACAGGCATCTACTGGGTGTCAAGAGAGAAGGAGATATGGAATGCAATCTTTATCCTTTGCTACCTGACTGGGCTTTGCCCTCAACCTGTATTTTCACTGACCTACTTCCTTCACCAGCAAACAACTAGTATTTATTAAGCAACAATAACATGCCACCCATCTTGCTGAATGCTGGAGATACAAAAGTCCCTGCCTTCAAGGAACTCATATTCTACCACCAACCCCACCAGCCCTCTCCTTCTCCCCTTGATGTCCTCACCTTCTTCTGCAAGGCAGTGTAGCATAGAATAAATACTATTTATACGTAGTATAAATTATGTATAAATAAACACTATGCATAAATGCTATTTATACCTAGTATAAATACTATTTACACCTAGTATAAATACTCTGGATTTGAAGTCAGAAAATCTAGGTTTCATTTAGTCTCCAACTGGCCTCTACTAATTGTGGCAAATCATAACCTTTCTTCTGAGCCTCAGTTTCTTCTTCTGTCAAATGGGGATGATATTACAACTCCATCTCTCTCAGAACCACCGTGAGGAGCAGAGAGCTTATGGCTATAAAAGCACTTTGTAAGCCTTAAAAGCACATAATGGCTCTCATATGCCCCTCTCTTCCATATACTTTTCCCCCTCACCTCCTTGTCTTTCCTTCCCTTTCTCTACATCCCCTCACAATGTCCTCAGATCCTTCCGTCATTTCTCCCTCCTGGTCACCGTCTCTCCACGTTTCCTTCTCCCTTGCTTTTCTCCCCCAATCCACATCTCTCTTCCTCTGCTCCCCTCGGTCTCTTCCCTTAGCTCTCACCGGGAAGAGCTGAGATGTGCAGAGTGGCTTTGGGCATCATACGGATTTAGCGCAGAAAGGGACCTTGGAGACCATGTAATCCAACAGAGGCCCAGGGTGTGACAAAGTGAAATTCTCATATTTTCCTACATTCCTGACCTGAAAAGAAGTGGTGGTGGGGCGTGCTCAGTCCCCATTATCTTGGCCCTAAAGTCCCAGCTCCTAGACCCCAAATCTGATACTCACCTTCTTCCTGGGGTGTTTCCTGCTTTGTCCCGTGCCCCCGTAGGGTTCGGTGCGGAGGGCTCACCTAGCCCAAGCCCAAGGCACCTCTATCTGGAGCGGAAATCACCAGCCCAGTCGGCCTCTGCTCTTCTCCTCTCTCGAGGGCGAGGGCCCTGCACGCCTGCAGCCTCCCCGGCACATACAGGGTAGACTTCCAGAGGGCGAGGACCGGGAGCAGAGCCCGCTGCAACCACTGTGCCCTCGGGGAGCTGGACCAAGGACGCTGGCTACGGGAGAGGATGGTGTCCTGGCACAGGGCAGCGGGTGGGGTCCCGGCTTCCAGCTAGTCGAAATGCCAAATCAAGGGGACCAACAGTGGTAGCGGTGTCCGGGTTCTGATTTGCTGAGAACAAGGAGGCGGCCGGGGTCCGGCCAAGTTCTGACCCAGGCGACTGCGTCCAGGCTGCCGGCTGGCACCCGGCTGGAGGCGCAAGCTGCGCCCAGGATCGCACCGCTTCCTGGGTCTCTCGCACGTGGGCAGAGGCTGGCAGCGCCCGGGCTCCGGTACACGGGGTGAGGGCAGTGGGCGCGTTTCGGAGCTCAGGCAGAGTTGCGGCTCGGGTGCTCGGGGTAGGAGACGAACAGCCTTGGGGCAGGGGCGCACGGCTACGTCCCGGGCACGGGGCTGGCGAGCCGCGACCGGGATCCAGGACCCAGGACTGGGGGAGAGGGCGGGTGGTGCGCTCCGGCTCCGGCTCCAGCCAGAGGCGCGGGCGGTGTCCGAGCTTGTAGCCCCGGCTGGCGCGGGGCGGGGAGTAGGACGGTGCAGCCGATGCCCCAGCGGGGAAGTCGGGCCGGCAGCCCGCTGCAAAATGGAGCGCAGGCTTTGACTTGGCAAGCCTGGGTCCCGAGCAACCCCGCAGCCCTCCTCTTCTTCCTTCTCCTCCTCCTCCCGGGCTCCCTCAGCTCCGCGATACCACGGTTAGCCTGCCACTCTGAAGCAGTCCCGCAGAGGTCAGAAACAGAGCCCTAGGAGCGCCGTCCGGGCCGGGAATGAAAGGAGCCGGGAGGACCCCGCCCGGAGGCGGGAGGACTCTACGCGGGGAGGGCGGAGCCGCAGCGAAGTGGGGGGAGGGGACGGATCGTCTAACCTGCCGAACCCCCTCCCCCAACCTCCTCTTCCCCCACCCCTGCACGCGACTAGGGAAGAGGAGCCAATAGGAAAGAGCTGAATGGAAAGGAGGTGGAGCTAACACAACTACGTTCCCTGAGGTGGGGCGAAGTAGGGGTTGGGGGAACCTCCCCCCCCAAAGAAATAGGGTGAGGAGTGAAGTGGGGAGGTAGGGGAATCAATAGTGGGAGAACTTGGGGGAGGGGGTGGGCCAAGCAAAGAAGAAAAAGGAGGCTGGAGAAGGGGCTGAGGAAGAAGGAATGAATGGGGGAGAAGAGGGAGGGGCTGTTGGATTAGGGGAAGGGGTTTGTGTGAACGAAGAGAGGAAGGGGCTCGAGGAGAGAGTGGAAAAGAGAGGGAGGGGCTTCGGGGAAAGAACTACGAAAAAGGCTAGGGGGTGGACTGGAGAGAAGAGGTAGGGGCTGATGGTGGGGAGGGGGAAGTTTTAAAAGGTCAGGGTGGGGGAATCCTAAGAGAAAAGGGCTAGAGAGTAGATAAGGTGCTGGGGAGTGGGTTGGAGCGAATAGGAAACGACTAGAGGTAGCCAGGGGAGAGGGAGAAGGGGGGAAAGGAGCCGGGTAAAGTGTGAGGAAGTGTTTGGGGGAGGGGACGATGGATTTGGGGAAGGGCTTTGGGAAGAGAAGGGCGTGGCTAGGTTAACCTTAGGGCAAAATGTGCTTTTGCTGAGGCCCTCTGGGTTTCAGCCCCATTTTGCATTTCAGATTGCTTTGTAAATAAGTTAGGGAAAGGGGGGCTGGTTCTGTAACGTCTTGGGGGCTTTGGGGTTCTTACTCTGCCTGCACATTCTAGAGAGGGTCAATGGGATGGGGAAAAGAATGAGGTAGGGCTAGGTAGAAGAGCTGTAGGAACCCGGGAGAGGTGGGGGGGGGGGGCGGGGCAATAGAAAGGTTTGGGGGATGGAGGGTGGGGAGAGGAAGGGAGAGGCCCCAAGCGGAGGGAGGGGAATGGACTCTGGGGTCGCCCTTGGGCCCTTCTCCTCCCTCTCCAGCCTTGCTTCCCTGATTGGTTGCTTCAGTGCCTTGGAAATGTTCGGATTTAAAGAAGTGGAAGAAAAAAAGCTTTTTAAAAATAGAAAACGGATCTATATGAAATCCTTCCCCTCTCCCAACTCTGTTCCCCAGCATTTCATTGCTGTTTAATAACTCGGGTTGCTAAACAGCTATGTGCTGTTTAATAACTCGGGTATGCCTTTCAACAAACACCCCTTTACAATCCCCCCCCCCATCTTTGGAAATGAACTCACTCAGAAGAATGGGCAGGGGAGAGGTAAGAGACCAGGCCTGGGTTAGAGGGCAATCCATCCACATTGCCTAAGCACCTGTGTGCAGAACGGGTGACTGGGTTTCCTGGTACAATGACAAGAATTCGGGTATTTAACGGTAGAAGATCTGGATTCAAATTCTATCTCTTAGAGGCGGCCAGATGTTGAAGTGGATAGAGCTCTGAGCCTGGAGTCAGGAGGGCCTGAGCTCACATCTGGCCTCAGACACTTTACTAGCTGTGTGGTCCTGGACAAGTCACCTTACCTCTGCTTCAGTTTCCTCATCTGTAAAGGGGAATGATAATAGCCGCTACCTGCCCGATCAATACCTGAGGATCAATAATGTTTGAAAAGCACCTATCTGTATGACTTTGAGAAAATCACTTTGCAAAACTGAGGCTTGGTTTCTTGATCCATAAAATGGGGAGGTAGGACTATACCATCTCTGTAAAGTCATTTCCAGCTCCGAATGATCTTACCTCCATTAGAAAGGGGACAGATGTTTAAAACCTGGTCCCTGCCCTCCGAGAGTTTATGATTGTGGCTAGACTGAAGCTAAAATAGAAATGTAAATAAAGATACCAAAGATAAGGAACAAACAGCTCAATTACTGGACCAAGTACCCAGTGGTCCAATGAGGGGGAGAAACAGTAATAGTTCATGTCCCTATAGGCTTTACCATTCACATCTATTACCTTCCCAAGTGGTAGGTGAGGAGAGTGAGGCAAGGATTAATACACCCATTTTCCTGATGTGGGAACAGGAAAAAGGTAAAAGGGCATTTGTTCTACTCTTACTTCTACCTTTCTGTTGTCCCATCTCTTCACCTTTTCATAGGCTGGTAGATTTGGAGGTGAAAAAGACTTTAGAGCTTACCTAGTCTGACTCCTTCCTTTTACAGATGGGGAACTTGAGGGTCATATTAAATGATTTGCCTAAAGTTACAAGTGTGGCTTTAAGTAAGAGAAAGAACTGATCTGAACTTAGGTCCTTTGGCTTCAAATCTCATGTGCATTCCACTGTATGAGTTGACCTCTGGGAAGATGCAGCCATAGATTGAAGGCAGAATGATAAGCTAAGAGGCAATATATTACTTTTAAAAGTTTGGGAGAGTGGTTATGAAGGCTGGAATTAGGGTCTGAGACTGTGTGAGAAGAGAGAGAAATTGAAGAGAAACGTATCACTAATGATAAGATGTGGCCGCTGATAGTGTGGTGCCATTCACAGAAACAGAAGAGTTGAGGAGACAGACAGGTTAATCCAAGAAACTGATGAGTTCGCTTTAGACCAGCTGAATTTGGAGTGTTATCTGATCATCTTGGTGGAGATTGTTCTGTTCTTCCTCAAGTCAATAAGTTTTTGTTAAGTGCCTACTGTGTGCCAGGTACCATGTTAATTGGTGTCTGGGGATACAAAGAAAGGCAAAAGACATTCTCTGCCCTTAAGAAACTCATACTCTAAAGAAGGGAGACCTGCATGTAACTGTGTGCAAAGATATATGCAGGATAAAGTGGACATTGTAGTTCTTCCTTTGTTCTCAAAGAGGGTCAATGACATCAGCAGGGTGATGTCTTGACTTGCAAGTGAATTGGATTTAAGTGA
This sequence comes from Trichosurus vulpecula, assembly GCF_011100635.1. NCBI lineage: Eukaryota > Metazoa > Chordata > Mammalia > Diprotodontia > Phalangeridae > Trichosurus > Trichosurus vulpecula. Next base: position 121,773,656 of record NC_050574.1, on the reverse strand, counting down.
GGCAGGGCTATGCAAAGTCATCAGCCTCTCTCCTTCGGAGTCATCAGAGTCCAGCAGCAAGACACAGGTCAGCATAACTGGTGATGGCCCCCCAAAATGGACATAAGTTTAGAGGAAAAGCACTAGCACTAAGAGAATGGCTTTGTGCAGAAGGTGAGATTTTTAGCTGGGACCAAGCCAAAAGATGGGGATAAGGAGGCAAAGCATTCCAGCTATGGGGGAAAGCCAATGAGAATGCCTGGAATCAGGAGAGGACGTGTCTTGTTTGGGGAACGTCAAGCAGGCTAGTGTCCCTGAATTTAAGAGTAGATTGGGAAGAAGGGGTACAGTGAAGTGTAAGAAGACTGGAAAGGTAAGCAAGGGACATGTTATAAAGGGCTCTGAACACCAAAAAGAGGATTTTATATTTGATCCTGAAGACAATATAATAGAGAATCACGGGTGACATGGTCAGAGATGAGCTTGAGGAAAGTCACTTTAGAAGCTGAATGGAGAATGGATTGGAGTGGGGAGAGACCTGAGGCAGGCAGACCCACCAGCAGGCTATTGTAGTAATCAAGGTGTGACATGAGAGGGCCTGAACCAGGTGGTGGCAATCTCAAGGTAACAGGACTTCTTCACTGCCAAATCCAATAGGGTGTTTTTGGTCCTCATTTTGCAATTGATCCATTGGCCAACTCCTTCTAGATATTCTCTCTGCCCTAAATGTTGACTATATTTCATAGGATCATAGGATTTCGGAGCCAGAAAGGATCTTAGAGGTCATTTAAGAATGCCCTCCTCATTTGACATATGAGGAAATTGATGTCCAGAGACATTAAGCCCATTGGTGTGAGCTCCTGAAGGCAGGAACTGTTTTTGCCTTTGTCTGTATCACTAGTGCTCAGCTCAATGCCTGACATATAGTAAGCACTTAATAAATGCTTGCTTGTGTCCAACTCGATGGATTGTACTATCCTGTAATCCATTTCAATTCAATTCAATTCAAATCCATTAATCACTCACTAGGTGTGAGGCAGTATACCAAGCCCTGGGATACTAAGAAAAAGGAAAGTTTCCTTCCCTGATAAAATTCATAATCTTTTTGGGGAATAGGGAGGCACAACTTGTACACAAGTAAGTAAATTCTGGATAATTCTAGGAGGATTGGTGGGATGTGGCACTTTGAAAGAAGACAGGATTCTGAAAGGTTGGGGTGAAGAGGGAGTGAATTTCAAGCACAGAGGACATCTATGCAAAGGCAGGGGACAAGAGATGGAATGCCAAAGTCGAAGGAATAGCCAGTAGTCCAATTTGGCTGGAACATAGAGTGTGCAACTGAGCTGAGTCTGGAAAGGCAGGTTGAAATCAACCTCTAGAGAATTTTAAATGCCAGGATGGAAAGTTTGTATTTTATACTAGAGGCAGTAGGGAGCCACTGACAATTTTTGAGCTGGATGGTGACTTCAAATAGCTGTTTGTCTTTGGTGTTTGTGGGTTGAGAAGTCTGGTAACTGCCACAGCTCAGTGATTCAGGGCCCTGAGGCCTGCTCTGCCCGGTCTACTCCATGCCTAGTCTGTCCTGGCAGGGCCCACATTGGGCTGCACTCCACTCCCGGCATAGTGCAATAGACCCTTCCCAGTGACCATCTAGGCTGTCTTGAGCTGGAAACTTGTTTCCCTCTGTTATTTCATGGGTTTTGAAGCTCTAGAATTTGTTTAGAGTAATTTTTACAGGTGTTTGGAAGGATTTGGGGGAGAGCTTAAGTGAGTTCCTGTTTTCAAGTCACCATCTTGGCTCTGATCCCCAATTTGATGAATTATCAAATCAGCCTGATGAGATTACAGGGAGATATCCTTATGGGACTGGGGTATGCCCACTGCCACCTGGATGATAAGACAAAGGGATTGGAATACTATCTACCACCTCCCATCTCCATGCTTTTACATTGGTTGTGCCCCAAGCTTGGAAGGCGCTCCCTCCTGGATTCCACTTCTTGATAGCCCTGACTTCTTTCAGGATGCAGCTCAAACACAACCTTCTTCAGGAGGCCTTCCCAGTTCTTTTTCTCTAAGGTGACCTTCCATCTGTTCTTTATCTATGGTATATTTGTTTATTTATTTTCATGTTGCATCCTCTATTAAGCTCTTGAGGATCTAGAAGATTTTTGCATTTTTGCCTTTCTTTGTATCCCCAGTCCTTAGCACCATGCCTGGCACATAGCAGGTACTTAATAAATACTAGTTCCATTTCCTTCTACTGCCTTAATAAGTGCTTGTTGGTTGATTGATCATTGATCTAAAGCTGGAAGGGTCCTTAGAGGTCATCTATTCCAACTCTCCTCTTTTTATATGTGAGGAAACTAAGGCCCAGTGAATTTAATTAGCTTTGCCCAAGCTCACACCAACAGTGTCAGAGGAGGGATCTGAATCCAGGTTCTCTAACTGCAAAGCCACTGTTCTGTCTACTATGCCAGAAATGCTTCCATCACTCAGCATGATTGATTGAGATTCAAGGGCTAGGCTCTTACTGCCCTTATCTGTGGTCTATAAAAACAAATTGTAAGACCAGCCCACACATTCTTTTTCTCATTCTCTTTGAGAAGAACAGACCAGAGACAAGTACAATGGACATGTAGAGTGGGAAGAGGATCCTATGTCCATTTGCAGCTCACTAGCTTTGGGAATAATGGATAAACACTTGTAGCAGAAGCACATGATAGAGGTTGGCATGTGTGACCTGAGATGGTAGTTCTCAGACATTTGTGAGTTTCAAACTGTTATGTATAGGAGGTAAGATTTTGAATTCTCTATTCTGTATGATTCAGTCTTTTATTTAGAAAATGGAGGTATTCCGAGAAGAATAAGCTTTGAGAGATTAAAGCCCAATCCCAAGTTCAAGGATAGGACCTAGAGAGAGCAAAGAGATTTTCTGAAGTAGTACATTCCTTAGAGAACAGAAGAGCATAGTCTATAGAACTCATGAAGAGGATCCTCTTTAGAGAATAAAGCTGGTGAATTCCTCAGATAGTACAGGTCTGATAGGAAAGGGATTGCAGCAGCCTTTAAAGTATATTTATCTTCCAAGGGGAGTTTAAACCACAGGGTGGTGCAATGAGTCTTGGTGGAACTGTATAGGACTCTGGGAAAACAGCAGAACATCAAAGGCTTGCCTAATAGCAATCCCAAGTTTGGTTGCCTTTACAGAGAATTATTAAGACCATTAATGTTAAGAACACTTTATTTGTTTCTAAATTGATTTATAGGATTTGTTAGTTTTCTGCATCTCATGCATTTTTTGTGCGGTGAAACGAAGACTATCCTGTACCTGATATGTATTTGGGACCTTGAATGCTTGTATCACCCACATCTGAGGAAAGCTAGATGTAAAATATTCTATTCATATACTCAAAAACTCACATGGCACTGCAATTTCATCTATTTGGGATGTAGACCTCAACCCACCCATTACAATCCATCCTGTATAGCTCTTGGCCATGTCCCCTTGACAGTTTGCTACAGGGAGTCCATCCACTATGTTTGAGGCCTTCCTCAATTTCTCCTGATATCATGAGGGTAGAGCATTGTAGATGTCTAATGGTCGTCCTGTACTCTTGCAAGGTGACCAACCCCATTTTTCTTACATCCTTTACTCCTGTTCTTCAGAGTTCTTTATTATTTATATGTTGGCACTTTCTCATGCCCACCATACACCGCTCCATTGCTCTACATGTGAAATTTATTTTTAGTTCTCTGGATGCCATGGAGCAACACTGGTAAAATGTTAGTATTGAAAAGGTGGGCCTTGCTTTCATGGGAAGTTTGGAGTTACTAAAAGAGGTTTGCAATTTCTCAAAAGTAATCTAGTCCATTCCCCTATTCAACTCCGGGCTTAGCTCATTGTCCATTTATACTCTGTGTCCAGGGTATATATACTATGTGACAAGCTCTATAGAATGTCTATCAAAATGCATGTTGAAATATGGACCACAGATGGTCTTCATCTACTTTGTATTTCCTGTGTAGATGGATAGGCTAAATTCCTTTGAATGCTTATAGATCTCTCTCTCTCTTTTTTGGGAGGCAGTCAGGGTTAAATGACTTGCCCAGGGTCACACGGCTAGGCCAAGATTTGAACTCAGATCTTCAGAGCATGTGCTCTCTTCACTGTGCCACTTAACTGCTCCTTATAGATCTTTTTCAGGAGGCCCTGTAACAGCACAATGTCATCCACAATCAGGAGCATCTGGAGAATTTTACCATCTACCAGGAATCTCTCTTCAACTGTGATGCTGCCCTGGAGCTCCTCCATGAGAGCAGCAAACACCTTTGGCAAGCACGCCTTTCTATTTTATATGTCTCTGGATAATTGTTATCAGAGGGTCATTGAATAAGATTATTTCTGTTAGTGTATCTTCTAAGGATATGTGTTATATACAGTGGTGTGTTGGAGACAGATTGTACCGATTCTTGAGAGCCAACTGTTACATTTTCAGCATGAGCATTTGCACCTCAGAAACAGGCAGTGTTTGATTTGTTGTTCTATTGATTGTCTAGACTTAAGAAATAAATGAAGAAAATGTTATTAATACAGATTAAATTTAAAAGTGAGCCATGTGTTCATTCCCCCTCCCCCAGAGAGCTGGTTCTTAAACATTTATCAGCGCATCACTTGTTATATCCAATTGATGAGTGACACCTTATTGTAAAAGAGCCTGTGAGACTATGTTTTGTTCTACCAAAACCAAATGCTTTTTCATTACCAACAAACAATAAGCACAATGGAATCTGTGTTCTCTACATCTTTTGGTTAATTGTGAAATGGTATAGATGTAGGCCTTTGTGTAATATTGCTTGCAAAAGCGTACTTGTTGTGTGAGGCTATGCCCTTGATTCATGTATAGATGACTCTCATAAAGATTTTAAATAGATGGGAGAGTAGGCATGCAGGTTACTCGTTGTTGATGTTCTCTTGGCGGTCACTTTTTAAAAAAAATAATGAAGTCTGAGATTTTTTCCCATGCCTTTGGTATCTTTCCCACCTTCAGGTATTTCATAAATCCATCCCTCAGTGCCCTTAGAGATGTATCACTTCTAGTTCTAGACATACAAACACACTTACAAACACACACAGAGGTCAATCTGCCTGCATGAGAAAACAGTTTGTTATGATGGTTTTTGCAAATATTTTCCATCTTTCTTCTTTCTGTAGTCCTCCTTCTGTTTTCATCCTTGAGTGCTCTTAGGACAACTTTACTTAGATGGATATCTTGCCAAACTTTAATTAAATTGTTTTTACCTCTCATTGCTTCCCTCTGCTTTATGAGATGATACTACTAATTATCATCAATCATCCTTTGTAACATTTTACAAACTAGTTTATATTCTAACCTGGTCCTACCTTCAACAGCCGTTTCAGTCTGTTTGGCAAGAGAGTTAGATGTCTGCTGACTAAGGTGCTAAGACCTCTTTTGGTCTTCTTGCTGTGGCAATTAATTAGGCTAACCTACTGAAATTATTGTAGTGGTGGTATATTCGTGTTGTTGTTGTAATGGTATTGTTGTATTGGTGTTGGTATCATTTCTGTTGTCCATTTCCCATTTTTGACTTTCAATTACTTAAGTTATACAAGGTTAAGTTGTTTCAATATATATAACCTAGCCTTTTCTCATTAGTATTTTTTTATTCTGATCTTAACTACAATGAGTCAATAGTCTGACTGTACAGTCAGCTGACTCAAGAATAACTCCCACATCAGTAACACGTCTTTTCCTGCTTTCTAAAATATCTGTTTTATTCTCTATGGTGTTATTTTGTGCTCACTGTGTCTAGTGCTACCAATTCTTTTTTCCATGGAAATGGTCATTATCTAGAGGTATGATACATCTGTGTAATCTACAAGTTTTTAGCCTCTCTCAGTTCTTTTTCCTGAACCCATATCTTTCTCCCCATGTAATAGTAATTAAGGTGGGATTTTTTGCTGTTGACCTTTAATGATTCTGGCCTTCTTTGAATGGGGCAGATAAAGTGGGTTGTTTTTGTATTTCTCAGCATTGAGACAATTGGGAGCCATTGATTTGTATCTGATGTGATATTGGGGGTGGGGAACTTTTCCATGCCCAGACTGGGTGAGGTTGAGGCCCTTCAGGGGCCCTGAACAGGATATATAAGCGCAGAGGTTAGCATTCTCGCTAGGAGCTCAGAGCCACAGCAGGAGTGGCGTGTGACTCTGGGCCAGCCGTTCTAATGAGCTCCCCGGCTGTACACCCAAATGTTGAAAACTACAAATTGTATTTGGTCTGTAATTCAGGGTGCTGGCTTTTCCTCTGAACTAGGTGGATGTTATTTGCATGCTGGATTAAAGTAAGATTGTTAACCCCTTAACGTTGCTTTCCTTAAGTAAAGCAGATCAAAAGGACCTGTGTTGGCAGCTTTCTGGGTGCTGGTTGTTGGTGGATCTTACGCCCCCACAGAAGCTGCTAGCTGGATTGTTGATACACCCCATCCTCACCTTTCCCCACCTTTGCACTGAAGCCACCAAGCATCAGAGTGTGTTGATTTCATGTAGAGGAACTTAATAATCTCTTCATAGAATTTTTCTGCTTCTTCATTTTCATACAATAGTAGTGTGTAAGTTGCAGTTATTTTCATGGTGATCTTTCTTGCAAATACCCTTGATGCTGCAGTACATAATGACCAAATGGCCCCAGAAAATGATCTTTTTTCTTGCCTCTGTGAGTACAATAAAACCCTTTCCTTCAACTCCTTTCTCTGCTACTTTTAAGAGAACCTATGAGCCATCCTTTCATTAATTGTAACTTCCTTCTGGCTTCATTTATATCAAGAATGTCAAGAATAATATGATTCAGTTTGTCCATTTGTTGGTCACTGGACAAGGAGCTCATATTTAGAATACCAGCGGTCAACCTAAAGTGTATTGATGGTCTGAGACTTGTGATTCTTATCACCTGTTCCTTTCCCTGCCCCTCTGCACACATCACTGCAGCAGTAGAAGGAAGCTGCACTGGACTGGGGGCCATTTTATTTTGCATGTATATACTAGGAGATTTTCCCAGAGCCACTTTACTTGTGGGCAGTGGGCCTACAAGAGAAACTCACCTCTTGTGGTTCAGCCTCCAGAATTTGACTCAGGTTTGTGTGAGGCCAGAGAATTGGGGGATGGATCTTGAACTACCTGTTACATCTTGGGGTGGGGGGAGAGTGGATATCTGGGATCTGAGGGATTGATTTTTAATCAACCCCAAATGCCCCTTTTGGAAGGATCCCATATGTCTTGGTGGCTCATCTGGGATTATTTTTTTTTTTGAGCCTTCCTGGGGATTTTACCTTAGCATGGCATGACTCCAGAGGCTCACCAGGGATTTGAGGGATTGACATCAGGCCCAAGTGCCTAATCCCTTTAATAGATGTTTGTTGAACTGAATTGTATTGTATGTCCTATCTTTAGTTCTAAATCTACTTCTCCAATCTGAGTTTATTTTTAACCTAGTCTGTATCAATATTGCCACATTTTCATAGTCACTCAGACTTGTAACCTTTGGAGTCATCTCTGCCTTCTCTCATCACCTCCACAGTATCCCCCATATGCTCTCCACCCAAGCCACCACTGCACTTAGGGTCTTTTGCCCTTTTTCCCTGAGTTATTGTCAGTTTCCCAAATGATCTCCTTGCCTCTGATCTCCTCCTGCCAAATCCATCCTACAAACCATTGCCTGATTGGTTTTCATGATACACAAGTGTGACCTCATTACTCTCAAAAGCATTCCATACAAATTCCCCATCTTAGCATTTAAGATCTTCCGCAGGCAAGTCAAGTAGTGAGGCTTCGATTGCATTTCTAGTCATTTCATATTTATGTGCCACCTAGCTGCCCCCATTTTTTTTTGGAGGAGGGAGGCAAGGCAGTTGGGGTTAAGTGACTTGCCCGAGGTCACACAGCTAGTAAGTGTCAAGTGTCTGAGGCTGAATTTGAACTCAGGTCCTCCTGACTCCAGAGTAGGTACTCTATTCACTGCGCCACCTAGCTGCCCGAATTAAACATAAAATCCTCTATTTGGCTTTCAAAGCCCTTCAGGATCTGACCCCTTCTACCTCTTCAGTCTTCTTACACCTTACTCTTTTCCGCCTGCTCTGTGATCCAGTGACAATGGTCTCCTTGGTGTTCCCTGAACAAGACACTCCATGGCTAATCTCATGCTGTTCCCCATGCCTGGAATTCTCTCCCTCATCTCCACTTCCTGGCTTCCCTGGCTTCCTTCAGGTCCCAGCTAAAGTCCCGCCTTCTACAAGAAGGCATTTCTCCTTAACTAATTCCTCATTCCTCCTTAATGTTGGTGCCTTCCTTCTAATATTAGCTCCAGTTTATCCTCCCCTACATCTCATTTGTACTCAGTCGTTTGCATGTTGTCTCCCTCATTACACCATAAGCTCCTTACCATCTCTCAGCACAGTGTCTGGCACATAGTACGTGCTTAATAAGTGCTTGCTGACTTGACTTGGAGCTATAATCAGAATATCATAGGCTCATAGATTTAGAACTGAAAGAGACCTTAGATATCATGCTGGCCAATCCTCTCATCTCACAGACGAGGCAACTGAGGCCATGTGACTTGTCCAGGGCCACACAGCCAGAAAGTGTCAAAGGCAAGATCTGAACACAGGTCTTCTTGATTCAAAGACCAATGCCTTATCCACTATATCATGCTGCCTCCTGGTCAGAGGAGCTCAGTTTGAATCCTGCTTCTACTGTATACCATCTGTGTGACCTTGGACACATCACAACTTTTCTGGGCCTCGGTGTCCTCATCTGTAAAAGTGGGTTGGATTAGATAGTTGATGTCTTAAAACCCTTTGGAATCTAAATCCTGGAATCATGTTACCTGCTTTAGCAAAATCATCTCTTGCCAGATCAAGAGGTACTTTAACAGCACCATTTCCAATTGCCAGGATGCCCTTGATCCCATCTCTCTGCACTTGAAATCTATTCATCCTTGAAGCCAGGATGACTGCCTCATCACCCCTGAAGAACGGTAAAAAGAGCAAGGCACTGGAATTCTGGTGAGACCCGGAATTGAATCCTACATCTGACTGTTTCCAGTTGTGTTACCATAGGCAAGTCACTTAATATCTTGGACCCTCCAGTTTCCCTATCCTCAAAATTAGGATAATAACTGTAGTATACACCAAAGAGAGTTGTGGGAGTCAAATATGTGCAAATTGTCATGTAAATGTTACATGTTATGAATTCTTCTCTGATCCCCAGAGCTAGAATCAATTTCCCCTTTATTTGATTTCAAAACACTTTCTATTCCTCTTATACACTCATGATTTGTTTTAGATGTGTTTATATTTATAGGTTTTACCTCTGTGGCTCGACTTGTGAAAAATCCATTTTATATTATATGTACACTTACTATTATTAGATTTAACCAATGGTATATTGGTAAATGCTTTACCAACCTGCTCTCTGAAGAAAAAAGTAGATATGCACCCTTTTAAGTTTCATCTGCTTTAACATTTTCTCCATTACTTTCTTAAATCTAGAAAATCAACAAAACAATATATCAAGCCCTGATTTAGTATTCCCCAGGTGTAAACGCTCACACTGAAAATTTAACAATTGGCTCCAGCACATCCCCGGTACCCCTTGGAATATATCTGTGTAGGTATCTTATCTCTCTGTATGATTTTATGTCTCATCGATAGTATCTTATTTATCTTTGCTCAGGTTCCTTCAAGTTCTGACACTCTATGTTCCCACTTCTTACTGGGGGTGGGGAGACAGCTAGGGTGGCACAGTGGATAGAGTCCCTGGCCTGGAGTCAGGAAGACTCATCTTCCCGAGTTCATATGTGACCTCAGATACTTACTAGCTGTGTGACCCTGGACAAGTCACTTAACCCTGTTTACCTCAGTTTCCTCATTTGTAAAATGAGCTGCAGAAGGAAATGGCAAACCGCCCCAGGATCTTTGCCAAGAAAATCCGAAATGGGGTCATGAAGAGTCTGATGTGACAGAAAAATGGCTGAATAACAACAACAACCCTTTATGGGAAGCCTCTCCCAATCTCCATTTATGCTAGTCCCTTCTTTCTGTTGATTATCTCCAATTTATCCTCTACATATACCATTTACATATTGTTTCCTCCTTAAGCTTATGAACTCCTGGAGGTCAGGGACCCTGTTTTTTTTACCTTTCTTTGTATCCCCAGTGCTTAGCACAGTGCCTGACTCATGGTAGGTGTTTAACAAATGCTTATTGACCGACTGACTGTTCTACGTACCCTCCGTCTTTGATATTCTTTATTAATAGCTATAATAATACTCACTAGCAATTATATAGTTCTTTAATATTTCCATGATATCTTCTTTATTTATCACAGCACCCTAGCAGGTAGGTACTATTATTATCCCCATTCTACAGATTAGAGAACTGGGGCAAACATAGGTTAAATGACTTACCTAAGTTCACACAGATAGTATCTGGTGGGAGATTTGAACCCAAGTCTTCATGACTTTCAAGCATTCCATTTACTCTGTCACCTAATGGACTATGCTGCTTATCCTAAGCTAATTTACAGCACTACTGTATAATATTCCATAGTCTAAAGGTCCTTCTAGCTCTGACATTCTACATTCTGTGTTCTAAAGTCTTTTCCAGGTCTTAGAGCAAGAAATTTGTCATATTTGGAAAAGTGCTACACCTGGAGTCAGGAGACCTGGTTTGAACCTGGCCTCAGATGGTTACTAGTTATGGCATCATAGACAAGTCACTTAACCATTCTGAGCCTCAGTTTCCACAACTGTGAAAGAGGGAAAATAATACCTCCACCCCCTAGTGCCAATGTACTCTAGTCCTTACGGTGGTTGTGAGGGGGAAGCCATTTGTTTAGACTTTATAGAATTGCTAGCTGTGGTTATTGGCAAGAAGGTCGGTGCATTCATTATACACAGTAGGTTATGAATGAATGAATGACCTGCTCAGACCCTGTTGAGGAGTTGTTTACCCAGGAAGCTTCCAGCCAATGGTAGGGAAAGGATGGAAGAAGGGAATGAGGGGAAGGTTGAGCTGAGCGGGGGCAGAGCAGTAGACCTGCTGATTCTGCCAAGCAAAATCAGAGGCAGACAGAGGCCAAGGCCAAGGGACAAGGCCAAGGTGATCCTAGGGTAGAGCACTAGGGTGATAGATTTGTTTATTTTAGCTAGAAATGGTCCTAATACAAAATGACTTTAGTAATATCTGTTCCTGCCTCCCTTCCAGGTCTATTGTGAAAGTCAAAGGAGAGATTTACTACTATTAAAGGTGTGCCAAAGGAAGCCAGAGCCAATTGTTAAATTTTTAATGCAAGCATTTACACCTCGGAAAACTTCAGTCACTACAAATAAGGGCTTGATTTATTGTTTTGTTAATTGTGTAGACTTAAGAAAGTTAATGGTGCAAATTAAACTTAAAAGTGTGCGTGTATACCTTTTTTTTTCTGGAGAGATTGGTTGTTAAACATTTACCAGCACCCCTTCCCCCCACTGCCACTACTAGGAATCATAGCTAGTGTGTATATAGCATTATTAGGCTTGCAAAGAACTTTGAATATGTTATCTCCTTTGATCCAGGATGGATGGGGAAATACTGAGCCCATAGATAGATTTCCTGTGGGGGATACAGGGTGGGGTAGTGAGAAGAGCTCAGGACTTGGAGTCAAAACATCTAGTTTCCAGTTCGGGCTTCACTAATTCACTGGGAGCTGTTGTTTTGGGAAAGCATCCTGCTATAGTGAAAAGAGCAGGGCTTTTGGGATCAGGTGACCCCACAACACTTAATGGCTACCCAGGTGACCCTGAGAAAGCCACTGGAACTTTCTGAGCCAAACACTTAAATTTCTGGTTTCTGAATTGACTTGGTTTTTAATACAAAACCCATAGGGCATGACCAAATTTCCCAATTCAATCCAAATATACTTCCTGTTCAATATCAGCCAATTTCATCTAGTGGCTTGCAAGGACTTCTAAATTGATCAGGAGCTTTTCAAACCTAGTTAAAAACTTTTGATTGATTGATTCAATATGAGTGTCTGGGTCTTGTTCACACCTATGATTAACTCAGTGGAGGTGCTCTCACCTGACAAAGCTATCACAGAATAGCTTTTTAAAAAATTTCAATTTAATTTTTCAATGAATAAAAGTCTTTTTTCCTTCCCTTCTCCCACTGAAACAGAAAAACTAAAACCTTGTAACACAAATATATAGTTCAAGCAAAACCAATTTTCACATTGGCCATGTCCAAAAATATATATGCCTCAACTGACAAAGTGGAGCTTTTTATCATGAGCCTTGTGCAAATCAGGGTTGGTCAGAACTGTTGTTTTTCAAAGTTGTCTATCTTTATGGTATTTTTCCTATATAGATTGTTCTCCTATTTGTGCTCATTTCACTCTACACTAGTTCATACAAGTCTTCCCAGACTTCTCTGAAACCAACCCCTTCATCATTCCTTATAGAACAATGACATTCTATCACATTTGTATTCCATATTTTATTCATTCTCCAATTTTTGGCCACCACTTTAGTTTTCAGTTCTTGACTACTAAAAGAACTCTTATGAATATTTTTGTACATGTAGGTCCTTTCCCCCTTTCTTTGATCTCTTTGGGAGCAAAAACCTAGTAGGAACATAGTTTAGCAACTTTTTAGGCATAGTTTTTTTTTTTGCTATTATGTAAAACATTTCTATATAAGCCATTTTGTGTAAGAACATTCAAATAGAAGGAAAAAAATGAAAGCAAGTGACAAATACCATGCTTCAAGCCTGTATTCAATCAATTTCAATTCTTTTTCTGGAGATGAATAATATGCTTCATCATTAGTCCTTTGGGATTGTCTTAGATCATTGTATTGCTGAGAATAGTAAGTCATTCACAGTTCTTCATCGAACAATATTGCTGTTACTGTGTACAACATTCTCCTGGTTCTGTTCACTTCACTGTGCTTCAGTTCATGTAAGTCTTTCCAGGTTTTTCTGAAATGATCCTGCTTGTCATCTCTTATAGAACAATAATATTCCTTTAGAATCATATGCCACAGATTGTTTAGCCATTCCCCAAGTCATGGACATCCCTTTGATTTCTAGTTCTTAGCCATCACAAAAGAGCTGCTATAATTTTTTTTTGTATAAATAGGTCCTTTTGCCTTTTTTTGGATGTCTTTGGGATAGAGACCTAGCAGTGGTATAGCAGGATCAAAGGGTTTGCACAGTTTGATAGCCCTTTGGGCATAGTTCCAAATTGCTCTCCAGAGTGGTTGGATCAGGTCACAACTACACTAGTGCATTAGTGTCCCAGTTTTCCCTAATCCCCTCCAACAGCCAACATTTTCCTTTTTTGTCACATTAGCCAATCTGATAGGTGTGAGATGATACCTAAGAGTAATTTAATTTGCATTTCTCTGATCAGTAGTAATTTAGAGCATTTTTTCGTATGACTATAGATAGCTTTGGGTTTTTTTTGTCTGAAAACTGTTAGGCATAGTTTCGAATAGCTTTCTAGAATGGCTAGACCAGTTCATAGTTCTACCCACGGTACATTAATGTGCTGGTGTCCAGACATGGTGTAGAAATTTGTCAGTTACTTTAAGTAGGGTGAAGTGATGTAATAGATTGACTCAATAGACTGCCACTATTTTATATAGATATATGCACATATATGTACACATATATACACATACATATAGGCAGTTAGGAAGTGTCAAAGACTTCTTAGCAGAGGATGGCCTGGAGACAGGAAGAGCTGAGTTCAAATCCAACCTCAGACCTTCTAGATGTGTGATCCTGGGCAAATCATTCAACCCTGTTTGCCTCATCTGTAAAATAAGCTGGAGAAAGAAATGGCAAACCACTCCAGTATCTTTGCTAAGTAAACCCCAAATGGAGTCATGAAAAGTTGGACACAACTGAAATGACTAGACAACAGCAAAATTATATTTTTATGTGTGTACCTATGTTGTTTCCTTCAATACTACGTAAGCTCCATGAGGAGAGGGACTGTTCCATTTGCCTCCCCAGGTATGGTGCCTGCCACCCCCAGCAGGCACTTCATAAATACTTGTGTCTTTGTTTGATTGATTATTCTTCAAAATCTATTACCTCACAGGGTGGTTGTGAAATTGCCTTGTAAATAACTTTAAACCATTAAAGAAATATGTGCCTTTGTTATTCCCTTTCCACAGTCCTGTGCCCTTGTCAACACCCATCTGGAGTTCTACGGCCATATTTTAGGATAAGCATTAACAAGAATGTTGAAGTAGAAAGAGTTCTGGATTTGAAGTCACAGAACCCAGATTCAAAGTCTGACTGAAATTTACTTGCTATGTGAGGCTGGACAGCAGTCATAATAATTAACATTTTGAATATTATTTCATTTTATCCTCACAGTGATTCTGGGATGTAGGTATTGTTAGTTTTATACTCATTATACAGATGAGGAAAATTGAGGTAGACAGAGGTTAAGCCCAGGTTCACACAGCTAGTAAGTGTCTAAAGAGGGAGCGGAACTAAGGTCTTCCTGACTCCAGCACTGTCTACTGCAGCATCTAGCTGCCCCTCTAGTCCATCTGGCCCTCAGGCTCCTCATCTGTAAAAGGGTTGGAAGACCCTTCCAACTCTGCAATCCTAAAATCCTAGAAGGCAATGACTGGTTAGCTCAGTAATCTAGTTGTTAATGTATTATAGAACTTCATGGCTAGAAGGGGGCTTAGAATATGCTTATACAATGTTAGGACAGGAAGGAACCTTAGACTATGTGTTAGAATCAACCTATGAATAAACAAAGATTTATTAAGCACTTACTCTTCACCAGGCACTGTGCTCAGGGCTGAGAAGACAAATACAAAATTGAAACAATCCCTGCCCCTGAGCAATTTACAGTCTAGTTGAGGGAGACAATACACCCATATATCAATCTAAGAATTAAAACTATTGTGAGGTACAAAGGTCTGGGGCATGGTACCCTCTCCTTTATTAATGGCCCCTCACCAAAGGTGACCAGGTTCAGTCCAGGGAGAGAAAGGCAAAAGACAGTACCTTGCTCTCAAGGAGCTCACAGACTGATCTGGGAGACAATGGGCAAACTATGTATAAATAATATGGATACAGATATATACAGATAAACTGTATATAGGTTCAACTGAAAACAATCTACAAAAGGAAAGAAATGATATTAAGAGGGGTTGGGAAAGGCTTCTTATAGAAAGATGGGATTTTAGCTGGGACTTGAAGGAAACTGAGGGCGGCTAGGTGTGAAGTGGATAAAGTACTGGGCCTGGAGACAGGAAGACCCGAGTTCAAATTCAACTTCAGATCCTTACTAGCTGTGCTACCCTGGGCAAGTCACTTCACCCTGTTTGCCTGAGCTTCCTCATCTGTAAAATGGGCTGGAGAAGGTAATGGCAAACCATGCCAGTATCTTTGCCAAGAAAACCCCATAGAGGGTCAGGAAGAATTGGACACAACTGAACAAGGAGGAGGAGGAAGAGGAGGAGGAGGAAAGCAAGGAACCCATTAGGCAGAGATAAGGAAGGAGAACATTTCAGGCACTGGGCCAGTCAAGAGATGGAGTGTCTTTGGCCAAAGAGGATTTCAAACCTTATGAACCAACTTCACTTTGGGGGGGCTTCTCTATAATTTTTCTATGTCACATTTTGCCTCCCACCCAAGGTGTTCCCTACAAATATGAGCATTTAGCTCATGTTTCATTAAGGGCACCCACTCAAGCACTCAGGCTAAAAAGACCTACCTAAAGGGTAAGTTTTATTTATTCCAACAATCACAACAAAACCCTCCAATAAGACATAGAATGGACTGATGATGCCCAATTATACTGACAGAAAAAGCATTCTTCTCTTTCTGGAGAATATTAAATAACCACCCCTCCCTCTTTTTCTATACATTGTTCCTTGGAGCATATGTCTCTTGGGTGTGCTGATTCTTCTCCTTTGGACTTACGTAGATGGTATAGCTTATACGAATAGAATATTTGGTATCAAGGAAAGTTAAATTGAGGACAAGAATGATTCATATAAAAAGTGAGACACGAGACACTGAATAGCAGTGCTCTATTAATGCAGATTGCCCCAGAAAACTCCTTTTATGGGTAGCTATGCTTACTTTGCTTTTACTTCCATATCTGTAATTTTACTTCACTTTGTAACACTTCCTTCACGTCCATTCTTTTTGGAGCAGAAAATGGAAAGCAGCTTTTATTGCTTAAATATTGGTCCTTAGCTAATAATACTTAAAGTCCTACTTGGCCAAACTTGGACTGACAATCAAGGGTCCTGGCTGTTGCCTCAGACAAACTGAGACCTGGGAAAGACCTTAGCTTAAAAGGCCAAGGTCTCCCACTGTATCGGAAGCCATCGCCGGTTGTCCTGACCTATGTCTGGCTGTTGAACTCCGATAACTCTGGAGGAGAGAGGGAGGCTGATGACTTGACACAGCTCTGCCTCACTTAAATCCAATTCACTTTCAAGTCAAGACATCACCTTCCTGATGTCACTGTTTCTCTTCAAGAACAAAGGGCCAACATTGACAACGGCTTGTAGGCCTCTGTTCAGGTCTGAGTGGAGCTAGGCATTGCTCTTCCTCTTTTCCTAACTGGATAATCATGAACTACATTAACCTATCTGTAAAATAGAAACAGAAGTAATGCCTGTACTAGTCACAAAGTTGGTTCATCAGTTTTTTTGTATATGAAACCATGAATCTCTATTACAAACAGATTTCACTTCTTAAAAAGCAAATGATAAATTCAACATTAGTTTAATTTTAATTTTTAAAATTTTATTTAATTTATTAATTTAGTTTATTTTAAGTTTATTTTTAAATTCAATTTTAGTTTATTTTCCACATATGAATTATTGCCCTCTCACCTTCCCTTAACCCAATTGAGAACAAAAAACCAAAACCCATTACTAATATGTATCAAGTAAAACAGATTCCTGCCACAGCTATGTAAAAAAACAAACAAACTCAAAACGAGAAAAAAAAACCCACTTCCTTTTTCACTCTGAGCCCATCATCACCTCTCTCTCCCCGGAGGTGAGCAGTATGTTTCATCATATGTGCTTTTGTCCCTTCGGAGAATCAGCCACTCCCTTCCATTGTCACTGTTTGTCCATCCACCTCAATGATGGTATCTATGTGATCTTGTTCTATAATGAATTATTGAATAAAGCACAGTTTGTTCAGCCATCCTCGAATTTTTGAATTTGTTCCCAATTTTAATGAAACTACAAAACATTCTCATTTTACAGATAATACTAATAGCTCACATTTCTAGAGTGCTTGAAGGTTGACAAAGCACTTAGCAATAATCTTTTCATTGGATCCTCACAACAAGAAAGCCTCACAAAGATCCTGCCAAGAACATAGACAAAATATTATTGAAGTTTAATGGTGTAGTGGGAGGAGATTTAGAGCCCAGAGGGTTCAGATTCTGGCTCCGACACTTACTAGCTGTGCTGCAGAGGATAAGTCACCCAGCATGGCTGAACCTTGTCTTCTTTAGTTATTAAATGGAGATTTAGAATTCATAAACTGCACAGTATTGTGTGGAAAGTGGTTTGTCAATCTTAGGATGTATCTATAAATTTGAACTATTATTCTCATTTTACAAGGGGGGAAATTGAGGCTCCAAAAAGGGAAGTGATTAGACTAGATCACATAGCAAGGAAATGGGAGATGTGGGGATAGAATCCACTTCTTTTTATTTCCAGCCTGGGGCGCTTTCCTTTTCACGATTCATTCGTTCACCTACCTGGGATGTGCTGGGGTACTTCCCTACTTCCCACTAGCATTGGAAGGTTGGGTCCCCAGAGGATATCTGACTGCTCACCTCAAGGATCTATGGGTAACCCTGAAGGTTTGGGGTGGCTTTTCTAATACTGTGGCTCACAAGCCCCCAGCCAGGGTACTCCTCACTGATGCTCAGCCAGCCTGGCTTAATTAGCATTTAGGAAGAGATATTTACTAATATGACATATTACTATATGACTGGTTAGTTAGAAAGACGAAAAGGAAGGGAAGGGAAGAGAAGGGAAGGGAAGGGAAGGGAAGGGAAAGAAGGAAGGAAGGAAGGAAGGAAGGAAGGAAGGAAGGAAGGAAGGAAGGAAGGAAGGAAGGAAGGAAAGAAAAGACCTCTTTCCTCAAGTCTGGCACATACTTTCCCATAAGTGTGTATAATCCAGGGGAAAGTGACCTCAAGCTTATAGAACATATGTGGCAAAGAGGTTACTCAGCTCCTGGGTGTATAGAAGTCTTTTCTCTCTTTATGGAGTTTCAGTGAAATTCCTCAGGTGTAGTTCTCTGCTAGGTTCTGAAGGTCCTGAAGCTGCCTTCTTAGTGCCTAGTGTGTCCATGTCTTGTCTTTCAGTGCCCAGTGTAGACACAGTTGTCAGTTCAAGGGATAATACTGCTGATGTCAATGAGAAATTGTCTTTTGGTCTAGGGGGATGCACAGGGAGGACAGGAATCAATCCTCCCTCCTAGGGTAGGTCCTTCAACAAGATTGTCTAGTTATTGGAATCTCTTGCTGAAATTTTCTGCTGGAAAGCTCTTGTTGGAATTGTACTGCTGGAATGTTTGACTCAGAACTAGACCACTGTAATAATAATAATAATAACTAGCATTTATGTAACACTTTAAGGCTTGTGACATGCTTTAAAAATAATATCCTAGGGGCAGCTAGGTGCCACAGTGGATTAAATCACCACCTCTGAAATCAGGAGGACCTGAGTTCAGATTTGACTTTTAGACATGGACTAGCTGTGTGACCCTGGGCAAGTCACTGAACTCCATGTGCCTAAAAAAAAAAAAAAAGATCTTATTTGATCCTCACAACAACCCTGGGAGGGAGGGGCTATTATTATCTCCATTTTACAGATGAGGAAACTGAGGCAGGCAGCAGATGAATGACTTGCCCAGATCACATGGCTATTTAATTATCTGAGACCAGATTTGAACTCAGGTCTCCTGACTCCAGGTCTAGCACTTTATATAACCGTAACAGCAACAACAGCTATAACTAGCATTTACACAGCACTTTAAGGTTTGCAAATTGCTTTACATATGCGCTTTACAACAACCCTGTGAGGCGGTTACTATCGATAAACCCATTTTACAGATAAGGAAACTGAGGCTTCTAGAGAATAAGTGATTTCCCCAGGACCACCCAGCAGCTAGCAAGTATCCGATGCAGGATTTCAACTCAGGTCTTCCTGACTTCATGTGTCGTGATCTGTTCATATACATAGTTTTCTGCGTCACCCAGTGATCACCTACTTCATTCCTCCCAAATCGACCAGGAACCTGTTATTTGTTCCTCAATTTACACTTTTGACTGATTGATTCAATAGAGGTGCCTAGGACTCATTTATAAGTTTAATTAATTGATTCAGCCTAGAAGTGAGGGCCTTCTTCTTTTACATTAAATAGAGAGGGTTATAGAGCACCCCACTTAAATGTATGTTCAACCATTTGTTTGTAATGAGGGCAACTTCAGGGAGGCCACATGGGTGTGAGTCGGAACACTTGACTCTTGGGGAGACCCTAGACATGAACCAAATTTAAGCTGTGAAAGGTTTTTTTTTTCCTGGGGTTCTGGAGTAAAAACGTAAAGAAACAGTGTGAGGAAAAGAACAGCCTTTTTTTTTTTTCAAAGCCAGACTCCCCTTAGGACTGAACTCAGTTCTCAAGGCCAGAACTTAGTGGCCCTAAGAACGAGTGATCAAGCTTCCTAATGCCCAGTGGGTTCTGTTGTTACATATTCACTCATTCATTCAATAACAATTTATTAAAAGCCTATGTGGTCTGGTGAGGTGGGTGTTGGGGAGGAAAAGAAGAAATCTAAGAAGCGAGTCCTGCCTTCAGGACTGGAGCTCACATTCTAGCAGGGCAGAGAGGGCATTGTATACAAATCACCACCATAAAAATAAACTGTTACCTGCCAAAAAGAGCTATAAAGTGTTCTGAGATGAGAGGATCGCTTCAACTTAGGAGGGATGGGAGGGAGAGATCAGGAAAGGAAATACCACCAGACCCTCCCCTTAGCCTTGAGGCTTTTTATAACCCCCTGTTATAAATTAAAGTTGGGCTCAGGGGACTTACAGCTGGAAGGGAGCTTAGACATCATAGGATTTTAAATGGGAAGGGGCTTAGAGATCATAGGATCATAAATTTAAAGCGGAAGGAAATCCAGAGGTTTTCTAGGCCAATACTCTCACTCACTTTACCGATGAAGTTCAGAGACATCAGGTGTCACTCAGATAATGAATAGCAGAGCCAGGATTATTTTCTAGATTATTTGACTCCCAATTCAGTGCTCTCTCCATTATATCATCTTGGTTAAAACCTAGTGGAAAAAAAGAATAGTCATGCCTTTTGACCTGTGTCCTAAGCCTTGCAGCAGTTGAATATGGTTGTATTTCCCAGGATCTAAGAGCTAATGAGAGAGGGCACTGAGCTCTGTGAGCCTGCCTGGGAATTGGCATGCCTGGAGATAGATTTGAGAGAGCTCAAGGCGCTGAAGCATTTGGCCTTTAGCCCCAGAGCTGTCCCAAACTAATTCTAGGCCTGACTGCCTGCTAGGACACGTGCCACATTGCTCTCTGGCATAGTGGGGTAGGAGGTTAGTTGTCTAGTATGGGGAATACAGTATTTCCCCATGTATAAGACACACCTTAATTTTGGGGCCCAAAATTTGAAAAAAATATATATATTACATTAAGTTATTGAATTCAAGTTTTATTCATCATAAAATTCATGCAATAATATGGTGATATTCAAGGACCTTCTGCTCATAGCTTTCAAGCATCTTTGGGGCAAGTCTGGTGCATGTATGCATGCTTAGTCCATTCTGTTTCATGAACCTGAATCACCAATTGTGTCCTCCTTTGAAATCAGTAACTTCTTTTTCATCAGCAATTCTTCTCGCCTCATGCTGAACCATCTTTGTGGACACAGGAATTCCAATTGCCCTTTGCTCTTCAATCCATATCTTCAATTCCCTCTCTAAATCAGGCCATTTTGCTGACTTGCCTCTCATGGCCTTCTTCTGCCACGGCGTTTTCAGTAGGGTTTTTTCTTCCCATAGCCAGTCTTAGATTGTTTTCTCAGTTGGAGGAGGACCAAACTTACATTCAGCAGCACGATTTCCATTTACTTTTGCAAACTGAATCACTTTTAACTTGAATTCAGCACTGTACAAAAATATTTTATGAGCCATTTCTGGGCGGAACATGGCAAAATGTAACCTAATATACTGGTAACAAATGTGAAACAATGAGCGCAAAGACAAGTGTGAAAAAGCGGGAAATGCAAGTAAAAAAACTACAACCACTGTATAAGATGCACCCAGTTTTTAGACTCCAAATTTTTTGAAAAAGGGTGCATCTTATACATGGGGAAATATGGTATATATGTTAGAATGTCTAGAATGTAAAGTATATGGGAGAGAGCAAAATGAAATCATGCTACAAATACAGGTCAGAATCAGATTGTAAAGAACTTTAGATACCAAAGACATTAGTTTCTATTTGACTTTGGAGGCAACAAGTTGCCACTGAAGCTTTTTGGATAAAGGAGTGACTTGGCTAGAATATCCATCAGAGGATGGACTAGAGATGGGAGAGAATAGATTCAGGGACAGCAATGAGGGCCTACCCTAGGGTGAAAAGAAGGGAATGGCTTAGAGAACATGGGTGGAGATAGAATCAACAAAACTTGGCAGCTGACTTTGTATGGTGGGGGAGGGAGTGGGAAGAGTGGAGGATGACTCTGAGACTGCAAACCTAAGAGACTGGAAGGATGGTGTCACCATCAATAGGAATGGGAAGTTGGGAGGGGGAAGACAATTTGGTGCTATAGGCTCCAGAGTGAGCTTGAGACTCGCTCAAAGCTTTAACCTTCCTGGTAAAATGGACCTAGATCATGGCTAGCAACTTCACTTAGTGGTCAAAGAAAGACTGCTTGATCTGTAGTTGGAGGACTTGGGTTTGAATCCAGATTCTGATTTTTGCTACCTCTTTGACCTGGAGTCAATCACTTGAGTCTTGCCAGGCCTCCGTTTGACTAAATGCTCTCTTTCTCTCTAAGAATGATGTATAGGTTCTGCTCTTGGGGAGTTCTGGCAAGATGGTGGAAAAGCTCAACTCTTCCACTCCCTAAATGTGAACTGATTAAAAACACCCCCAAATATATGCAAAAAATTTGGTCAAATGGGTCACTGATTCAAGGATTCCCTCCAGCAGTGCAGATTGCAACCCCGTGCATGCCTCCCTATCCTTTGCAACTTTTGCCCATGTGCCCCAGAAAGTTCACCACAGGAGGTCACTCCAGTGTGCTGGAAGCCTTCCTCAATTTCTTGCAACATTACAAGGGTACCAGCAGAGCACTCTAATTGTCTCCCAGACATCTCTCCCTCTTGCCAGGTGATTAGTCCATCATCTCTTCCTCGATGCTATTCTTTACCCCTGTTCATTACATCCCTCTTCATTATATGTTGCAGTCACCCAGCATGCCCCTCTCCATTGCCTTTTGTATGGTGATGGTTTTAAGCATGTTGGAAGCAGTGGTGTTTCTCTTGTGACGGGGGTCTGGCACATGTGTGGACGCCATCAGCTTCCTCTCATCAGCTGTTGCTGTTTCTTTGTGTAGAAGATGCTATAGAGCAGGGCTGTCCAAAATGCAGCCCACCTGCAGTGCCATTTATGTGGCCCACCTACGAGTGTAGAGATTTATATAAATGCTTTAGTTAACTAAGTTGAGCTACCACAGACCTCTCACTAAAATGGCAAATCAAAATATATTGTCTATTGTTTCAATAAAAACCTAAGGTTGGACAGCCCTGCTATAGAGCTTGCTTCTAGGAGAATCAAGATAAGTATAAGGAAAGTATCTTGAAGAGACTATGGAACATGTATAGACATTCCATAACTGAATCTGGTAGAGGGAAAGCTCTTTGATAGACTTTGGGAGGCATTCACAAAGGCCCATCAGCATCAGTCCGGGCCTCTTGGATTCATGTGCATCTGAAAGAACTTGGTCACTCTTTCCCTTCCGGTGTCCCATGAGAGACCAGGTTGTGAGAGGGAAGGCCTTAGGGAATTTTCCCCTCTGAGGCCTTATGGACCCAAGAAATAATCCTCAGCCCTTGTTCTAGGTGAAGAAAATGGGACCGTGGGAATTTCAAAGGCCTAGAACATGAGCCACAAGGAATCCAGGAGTTGGAATCCAGGCCAGATTTTCCTAAAGATAAAGGATCTCAGCCCAACCTGAGCATTCGCTGTGCAGTCCTGCCACATCTGGATGTGAACTTGGTAGGACCAATGCTACAAAGGAACAAAGGTAGGAACAAAGATAGGTTTTCAGTCTACTTCCCAGAGGAGGGATAGAGGAGAATGTCGTATATTTATTCTTGCTATAGCTTTGAAGTAAATGTTGTTGTTCGGTCGTTTCCAACTCTTTGTGACCCCATTTGGGGTTTCCATGGCAAAGAGACTGGAGGGGTTTGCCATTTTCTTTTCCATCTCATTTAACAGATGAGGAAACTGAGGTGACCAGGGTTAAGTGACTTGTCCAGGATCACACAACTCAGGAAATCAAGTCTTTCTGACTCTACCCTGGGGTTCTATCCACGGTAGCTAGCTGCTGTTCCCTAACAATGAGGGGAACACAGTTGTGGGGGGAGGGGCTCCAGATAATGGTAGTAGAGAAGAGAGATATCTCAACACCTTAAAGCTCACCTCTTTGAATCCTGAGGGACATTTTTTTTAGTTTTTATTTAGTATTTTATTTTTCCCCAGTTACATATAGAAACAATTTTTAACATTCATTTTTAAAACTTCGAGTTCCAAATTCTCTCCCTTCCTCCCCACCCCACATCGAGAAGGCAAGCAATTCAATATAGGTTATACAGGTGTAGTCATACAAAACATATCCATAATAGTCATATTGTGAAAGAAAGCATAGACAAAAAAAAACTCAAGAAAAATAAAGTTTAAAAAAGTATGATTCAATCTGTGTTCAGACACCGTCAGTTCTTTCTCTGGGGATGGATAGCATTTTCCATCATAAGCCCTTCAGAGTTGTCTTGGATTGTTTTATTACTGAGAATAGCTAAGGCATTCACAGCTTGTCATCTTACAATATTGCTGTGACTTTGTACACTGTGCATTTCACTTTGCGTCAGCCCGTGCGAGTCTTTCCAGGTTTCTCTGAGAGCATCCTGCTCATCGTTTCTTATAGTACAATAGGATTCCATCATAATCACATACCACAACTTGTTTAGCCTTTCCCCAATTGATGGACTTCCCCTCAACTTCTAATTCTTTACCCCCAGAAAAGAACTGCTATAAATATTTTTAATACACATAGGTCCTTTTCCTTTTTGTTTTTTTTTATCCCTCTTGGTATACAGATCTAGTAGTGGTATTGCTAGGTCAAAGGGTATGCATGGTTTTATAGCCCTTTGGGCATAGCTCCAAATTGCTCCATGAAATGGTTGGATCAGTTCACAACTCCACCAAGAGTGCATTAAAGTCTCATTTTTCTCACATCCCCTCCAACATTTGTCATTTACCTTTTCTGTCCTATTAGGCAATCTAATCAATGCTCAGAATTGTTTTAATTTGTATTTCTACAGTCAATAGTGAGTTACAGTATTTTTCATATGGCTATAAATAGCTTAGATTATTTCATCTGAAAACTGATCATATCTTTTGATCATTTATCAATTGGGGAATGGCTCTTATTTTTATAAATTTGACTCAGTTCTCTATATGTTTGAGAAATGAAGCCAAGGGCCTCAGCAGCTCAGGTCTCAGAGAGTACATGTTTCTCCATTTTACAAAGCAAAGAAAAAAAGAAAGAAATGGGGAAGGAGGGGATAGAAGGGGAGCAACCAGAGTCTTATGGCATTCAAAAGCAATTAGCTTCTTGAATAAGAAAAAGGAAAAGACAAGGAACCAAGTAAACAGGCTTTTCCTTGTACTTCTGTCTCTTTGAAATCACTCCCCAACTAGTGACATCGTGCACTATTTCTCTGTCTCCAGAGGTCCTGCACCTCTCTCTACACTAATAATCTGCACCTAGCACCACCAGTCCCTTAATTGATAAAGGAAGCCTGGAATATTGGAGAAAAAGAACCAAACCCATCTTTGAAGTTGGAAGAACTGAGTGACTTTATGAAAGTTGCCTCCTTTCTATAAGCCTCACTGAGGGTGGGAGGAACTTTACAGATCCTCTGTTGTAGTGGATCAAACTCTAATACAGAAAGGACGACTAATCCTTACATAAGCATCCCTAATTGTCACATAGTGACTTAGTTTTAAAATGTAATATTATCTATGTTTTATTGTACTTTTATTTATTTTGTTAAACATTTCCTGATTACATTTTAATCTGTTCCTTTCCCCCCTTACAAAGTTATAGATCACATTTTTTGACGCTTCTGATCTAGGCCAATCCCATCATTTAATAGAGGTGGACACAGAAACAGAGAGAAGGACACAGAAACTGAGAGAAGCATGTAGGTGGTGCTGTACAGTGAATAGGAGGCTGAGTCTCAAGTCAGGGAGAACTGAGTTCAAATCTTGTTTCAGCCACTTACTGGCTATTTGACCCTGGGCCAGTCACTTGACTTTTGTCTGCCTCAGTTTCTTCAGCTGTAAAATGGGAATCATAATGGCACCTACCTCTCAGGGTTGTTATGAGGATGTAATAGGATGAGATTCATAAAATGCTTAGCACATAATACGTACTTGGTAAATGTTTATTCTTTCCCTTCCCCTGAGAGAGGTTAAATGGTCATGGTCATTTAGGTGTTATTATTGTTGAGTCCTTTTTTAGTCCTGTCTGACTTTTCATGACCCTGGCAGAGATACTGGAGTGATTTGCCATTTCCTTCTCCAGCTCATTTTACAAATGAGGAAACTGAGGCAAACAGGGTTAAGTGACTTGCCCAGGGTCATACGTCTAATAGGTATCTGAGGCTAGATTTGAACTCAAGAAGGTGAGTCTTCCTGACTCCAGGCCCAGTGCTCTATCCATTTCACTACCGAGCTGTCCTGGTCATTTAGGTAGTAAGAGGCAGAGTCAAGATTTGAATCCAGAGCCTCTGACTCTGACTCCACATATTCATTCCCTTATATGATGCTGCTTTCTTTGTTTTTGCCTTTGTAAAGTGAGGGAGTTGTATTAAATATTTAAGGGCCTTTGCAACTCTAAATTGCAGGATCTTAGAGGGAGACAAGACACACATTAAAACAATTAGAGGCTAATTAAGCACAAAATTGTGAGCCTACTGAAAATCACTATGGTTAGAAGCTAGAGGTCTGAGAAGTCCGAGTGTGTTGGGATGATAAGAGAAGGCTTTCTGGAGGAAGTAGGTTTGAGCTGGCACTTGAAACAAGAGGAGGATTGGGAGAGGGAGGTGATAAGGTCCTCTGGACTGGGGATCCAGCATGGGCAAAAGTATGGAAGTAGAACTGAGCCTGGTATGTATCATGGCAAGAGCTCTGGATTTGGAGGGCCTGGGTTCAGATTCAGTCATGGTTGTTGGATGACCTTGGAGTAAGCACTACCTAAGCCTCAGGTGTTGGATGAGATAATCTTTTCCTTCCAGCCTTAAATCTTAAAATCTTATGATTTAAGTTTAAAAAGTCTAGACTGGATGCCAATAAATTACCGTGATCTTGTGACCAGCTTGGCTGTAGAGGATGCATCAAATGTCACACTGTGACTTAGGGGACATCCCAGTTAGAAATAGCACCATGCTGTTAGTTCAGGGTAATGTGACTAATTGGCAAGGAAAGGGCACACATGATTACATATTGTGTAGCTGGGACATAATTTTTGGAGCATGTCCAGAGGAAGGCAGCCAGGATGGGGAGGATCAGTTGAAGGAACTACAGACTTAGAGATGGAAAGATTGGGCTAAGGTCTCTAATTCCTCAGCTGGCTTGGTTTCTTATTCTCCAGACATTCCTAGTCTACCCCCTTGTCTCTCCCGTTATAATGTCACCTTCTTGAGGACAGGGATTGTCTTTCCTTTTGCTTCTTCTTGTGTGTGCGTGTGGGGGGGCAGTCAGGGTTAAGTGATTTGCCCAAGGTCACACAGCTAGTACACTACACATCTGAGGCCAAATTTGAACTCATGTCCTTCTGGCTCCAGGGCTGGTGGTCTATCCATTGCACCACCTAGCTGTCCCTTTCCTTTTGCTTCTATTTGTATCCCCAGTGTTTAGCACAGTGCCTGACATCCAGTAAGTGCTTCATGAATACTAGTTGACCTGACTGTCATTTAGAAGAGGAAGAGTTGTATTAGAAAGCTAAGCAGTACTAATCCAGGACTGAAAATCAGGAGAGAACTGAGTTCAGTTCAGTTCAATTTAAATCAATGCAGTAAGCATTTATCAAGCACCTACTGTGTACAAGTTACTGTGCTAAGGTACTCGTAGGCAAAGATAGAAATGGAAATTAGCCCTGCCCCCAAGGAGCTTACAAGGAATACAACTATAAAATAAGTGCCATATGGCTGTTGTGTAAATATAAAGATTGGCTTGCATGTGGCATGGCTATCTGACTTGGGAGCTGGCCCATCCATCTCCAAAGGAGACTGCCATTCTAAGCACAAACTCCAGAATGTCAGTGACTAAGCATTGATTCAGTGCCTACTGTATGCCAGGCCCTGTGCTAAGTCCTATCAAGCTGGAAAGACTTCCATTGCAAGCCTGGCCATGGACCAGCATAGCCAAGGGTGGAGAAACTCAATGCTAGAGGGTGTGGTTCCAAGAAGATTAATTATTTTTGGCCATCGGATCTCTCAAAGGCTATCCACTAAAGTGTGAAAAGGACTTGGTGAATGATGAAATCACAGGCTCAAGAAGCACATGTCTGTGAAAGGCACTGACCTAAGGATTGTCAGGTAGATGGTGATGTTCCAGGACCTTTATGTCTTCTCACACTTACACTCTCCCCCTTATAATCCATCCTTTACATGGTGCCAAACTAATCTTGCTTATATGCTTCTTTGCTTCCATGGTCTCTGCCCTCAGGGAGCTCATAGTTCAGTGGGGGAGACACATAGCTAAAGAACAAGGCAAAGTGTGATTAGCACTAGAAGATTTGGAACAGACCCAGATTTTCCCCCAGACTGAGGGAAAATCACTTCCAGGGGGACTGAGAAAGGCTCTGTGGAGGAGGTGTCATTTGTACTAGTCTTGGAGAGAAGGCTGGTGTTTTGACAGGTTGGGATGAAGGGGAAAAGACATCCCAGCTGGAAGAAATAGTGAGAAGTAGGCACTGAATTGAGAAAGCAAGAGACATTGAATGATATCGAGTACACCAGTTGACAAAAGCGTGGTGAAACAGTGAGAAATAAAGTCAGAAAGGGAGCTGGGGACATTTTTGGGAAAAAGCTTGAATTTCAGGATCAGGAGGATGAGCTTTATTCTATAGATACTAGAGAACCACTGAAGATTTTTGAATAAGGGACTTAATTATAAGAGTCCAAAATTCTGTTATTTGATGCCCTTCTTCTGTGGCCCACTAATGCCTTATAGCAGTGTGGGCTACCTTGGGTTCTCAAGGGCTACGTTGGCAGAGTACACTCTTTGGCAGGTCTTACAACTGTGCGTTTGTCAACAGGGTTCCAGCCTAACCAAGCAGAAAAAGACTTAGTACCAAAGGTTGGACACGAGGCAATGGGTTTTTATTTTGATTGTGTGTGTGTGTGTGATAGCATTGCAAGTCTTCTAATAAAATGAAGAAGGGACTGTGATTAAGATTGGCAGACAGACCAATGAAATCATAGATCGATTGACTAGGATGCCAAGATGATAAGATTCTAAGATCCTATAATTCTACGGCTTTCAGATTCTAATATTTTATGATTTTAAAATTCTGCTATTCTAAGATTAAATTACTTAAAAAACTGAACCATTTCTATGGAATTAAGATTCTAATATTCTGTAATCCCAAAGTTGAATTAAAAACATTTATACTAACATCTTCAGATTCTCTGATTCCAATTCTGAGTCTCGACTTTATAATTCTATCGACTCCAGCAAAGGTTTTCTTAGGTTTCCATTGAAAAGGAATCTGCAGACCTGGATGTAGAGGGGTGTGCGTGCATTGTGTGTGTGTGTGTGTGTGTGTGTGTGTGTGTGTAACTCAGCTCTGACAGATGCTTAATTGAACAGTCTTCTAGCTTCAGGCCTTTCTTTCTCCCAGGAACAGGCTCAAGATGCTTGGCAGTCAGAAGGCAGCCATGTGGGAGGGAGATTTGAGTACAAAGTACCAGGGTAAAAGCTGGTGGTTTGATTTCTGTCCTTTTCTAAGAACAGCTGGGGCTTCAGGACACAGAGCAGAATGAGCTTAGGGATACAATTAGCTGCTGGATCTTCCCCAGCAGAAAGCAGCAGGCCCAACACATAGTAGGCAGTTAATAAATAGTTGTTCATTGGATACATGAATGAATTAACTAGCTGATGTGCTTCAGATCCCTCTGGTGTAAGAGAGATGCTGGAGTGGAAAAGGGAGGGACGGGGCAGCTAGGTGGTGTAGTGAGTAGAGCATAGGCCCTGGAGTCAGGAGGAGCTGAGTTCAAATCCAGCCTCAGACACTTGACTTGACATGCTTACTAGTTGTGTGACCTTGGGCAAGTCACTTAACCCCAATTGCCCTGCCTACCCCCCTCAAAAAAGGAGAAATCTATACAAGTGACAAAATAAAAATCTTAAAAGAAAGAAAAGGGAGGGATTTTCCCCTAGAGGTCTTCAATGGGAGGACAGAGCTTCACACCTGTGGGTGAAGCTGTAGAAGAGGTCCTTATTCATATAGGTCAGACCAGATGGCTTCTGGGATGCCTTCCAACCCTAATATTCTGTCCCTTGGAGCCTGAGCACAGCATGGGTGCTAGAGTCAGGGGAGTAAGTATTGGTAGTTACAGTTGAAATCAGACACAGCTGAGCTTACTCTCTAGCTGTGCAAATGAAGTCAGATCATGTCGGCTGTCTGAACCTCAGTTTCCCCATCTATAAAATGGGGAGAACACTGTCTGTATCCTGTACCTCATATGGTTTGTTGTAAGGAAAGTGCTGTCTAAACCTGAGAGCACCATAGAAATGGGAAATAAAGGGTACTCTGCACCAAGGATTGGGTGGGTGACAAGAAAACAGTCTGGGTAGAAAGGAAGGGCAAGGGCATGTGCTATACTTTGAGCTGTCAGATTTGGTGGGGTCATAAAATGAGTGAGAGGGAGCAATGAAGGATCAACCAGGCTAGAAAAGTTAGTTGTAGTCATGTTGTGGAGGGCCTTGAATGCCAGGCTAAGGAGTCTGAGCTTTACTTGGGATGTAATAGGGAGCCACTGAAGAGTTGTGAGCAAAGTAGTGTCTAAACAAGATTAATCTGGCAGCATGTGAATCATGGATCGTAAAGGGGGAGAGAGTAGATGTGGGAAGACTTCAATGAGGACAATGATCATAGGATTTAGATTGGGATGAACTTAACTGAAATCTGGAGGTTAAGTGACTTATCCAAGGCCATACACCTAAAAGAAAAGGATAGAAATGGGATTCAAACCATGTCTTGTGACTCTCAGCTTAGTGTCATTTCTCCTATGCCTCACTATTCTTTTCTAGCAATAACATTTTTAGATTAAAATTTATTTTTTTAAATTATCAAGTATTTTTCCCCTCTTAATTATCTCCCCTCTGCCCCCCAAAAATACTGGGAGGAAAAAGAAAAATCCTTCGTAACAAATGAGTATAGTCAAACAATATGAGTATTGGCCATTGCCCAAAAGTGCCTATAACTAACATTTTAAAGATAGTAACTTCCATTTCTATAGTGCTTTAAGGCTTGCAAAGTGCTTCAAAACAAACCCTCAAGGTAGTACAAGTATACTTATCCCCATTTTACAGAAGGGAAAATTGAGGGTCAGAAAGGCGATGTGATTTGCCCATGGTAGTTCAGCTAATAAGTGTGTTGGAGTCAGATCTCCTGATTTCATGTGCAGTGATCTCATGGTAACACCACACTCCCTAGGAGCATTCCAAGGTCCCCTCTAGCTCCAACCTTCTAAATTCAATGCGCATAGGTCTATTCTGGCTCCGATACTCTGGGGTAGGTCCTTGGAGCATTGAGGGTTGGAACCACAGGACCTGAATTCAAATCTTGGCTCTATTCTTTACTATTGTGTATCCGTGAGCAAGTTTCCTCTTTCTTGGCCTCAGTTTCCCCCTTTGTAAAGCGAGGGGGTTGGACTAAGAGATCCCTAAGACCCCTTCTGGGTCGGACCTTCTCCGTTATCAGGGTCCAGCTCTAACAGCAGATCGATTATCATTCTGATCTTTTCAGGGGCTCCCATCGATTGGGCTGAAGCAATCTGAACCAGCCATTAATTAAGGTGGCCAGAACAGGAGATCTGTGGGTCTCCATTCCTCAAACCCAGTCTAGAATGCTAGTGACTGCCTCCCTAAGATTGCCTCTGCTGCCCTCTGCTGTTGAATGGGGGTTAGGATGCTGGGCTCCTGTTTGTCCATGGATAGGCATTCTCTATAGATTCATACAATTATCAAGTCAGGTCTAGCGGTTCCCTTAGAACATAGAACATACAGTGGGAGAGATGGGCAATCAGCCCTTTATTGTGCTCCCCACAGTGGCTTCTCCAAACCTGCCCCTTTCCTGAAGCCCACAATTTCACCCTGTCTCTGATTACCCAGATTCCCAATTTATTGAGAAGGGCCCCTTCATCTCTCCTCCTCCATGCCATTATCATCCATCTTTCTTTTGTTCAGTCTCAGAGGATATTTCTCTTGATTCCCTCCCCTCCCATCTCCTTTGGGAGCCAGATCAATGGATCATTTCTTTCCCTCCTATCTCTAATCTCTCTCTATATACCGGCTACAGCCCTGCTAAGGCCATCTCAATCCTATTAAAAACAAACCCAAAAACCTTCCCTTGATCTTCCTATCCAGAGCGTTGTATTTGGAGCTAGAGGAGATGGACTGAAGTCAGATACTACTTTTTACCAGCTAGCTATGTGATCCTGGGTAGGTCACTTAATCTCTCAGCCTCAGTGTCCTCATTGTTAAAATGGAATAACAGTACCTACTTTATAGGGTTGTTCTGAAGATCGGATGAGATAGGTAAAGAGCTTTGCAAACCTTAAAACACTATCGAAATGCTATTTATTATTATCATTATTACTTCTACTACTTAGTAAATCTACCTTGACTGATTTACTCACCCACCCCAAATGACTTTGCCCCATGTGAATATGATCCCAGCTCCCACTCTGTGCCAAAGTAAAAAAAGTGCCAAATTACAAACAGACCTGATATGTGTATATTTGCAAGGTGTCACAGGGAGCTGTCTTATCTCTTCTGGGGAGACTGAGAAAAGAAATGTTAGACAGAATTGGCTTTGAGTAAAAACATCACCTGCCTTTTTCAGTCTAATCATCGAGAGACACAAAGCTGGAGCCCAAGACCACTCCTCAAAGAGAGCCTCCTTCTATCTCTGATCTGTCTGAAATGGAGATGGTCAACCTCTCAGAGTCATCAAATGCCAAAATGGTTGAATAACCAGACTCAACCTGAGTGGCAGCAAATGGAGATCCCTCCATTTGAGGTTTCTGGTGTAGGTCCTTGGCTCGATATTTTTCACCTTTTTGTCAGATATTTAGGAAAGCATAGATGCCATGGTTATCCAATCAGCAGACATCCTGAAGCTGGGAGGGATGGCTCATATATTGGACAGAAGAGATGGAACCCAAGAAGACTTGGCAAGCTAGAACTTGGAGCCCAATCTCATAAGATAGAATTTAATAGGGATAAATGTTAATGTCTGGTTTCAAAAAACACATGCATGCAGAAGATGGGGAAGAGAGGAAAATATTCTGATGAAAAAGATCTGGTGGTATTAGTGAGTAGCAAACTTAATTGTGAGTCCACAGGATGATATTGCAGCCAGAAAAGCTAATACGATTTTAGACAGCGGTAAGAGAAACAGTGCCCTGAATGGGGAAGGAAGGATGAAGGAAACAAGCATTTATTAAGTTCTTACCACGTGCCAGGCACTATGTTAAGTACAGACAAAAATAAAGACATTCCCTGCCTTCAAGGAGCTCACATTCTAATGAGTTAAGAAAAAACATAAAATAAAGTTAGAAAGGGAATAGGGATGAATAATGAAGGTACTGGGTGTGAGGACTTCGTCTGAAGTCTGGAAGTCAGGAAGAAGGCCTGGGCCTGGAGGAGAATAAAGAGTGGCCAGCCTGGGCTCCTCCACAAAATGGAAGGCCCAGGAGGAACTCACCAATGGCAGAAAGGAGTGAGTTGGGGAGGGAGGTGGGCCTTGCTCATCAATATTTCAAAGTGAGGAGACCAAATTGGTGTTTAGATGTTCCAGTCTGAGGAGGCCCCAGGCACTGAGGGAAGTTCTTGCATGAGATAGAGGCAGAGGCATAGTTTTGAAGCTGGCAAGTCAGAAAGAGGGCCAGGAGAGGAATGAAAGCTGGCCTGCCTGGGCCTCTCTACAAAATGGAGGCCCCCAGGGGTGGCTGGGAAGAATGCTTCTGCTGTCTTCTGTCCTCATCAGACTCTACCTGGAGTATTGTGCTCAATTGCTTTTTTTTTTTTTGGTGGTAGTTGGAGTTAAGTGACTTGCCCAGAGTCACACAGCTAGTAAGTATCTGAGGACAGATTTGAACTCATGTCTTTCTGACTGCATGGCTGGTTCTCTATCCACTGTGCCTCCTAGTTGTCCTTGTGTTCAATTCTAAAGTCACATTTTAGGAAGAAATGGACAATCTGTAGTACACTGAGAGGAAAGTGACCAGGACGGGTAAGGGGACTGGAAGGAAGTAGTGATGTTTAACCCAGTGGCTATATTCAAGGACTTATGGGCTTTTATGGGTAAGGATTGGGCTTGTTCTGCTTAAACCCTAGGTCAAAACTATGAGAAAGGGACAGAAGTCACCCAGAGGCCAATTTCAGCTTAATACGGTATGACCCAGTAGGCAGCCCTTTGTCTGGGAAAGTTGGTGTATTGTAGAGGGAGACATGTCCAAATACAGGTTGGACTAGATGGCCTCTGAGGTCCCTCCCAGCTCTGTAGCTGGGGGATTCTGAGCCTCCGTGGATGCAGAACACATGAGAACCAAGAGGCACGGCAACGTGGTGAGTGTAGCTCAGTCCTGGCTCTCCCTTTTACTAGCTGTGTCACCCCGGAGAGTCTCTTAATGATGAAATAAAACAAGGAACATAAACTCACTTTGAACAGGATAGACCGGCAGCCTCACACAACGGGGCTGTTGGGCTAGGTCTCGGTGACCTTCATAGAAGCCCAGGGCACAGGGTGACTGTCCTCTAGGATGCCAGATGGTAGCCCTGAGGGCTGGCACTCGTCCCTCTGACATTGTGATAGCTCACTAATGCTGTCTGTTCCCCCTTTCTGCTCCTGACACCCAGCCAGGGCCTTCTTGATGATTAGAGCACGCTCATCAGAGAGACATCTGCTCCAGGTCTTTTAGCCCCAGAGCCACCAAGGATGGAGCCAGGCTGGTGTTTGAAAACAGGGCTCAGCCTGTCTGTCCCTAGCTCTCTTAAAATCTAAAATGGTAGTGTAGAAAGAAACAAATCTGCATTCTAATTCCAGCTCTGCCAGGGACTCTGGGTGTGATTTTAGAAGTCATTTCTTATCATCAATTTTATCTTCTATAAAATGAAAAGCTTGGATTTCTTCCAAATCAAACATTCCTTTGGGGTTATACTTAACCTCCCCAACAGAAGGTAAGCTCCTTGAGGGCAGGGACTGATTGATTTTTATCTCTGTATCCCCAGTGCTAACAAAAGGCCTGGCATGTAGTAGCTAATTCATATATGCCTGTTGAATGAATTTGATGTTTAGTAGTCTAATGTTACATTTGTACCAATGGACTTTGGGATTGGGTCACCCATTGAAATCCACATTCTACATTAATAGCTCATAATCATAATTCACATTTCTATACTGGTTTTCGATGCTTTGCTGGATCTGTGCCTCTCAGAGGCAGCCCGGTGGTGCAGTGGATAGAGTGCTGGGCCTGGAGTCAGGAAAACTTGAATTCAAATTCAGCTTCAGACACTTATTAGCTGTGTGACTCTGGGAGAGTCAATAGAATTTGCCTCAGTTTCCTCGGGAATAACAACAGGGTTGTGTTGTGAGGATAAATAAAGTAATATTTGGAAAAAGCGCATACCTCAGTGCCTGGCTCATTCCCTCTGCCCGTCAGTGCAGGCACTCCAAGAATGCAAATTGCAGTCCCTCTTTGCCTTCCCATCGTATGTGATTCTTGTCCATGCCTTCCCCTTAAATCTTCCACAGGGTCTACTCACCATGCTGAGGGCATTCCTCTAGAGCAGGGGTTCTTAACTATTTTGTGTCATGGGTTCCTTTAGTGGTCTAGTGATGCCTGTGGATCCCTTATCAGAATTTTTTTTTGAGGTAGTTGGGGTTAAGTCACTTGCCCAGGGTCACACAGCTAGTAAGTGTCTGAGGCCAGATTTGAGCTCAGGTCCTCCTGACATCAGGGCCGATGCTCTATCCACTGTGCCACCTAGAAGCCCCCAGAATAATGTTTTTATATGTATAAAATGCATAGGATTAAAAAGGAAACCAAAGTTTAGTAAAAATAAAGATGTAATTTTATTTTTTCCATCCAAGTCCATGGACTTCCCCTCCCACTCTCTCCATAGACCCTATGTTAAGAGCTCCTGCCCTACTTCTTTTGCCATCATATGGACGCCATGAATGCTATCCATCTGTTGTCCCTCTGTAAAGCACTTTCCCCACCACAGCCTAGTGAAGTAGCTAGTGAAAAATAACATAATCCCCATTTTACATATGGGGTAACCTCAGAGAGAGGAAGTGAATTGTCCAGCATTCCACAGTGCACGTCAGATCCAGAATTTGCACCCAGGTCTCCTGAGTCTAAGTCATGTCTTTGTTTCAGTAGACCCCTTCTAGCCCTAGGAATATATAATTGTTCCATAAGTCATAGGATGCTAGAGCAGGAATAAACTCAATAGAAAGTGCCGACTGGGTGGCACAGTGGGCAGAGCATTGGACCTAGAGTCAGGAAGACCTGAGTTCAGATCCACCTCAGACACTATGCTTGCCTGGGCAAGCTGCTTAACCTCTGTTGCCTCAGTGTCCTCATATGTAAAACAGAGATAATAATAGCACCTACCTCCCAGGAATGTTATGAGGATCAGATGAAATAACATGTACAATCACTTTGTAAACCTTAAAGCCCTATATAAATGCCATTATTATTATAATCATTATTCACGAGGACAAGGACCATAAACTAATGTTATCAGAGATCTAGAGGATGAGGAAGAAGTTTCTAAAGATCAGAGCTGTCCCTCATCATTGGAGTGGGCCAAGCAAGGGCTACAGAGGAGATTCTTGCATTGGGGTAGAAACTGGATTGTCTGTGACCTTGGGTCCCTTCCAGTTCTGACACTGTAAGATTTAGAAGGCAGCCAAGAGGCCTTCTTCTGTTATCTAAGGAAGACAGACTTGTCAGTAGGGGCCTGATATTTGTTGACTAACAACCCTCTCTGTTCCCTGGGTGATCTCTATCCCAGGATCTCAAAGTGTTTAGTAAGTGCTCATTAGTGCCAGACATGTTTCCCACTGCAGAACTGTTATTACCAGTTTGGCCTTGAAGGCCAGAGAGGTGACACAATGGTTCAAGGTCATGTAGTGCTTGGGGGGTGGAGTGGGAAAGGGGCACTTATTTGAGCTGGATTGACCAGGTGGGAGAGAAGAAGTGGTCTTTCCTGATGGGAGTTTTTCTTCCCTGGGTTCTAATATGGTATGTCTAGGGAGATGG
Organism: Trichosurus vulpecula; assembly: GCF_011100635.1. NCBI lineage: Eukaryota > Metazoa > Chordata > Mammalia > Diprotodontia > Phalangeridae > Trichosurus > Trichosurus vulpecula. The sequence goes on along the minus strand of NC_050574.1, from coordinate 121,736,725 downwards.
TGATGGTAGTGGTGGGGATGGAGTGTGTGTTAAGAGACAAAAAAGTGTCCAGAGGGTGAGAAGAAAGAAGGCCTAGAGAGTAGAAGCAAAGATCTAGATTAACCATAAAGGAGGGGATTTTGCTCCCTAGGTAGTAGAGAGATTCATGTATATTTTACTAGAATAAAAGGGCAGCTAGGTGGCAGAGTGGCTAGAGTGCCAGCCTGGAGTAGGAAGATCTGAGTTCAAATCCAGAACTAATATATATCTCTATAGATATACATATATATATATAAAATATATATATATACATATATCTGTTATATATACATATGAGTATATATATATGTGTGTATATATATATATACACATATACATATATATATATATATATACACACACACATACACACATATAAATATACACAGATGCCTTAATGACCTTTATAGAATCCTTTCTCTATAGCCTTAGTTTAAGGCTCAGGGAAGGTTAATCCTTTGCTTAAGGTCACATTACCAGAAATAAAACAGAAAGGACTCAATCCTAAATTTCTTTACTCCAAGTCCAGTGGTCTTTCATATATACTTTGCTGCTGTTTTCATGCCTATCAGTGTCTTTGCTTATCAGATGGCTCCAACAAAGGCTCAACATGGTTAGTCAGTGGACGAGGTTGGTTGAGTACAACAACAATTCAGCTAGCAGCAGCTATAGGGGTATAAAACCCAACAAAACCAGCAACGAGAGCTGCTAGCATAGGTTCTTTTGATCTGCTTTACTAAGGAAAGTAACTTTAAGGGGTTAACAATCTCACTTTAATCAAACATACATATATAGCTCACTTAGTTCAGGAGGAAAAGCCAGCACCCTGAACTTCAGAGCAAATACAAATAGAAATTACAAACATCAACAGACAGACCTTGTCTGATTCAAATCACAATTCAGAGTTACCAGGGAAGCGTCAACATCTGGGTTTACAAGCCAGCGCAGCTCTTAACAACAGCTGCCCAGAGTCTCTTTAAGTCATACGACACTCTTCCAAGTGAATGAGAGCCCCCAAAGGAAAATTGCCAACCTCTGAGTGTATATACCCTGTTCAGGGTCAAAGGGCATCACAACATGCAACTCAAACCCACGTGGCCTAAAAGCTTCTGGTGTCACAAACATGTGACTCAAACTCATGTAAATTAGGCTTCCTCTTGAAGTAAGGAGGTCATCAAAGACTCCTGATTTAATCAGAGAAACAAAGGCCGGACTCATCAAGGGCACTTGATTAAGTGCTCCAAAAGAGAAAATAGTAAAAAAAAAAAGTCCCACCTTAATTACTGATACATTGAGTTTCCTCTAAGAGCAGAGCTATGGAGGAAGATAGCAGCAATCACTCCTTCAGATAGGATACTTTCCCATCCATGACTTTATTTAATCTTCATGACAATCCTCCATTTGTAAAGGAATATATTGAGGCTCAGAGATGGAAGATGATTTGCCCTAGGTCACACGGCAAGTCTATGATGTAGCCCTAGAGTGTAGACTATATCAGAATCAGACGAGATATTTGAAATTGTCTGATCTAACACTCGTTTTTACATGGAAGGAAACTGGATCCCAGAGAGAGGAAGTCATAGTTACAGTATATGTGTTGTATTATATGTGGCAGCTAAGTGGTAATAGTAGAGTGTGGACCTTAGAGATGCAGTTCAAACCCAGCCTGAAACACTTCCTAGCTATGTGACCCTGGGGAAATCACTTAACTTCTCTTCTATGAAATGGCGATAATCACACCTACTTCACAGGGCTGTTGTGAGGATCTAATGAGATAATATATGTAAATTGCTACATAATGGTTTTTGTTTCACCATTTTTCAGCCTTCTCTGACTCTCCATGATGCCATTTGGGTTTGTTTTTGGCAAAGATACTGAAGTGGTTTGCCATTTCCTTCTCCAGTTCATTTGACAGATGAGGGAACTGAGGCAAACAGGGCAAAGTGACTTGCCCAGGGTCCCAGAGCTGGTAAGTGTCTGAAGTCAGATTTGAACTCAGGAAGTTGAGTCTTCCTGATTCTAAACTGGCGCTCTATGCACTATGATAGTTCCACCTAGGTGCCCTACATAATGGTAGCTAATATTACTGTAGAGTTGGAAGGGACCTTAGTGGTTGTCTTATCCCACCTCCTTTTGGTGGCTGTGATTGTTGAGTTTAGTCAGCTTTCAATGATTTTGAACAATGGGAAAAGAGGTACAAGTTAGGAGAAGGGCAACTGCTATTCTAATTTTCAAAATACTGAAGACTATAGAGCCTGCAAACTATAGTACCGTGAGCTTTGCTTTGATTCCTGGAAAAATTCTTATGCACGTTATTAAAGGGATAATAATAGCCAGCACGAGTCTATTATTTTTTAGACATTCTTTAAAAATTTTTTTGAGTTCTAAATTCTTACTCTCTTTCCAGCTCTCCTCCATCTATTGAGAAGGCAAGCAATAGGATACTAATTATACATGTGAAATCATGCAAGAATATTTCCATATTAGCCATGTCTCAAAAAAGCAAGAAAAATAAAGTGAAAAAATTATACTTCAATTTGCATTCAGAGTTCATCAGTTCTTTCCTGGAGGTGGATAGCATTATTCATTCTGAGTCCTTTGGAAATTGTCCTGGAAAATTGTATTGATCAGAGTAGCTATGTCTTTCACAACTGATCCTCATTACAATATTGTTACTGTGTACAATGATCTCCTGGTTCTGCTCACTCTATACTGCATCAATTCATATAGATTTTCCCAGGCTTTTCTGACACCATCCCCCTCATCATTTCTTATAATAGTATTCCAACATAATCATATACTATTGTTCTGCCATTCCCCAATTAATGTGTATCCCCTCAATTTCCAATTCTTTGCCACCACAAAAAGAGCTGCTGTAAATATTTTTGTACGTATAGGTCCATTTCCTTTTTCTTTGATCTCTTTGTGATACAGACCTAGTAGTGGGATTTCTGGGTTGAATTATGCATAGATTTATAGCCTATTGGGCATAGTTTCAAGTTGTTCTCCAGAAAGGTTGGACCAGTTCACAAGTTCAATAATGCATTAATATCCCTATTTTTCCACATTCCCTCCAGCATCTGCCACTTTCCTTTTCTGTCATGTTAGCCAGTCTGATGGGTGTGAGGTGGTACCTCAGAATTGTTTTAATTTAATTTTAATTTGTATTTTTCTGTGGTACAGAAGATAGAGTGCCAGGCCTGGAGTTGAGGAGACCTGAGTTCAAATCCATGCTCAGACACTTACTAGCTGTCAAAACTCAGTTTGCCTTGGTCTCTTTATCTATATAATGAGCTGGAGAAGGAAATGGCAAACCATTCCATTATCTTTACCAAGAAAATCTCAAATGGAGTCACAAAGAGTCAGATGTGACTGAAATAATTGAACAGTCAATAGAGATTTAGAACATTTTTCATATGAATATGACTATAAATAGCTTTAATCTCTTCTTCTAAAAACTGTTCATATCCTTTGACCACTTACCAATTGGCTCTTATTTTTATAAAATTTGCTCAATTTCCTATTTATTCAAGAAATGAGGGCTTTATCAGAGAAACTTGCTGTAAAATTTTTTGATATTACTTCATTTTCTAGGGTACTTTTTAAAAAAAAATAGTTTCCCTGATTAGCTCTTTTAATTAAGTCTATTTTTGCTTTTGCTTTGTCTGAGATCATGATTGCTTCCCCTGCCTTTTTTTTTTTACATCAGCTGAAGCATACTAAATTCTGCTCCAGCCCCATATTTTAACTCTCTCCGTATCTTTCTGTCTCAAGTGTGTCTTTTATAAACAACATATCCCTGGATTCTGGTTTCTAATCCACTCAGCTATACATATGCAGTATGTTTTATGGGTGAGCTCATCCCATACATTTCCACAGTTATGATTACTAACTGGGTATCCTGCTATCCTGTCTTCTTCTGTTTAGCCTTCTTACTCTCTTTTTGCCTCATCCCTCCTCAAAAGTCTGTTTTGCTTCTGACCATTACCTCCCTTAATCTGCTCTCCCTTCTATCACTTCCCCTTTTCTTATGAGTTCATAATTAAAAATTTAATTTTTAATATTAAATTTTAAAACAATTTTAATTTTCTTAATTTTAAAAATTCTAAACTTAAACACCAAATAAAATCAGCATTTCCATATACACTGTAGAACAGAAAGAGGGTTGTACACAAAACTGCAAATCCTTATTATGTATAATTTGCTTTTCTTTTTGAATACATGCAACATATAACTTTTTCCTTTTTGAAAAATATTTTTTCCCCAATTACATCTAAAGGGAATTTTTAACATTTGTCTAAATCTAAAAAATTTAACATTCATTCAAATTAAAAAAAATTTGAATTCCAAATTTTTTCCCTCTTCTCCTCCTTCCCTGTGATGGTAAGCAATTTGATATAGGTCATACAAAACATATTACTTTCAAAGCTATCTTGCTTGTCTGTGATTCTGGTTTTCTTTCTGTTCTGGTCTGTGTATTAAAAATATGCTTCACAATTTGGAATATAAAACATCCATACCATTTCCCCCAGATATTTCACTACCAGCCTTATATTACCCCAAAGAGATCATTGATAGGAAAAAAGTCCCCATACAAATCAAAATACTCACAGCATCACTTTTTGTGATAGCAAAGATTGGAAACAAAGTAAATGTCCATTTATTGGGGAAAGGCTAAACAAATTGTGGTACAAAAGCATAATGGAATATTACTGTGCTGTAAGAAATGGTATGTTGTTGAATACAGAGAAGCATGGAAAAAATCTACATGAATTGATAGATAGTGAGGTAAGCAGAGCTAAGAAAGCAATATACACAATGACTACACCATGTAACCCCACCTCAGTACCTAGCAGCCCTTATGAAGCAGTGCTTGAAGGAACCTGGGATGTGCAGTCTGGAGAGAACTTAGGTGGAGAAGACATGACAGATGCCTTCAAGTATTTAAAGGTCTATCCCTTGGAACAAGTTCACTTGTTCTGCCTGACCCCAGTGGAAGAAATGGGTGAAATTTGCAGTGGGAGCCAATGGCAAAAATTGCAAAAGGGGCAAATTTCAGTCTGATGTCAAGGAAATCTGCCTAGCAAATGTGAGCTGTCCAGAAGTGGAGTGGGAGGTAGTGACAAGGGCAGGGGTATACTGAAGCCAGATTCTCGAGAGCTGATTGTTAAATTTCCCAAATGAGCATTTACACTTTGGAAATCTATAGATGCTACAAACCAGGACTTGATTTATTATTTTGTTGATCATCTAGACTTAATGAAGTGATGGGTGGGGGGTGGGGAGAGAAAACCAGTTGTTAAATATTTACAAGCATCCCATTGGCTACCATAGTGGGTTCCCTCTCTAAGCAAAGGCTAGATGATCACTTGTCAGGTGTGATATAGAGGGAGTTATTTTTTGGCTATGGTTTGGACTAGATGACTTCTGAGATTGCTTCTAATTCTGAGATTCTGGAATACTTTTCCATTATTGTAATAGAAAATCTTTATGTACATGGATTTTCTCTCATGTGGTCTACATGGGAAGAACCTGAATGGCCCTGATTTAATCCAGCCTCTTCCCCTTACTCCAAGTCCCTGATACCGTCATGGACAAGGGAGTCATTTAGGTTCTGAATAAGGTTTCCTCCTCCTCAGGCAACCTCTTCCACTGTGGCGACAGTTCTGATCATTAGCAAGTCTTTCCCTTTTAGGAGTCTAAAGCTGCCTCCCTGTTTCTTTCCCTACAGCTTCTAGTTCTATCCTCTGTGACCAAGTTAAAATAAAACTCTATATTTTCTACCCTGTGGCAGCTCTTCAGAGATTTCAAGCTGTTCATCGTATCCTGTCTTCTTTTCTCCAGGCCAAGCATCTCCAATTCCTACAACTATCTTCCTATAGCACGGCCTCAAGGTTTCTGACTTTCCTGGTCTTCCAGTTCTGGGCACACTCTAGCTTGTCAAAACTCTTCCTAAAATGTGGCCTCAGAATTGAGTGCAACACTCCAGATGTGGTTTAACCAGGGCAGAGGGCAGAAGGACTATATTCTTCCTCTCACTGATTATGACACCCCAAATGTGGGAGAAAGCCCTTTTCTCCAACTGTGTCTGTCTCCAAGCCAGGAGGCTAGAGTCTAGGTGTAGGTTCCCAGCTTGTGGGGGTGGGGGTGAATAGAAAGGAGAGTAGGCAAGCTCAGGTCCCGGCTGCTTCCTTATTTCTGGGACAGAGCAGATGAGATCCATCAGTCTTCTCTTCTGATAATAGAGGGGGTTGAACAAGATGAGACTCAACATTGGTATAATGGATAGGGCCCTAGACTCAAAGTCAAGATGATTTGGGTTTGAATCCTGTCCCAGATATTTACTAGCTCTGTGACTCTGAGCAAATCCCTTAACCTCTCTGTGCCTCAGTTTCCTCATCTATAAAAAGATGGCCTCTAAAGCCCTTTCCAGCTCTAAATCTATGATCTAATGACCTCTAATGACCTTCCAGATCTTACTCCTGTGGCCCATGCCAGGGTCCCTCTCAGGTCCCACCTCCCTGTTCTCTGAATCTTTTGACTGACAGTCCTTGGGGAGGCTGGCTCCTATCCCTACCTAGACACACTTTTGAACAGACAGTGGTCACCACCTTCTGGCCTCTGGGGAGTGAACGCTAGTGCTGGGGAAAGAGTAAGGAATCCTAGAGGTCAGAACCATAGCTATTTTGTCAATGCCTCCCCTGCAGATGAGAGACTCCTTGAGCTGTCACCTGTACAGAATTTTAGAATCTATACCTGGAAAGGACCTCAGCAGCCACCAGGGATGGCCCTCTAGGTCCTCAAGTTTGGCCCTTTGACTGAATCCCTGAATAAAACCCCTGAATAAAAGGATTTGTTCTGTAAAATTTGGACTCAGTCACAAGGCCACACCCCAGGACCTAGAAGGCCACATGTAGCTTCAAGGCTGCAGGTGCCCCATGCCTGATTCTAGTCTAATCTAGCACCCAGTTTTCTAATTTACTTTTCATCTACTCTGAGCTTTATAAAGAATGTCCAAACCAGGTTGCTGACCCTATTAGGGGACCTAGAGGTGGAAGTATGGATTGTCCTTGACTTATATACGTCATTGCATGTGAAATTAGCTTGGGTCCTAGCAGGACCGCTGACGTTCTATGTGACCTCTTGAACAAGTAATTTTTTCCTCTCTGGTCCTCAGTTTCCTCAGTTTCCCTGTCTGCAAAATGGTTATAATAATTCATATCTTACGTCCCTCACTTAACCTCAGTATGTTATTGTTTAGATAAAATGAAGCCTGGGATATGGAAATACTTTGTAGCAATAACATGCTGCATCACTGTAGCTATTTTCGTTATTATTTTAGTAATGACCGATAGAGGTCGTACGGTACCAGGAAAATAGTCATGTGTGTAGGGTCAGAGGTCTTAGGTTCAAATATACCTAAGCTAACAGAGTCTTTCCCTCTAAGCTTCCTTTCATCTTGTATATTTATTCCTGGATACTGCCTCCTCTTCAGGATTGGTGACTCTGTTCTCTCCTGGTTCTCCTCCTATGGCTCTGACTGCTTCTTCTCAGTCTTTGGCTAGATGTTCGTCCCCATCACACCCACTAACTGCAAGTGAGACCCAACCCTCTGTACTGGGTCCTCTCTCTTTTCTTCTTTATACTACCTCCTTTGGTAATCGTACATCCCAGGGATTAAATCATCATTGCTATGAAGGTGATTATTAAATCTATATATCCTGCCCTAGGCTTTCTCCTAAGTTCCAGTCTTATCAATTGACTATTGGGCATTTTGAACTGGATGCATTATAGATATCTCAAACTCAACATGCTCTCATCTTTTCCTCCTAACCTGACCCTCTTCTGAGCCGCCTATTACCGCCAAGGACACCACAATCCTCCTATTCACCCAAATTTGTAATCTCCCTGTCATCCTTGGCTCCCTTGTGCTCACTCCACCTATCAAATCAGTTGTGAGATACTGTAATTTCTTTCTCTAGAACATCTATGGAATACATCCTCTTTGCTCCGCTCACAAAGCTGCCATCCTAGCTCAGGCACTTTTAACCTCTTGATTACACTACCATGTGCTAATAGCCTTCTAACTGGTCTCCCTGCCTCAAGTGTCTATATAGTCTAATTTATCATTTTTTTTAAACTGAGACAATTAACTCTTTTTGTCTCATGTAGCTTTCATTTATGATTTCTTGACACATAGCTCTGGAAAACCAGACTTTGATAAAGGACATCGGGAGTCAAATGGAGCTACATGACCATGCCTTTAAACTCAAATCACTCTGGCTCTCACTGGCCAGTTGGCCAATAATAGGTCCCAGTCCAAGCCTCACTTGCTCATTGTTTAGTTTTGATGGCTCAGAGTGAATGTAAATTGTTTCTTTTCTGGTCAGAAACTCTAAGGGTCTTCCCCTCCCAAATTGATTCTTTTTCCTCAATTCTTGCCTACCCTTTATTCACTGAATGGATGTTGTATTAGACAAACTGAGACCTGGGAAAGGCCTTAGCTTAGAAAGGCCAAAGAGTTCCACTGCATCTGGAGTCGTTGCCAATTGTCCTGACCTATGTCTTGCCACTAAACTCTGATGACTGGAGGAGAGAATGAGGATGGTGACTTTGCACAGCTCTGTACTTAAACCCAATTCACTTGCAAGTCAAGACATCACCTTCCTGATGTCATCGGTCCTCTTTGAGAATGAAGGACGAACAACAAAACAATCCACCACAGTGCAGACAAGCCCTACTCAATAAACTCCAGCGTAGGATCAACTATAAGTTCCTATTTTGTATTTAAAGCTCTTCACAACATGGTCCCTTCATATCTTTCTAGTCTTTGATTCTTCCTTGCCTGAAATGTTCTTCCTCCTCACCTCCAATTCTTAGAATTTCTGGTTTTTTCTAAGACTCAGCTTAAGACCCACCTCCTCCAGAAGGCCTTCTCTGATCCCCACAGCTGTTAGCACCATCTCCTCTAAAGTTACTTTCCATCTGTTCTGTGCTGAGATAAATATGTATATATACATATAAACCAAAATATATGTATCTCTCTCTCAGTGTATGTGTATGTGTGGCACGTACTGTCTATCCCCCATACCTGGAATCAGGGGTGTGCTGGAGCCAGCTTGGATTGGCTCAAGAGAGCAGATTTTTAAATTTTTGGTATATTTACATCTCAGAAATCCATAAATGCTACAAATTGGGGCTTGATTTATTGTTTTATTGATTATCTAGACTTAGTAAAATGTTAGAGAAAATGTTAATAATGCAGATTAAATTTAAAAGTGGGTCCTGAACATATTTCCCTCCAGGAGAGCTAGTTGTTAGATATTTACTAGTGTACCTCTGCCTCACCTCTAGTTCTTAGAATTCCTGCTTTCTTCGAAGATTCAGCTTAAGAGTCACCCCCTCCAGAATTCTTCTCTGGTCCCCACAGCCGTTAGTGCCATCTCCTCTAAAGTAAGAGACATGATTATTTTTCTTTTATATTAGCAACCAATTATTAAATTAGGTTTGAGGTGTTTCCTTTCTATCTCCTCATTCAGGGACCAGCCCTTACAGGTCATTTAGCCAATCTCTGAAGGACAAGGCTGATAGATCAGATTTTTCAAATCCTCTAGGTATATGCTTTTTGATCTTGGGTAGGACCCCACCCAATTAGAAGACCTTATAAACAGAGTCTAATCTAGGTGAATTCTTGTCCTTAGGAAGTAAGTTTATGCCCTTGCAGCCCTCCAGGAGAGTTTAGGGGAAGCCAGCTTATGAAGGAGAAAAATAACCAGAGAGGTCTGGAAAGAGATGGATTCCTTTGTCCAGATTGCAGGAGGCAGCTGAGTCTCACGATCAAGTCATGTTCTCAGAAGAAGGAGCTGAAGACTTTTAGCCCACCTCCTCATTAATATGCTCACCTCTTCAATCAACCCCAGTCAGGGTTGATTTTCATGTGTCATGGGGTACCTCCTTTTCCAAAGGTATTCAAGCATTCAGGGATTTCCTGAATGCTTTTGGCTTTTTGTTTTGTCTTTTGTTAGAGAGAGAGAGAGATCACTGACCATCAATTTGTTGATTATTTGCTAGCCTAATTAATAAATTGATTATTAATTACCTAAACTCTGTCTCTCTGGCTTTTCATTCATCACAAACATTACCTTCCATTTGTTCTGTATTTATGTTGTATGTACCGAGATAAATATGCACATATACATCATACATGTAAATACATACATATAAATATATATGCATATATCTTAGTATATATGTGAGCATGTATGAATATATATATATATATGAGAGAGAGAGAAAGAGGGGGAGAGAGAGAGAGAAAGAGAGAGAGAGAGAGAGAGAGAGAGAGAGAGAGTCTTCTTTTAGAATGTAAGTTTTTCAAGGGAAGGTACTGTTTTTGCTTTTAATTTGTATCCCCTCTTTGTGTGACAAGGATGAAGATACAGCAAAGGAGACTGAGTAAGAGCAGTCAGGGACCTGAGAGAAGAACACAGAGAGGAGACAGTGTCCAGTAGAAGAGATTGTGATCAACATTGTCAAACTCTGCAGAGAGGTCAAGAAGGATGAGAACTGAGAAAAGGACATTAACTGATAATGGGGGGGAAGGGTGATTGAGAAGAGACAATTAGGTTTAGAACAACCCCATGGTAAGTGGGATAACAAATGGATCCAGAGGAATGGAATGTTTGCCTTGTTGCTGGAAGGACCCAGTTGAGATTGGATAGCTTAAAGTTGTAATGGACCCAGTCAGCAGTCCCATGACTTTTTCCATCTCTGTTCAGTATTAGGTGAATAGAAAGGAAGGAGGTAGATGATGAGAGTTGGGATTTGATCAAGGTGTATACAGTGATAGATAGAACATGGGGGCAAGAGCTTCAAGAGTCAGGGATTATGTAGGTTGAACTGGTTTACAAATTGGTCAAGATTAGGAAAGATGGAGAGTGTTGCCAGTCAAGGGATGATGGCCTGGGAAAATACTAAGGAGTTGAGAAATTGGTGATCCAGGTGAAGATGAAGAATAGAGTTATGGCTCATAAGGGGCAGGGAAAGATGGAATGACAAAGATTATGATCAGATAAAGGAACTTTGTCATTCATGAACATGGAAGTGATGACAATGTCAAAGGTGCGATGATTGTTGTATACAGCTGAGGTAGAGTAGAGGAGTAAGTCATAGGAACTGAGTAAACTGAGATATCAGCAAGTTAGAAAATTTAAGGAAACATCAATATGTATGTTGAAGATCCCTAGAATAAAAGTCAGAAGGTACGTTTGCAAAGACTCTGAGTCAGGCACTAAACTTATTGAGAAAGAAGGGAGAGTGACCTGAGGCTAGATTGATAAGTGCTATACAGGAATCTGGATTGGGTGACAAGTCTGGATAACATTAACCTTAATGCAGAAGAGAATGCTGAATGATGACAGAAGAAACAGACTCTGGAAATTGCAAGGGGTAGAAGGAATATTAGAATTCTTCTACCACAACCAGTGGAGAGGAGGTTAGATGTTACAAGAGAAAGTATAACCACTGATAAAAAGGGTGACAAGGGATTCAGTGTCCTCTGGAGGGGGCCAGCTTTCAGTGAGTCACAAAAGATGAAAGGAGTGAGAAAGGAAGAGATTTAAGATGGAAGAAAATTCATTAATTATGGAATAGGTGTTCCAGAGGCCATAGTGGAAGGGCCGGGTAGATCTTTATCAATACATTGGAGAAGTAGGGTTTCTAATCAGGGGTGGGGAACCTGTGGTTTCTGGGCCATATGTGGCCCTCTAGGTCCTCAAGTGCAGTCCTTTGACTGAATCCAAACTTTAAGGGGATTTGTTTTGTGAAGTTTGGATTCAGTCAGAGGGCCGCACTTAAGGACCTAAAGGGCCACATGTGGCCGTGAGACTGCAGGTTCCCCACCCCTGGTAGATGGGTGGGAATAAGAGACTGAGCAGTTGAGGTTGGAGAATGAGATTTAATTTTTGGAGAGGGGTGTTTCAGTATCACTGTAATAGAGGAAAAGAGGGTGGGAATATACTGACCATCGAGAGCTAAGTCCAAGTGGTTCAAGCTGACCCTCAAGGCCAGACCTCATAGGAGGTCTGTTGCCTTGTAAGGAGGAGAAGTGGCATGCAGAATTTGGGATGTAAGACAGGAAGCAGGAGGTGCAGTATGAAGTGGATTTCACACGAGAGCTGGAGGTGGCCTAGGGATTCCCCAAGGCAGGCTAGTGGCTCTAGAGTGTGTGAAAGGTAGTAGTTTGCAGAAAGGTGGTCTAGGGTTAGAGGTGAAGGGTTTTGGTGCTAAGCTGAGGAAATGGTGTTTTATTCTAGAGGCAATAGGGAGTCAGTGAAAAGTTTTTAGGAGGCGAGTGATTTGGTCAGAAGTGCTTTAGGAAGATTACTTAGAAAGGGTAAATCTACAATCAAGGAATTCAATTAGGAAGCTATTGGAATATAGTCCAGGGGAGTCGAAAGTGAGGTGAGAGGTGAGAGATGAGAGAGGACATGAATTGTTAGTGACTCTGTGGAGAGAAGGAGACAGATGTGAGAGATGTGGAGGCGATGTCATTGAGATCCGGAAACTGATTGGATATGGGAGGGTGAGTTAGAGTGAAGGGTCACAGATGACTCTGTGATTGTGAATCTGAGTGGCCAGAAGGATAATGATTGATGGCCATATAGATAGAGGAGTCACAGTCTTGAGATCTCAGAGGTCATCTCTTCCAACCGCCTTGTTTTATAAGTGAGGAAAATGAGTTCCAGAGAAACTTAAGGACTTGGCCAATGTCATGCAGCAAATAAGTGACAGAGCTGGAATCTGAACTCAGGTCCTGTGATTCCAAGTTCAACACCCTTTCCACAGTGCCTCTCCTAGAGAGGGAACTGAACCCCCTAGAGCTGAGGGGACTACCAAGAGAGAGTGGGTAGGAGCTGGATTATAATGAAACATCAGATAATTGGAGGAGAGGGTCAGCACCAAGGACTTGAGGAATCTGAGAAGGTAGCATGGAGAAAGAGTGATCTGAGCTGGGCTTAGAAGGAGATAGAGATTTTGAGAGAGTGAGGCGAAGAGGAAGGGCATTGCAGACATGGGGGCTGGACCACAGCATAAGGACATACATAGATTGAGAACAGGGAGGGACCAGGGAAGTCATCTAGTCTAAACCCTTCACTTGACAAATGAAGAACCCAAGGTCTAGAAACATTAAGGGACTTGCCTCAGATCGCACAGGGAGTAAGTGGCAGTTAAGATTTTAACCCATGTTCTCTGATTCCAAATCCATTGCTCTTTCCTTCAATGTTAACTCCTTCATTCCCCTGTGGGATCTGCCCTGGCTGACCTCTGCCCCTTTGGCCCCTTCCTCTCATTGGCCACTTTCTCTTGGAATCTCCATTTTAAGGAAATTGCCCAAGCCAGCTATGTTCATTCCTTCATTCTTTTTTGAAGTCCTTATTCTCCCAACTTATTTTTCCATCATGTTGAAGCAAAAGTATCTCCTTCCTATCTCCCTTCTCTCATTTCAGTGTCCTTTTATGTGAGGTCTTCCTCAATTAGAATGGAAACTCTTTGAGGGCAGGGATTGGTTTTCCTTCTGCTTGTATTTGTACTCCAAATGCTTAGCACACTGCTTGGCACACAGTAAATGCTTAATAAATGTCTGTTGACTTGACCTTTTCCTCAACACCAACCCTTGTGTGATTATGCAGACTAGGAAGATGACATGTTGAATTCAAGGAAAGTTTGGGCTGAACATAAAATGCAAGAAACGACGCAATAAGGTTAGAAGGATGGTTTGGAGCCACATCATTTGGGGCCTTAGTCTCTTCCATGTCTGCTATTCTTTGAATCTAAACAATGGGGATATTTGCACTGCCTGCCTATCTCACAGGGATGTTGTGAGGCTCAAATTAGATAATGGATCGAGAAATTAGAACATGGGTTTTCTGAATGTGAAGGGTTATAGGTAGTAGTACACACACACTTTTAGAACACAAGCCAGTACTAAGGCAAAGATGATCAGTGGAGCCTGAAGGAGGTACCTCGTGTGGGTAGCCATGGTCTGAATCAGCCAGCAGAGGGCACCAGAACTCACCACTCAAGCCTCAAGCTTGGCTTGCCTTGGGTGTGGCTGGGTTAATAAGTGATTTTTCATTCATTCAATCAGTCTCTTGTTAACTGCCTTTTGGGGTGCTGCTGGGCCAAGCTCTTTGTAAACCTCTGCTATAGAAATGGAAGCTAATATTATAGCCTAGTGGGGAGATGAGACATATAAGCCAGTAGGCTAATACTAATTCAAACCTTATTAGGTGCAGAGGAGATCAACAACATGTGCAGAGAGATCCAGGAAGGAGCGCATCTAGTGGGGTGTGAGGGGATGGGAAAGAGGACAAAGGAAGACCTCCTGGAGGGAACTTAGACTTAAAAGTTAGTTATTTTAAAAGCCTGAGGTAAGTTTGGTTCAACTAGGCAGTGCCATGGTGCATAGAGTGCTGCACCTGAAGTCAAGGAAAATCTGAATTCAAATTTGTTTTCACACACTTACTAGCTGTATGATCCTGGAAGAGTCACTTAACCTCTGTTTGCCTCAGTTTCCTCATCTGTAAAATGGGTATAATGATATCACCCACCTCACAGAGTTATTGTGAGGATTAAATGAAATAATGTGCTTAGCACATAGTAGGTGCTATGTATACCTGTGTATATATATACATATATATATGTATATAAATGTTAGCTATGATTAGGAAGAGATAACGTAGCAGGCACAGAGGAGGGAGGTAAGACTGGGCAAGGCTGGGTAACAATGAATATTCTAGTTTGCTGGGAACACAGAGTAGGTGACAAATATTATGGGCATAAATGCCAGGCTGAGCAGTGAGGACTTCACTGTTGGCGGTAGGGAGTTACTGAAGGTGCTTGAGCAGGGGAAGGGTATAATCCCAGCTAGGCTTTAGGAAAATGATTCTAGTAAAATGTGCAAGTTGGAATGGAGAGGGGGGAAAACTGAAGGAAGCAAGGTCATGTAGGAGACTTTACAATACAGGTGATGAGAGCCTGAATTAGGGTGGTTTTGTGGGAGAAAGAATGAGAGAATGGATGAGTGAGAGTCTAGGGAGAAAAACAGCATCCTTTTGGGGACTGATTGGATTTCAGGGGGAGGGAAGCTGTCTGCTGGTGGAAGGGGAGACCATGGTGACCATAGGGAGTTCCCAAGCCTCTCTTGGGAGAGCCCTTGGCCAAAGCAGCCCCAGCATGGAGAACAGAGGTCCCCATTCAGAATCAGTGCTCAGAACCAGATGCAGCCTTCCAGCCCTGATGTTCGGGGGATACTCTGGGGCCTAAACAATGGGAGCATTGATGCAGTCCCACCGCTGTCTCTCTCCCTGCCTTTCCTGCCATTGCTTTCCACTCCCCACCCCTGGCCAAAAGCACATGCACACACATACCCCAGTACAATCCCTGCCTTCACCTAGGGTAAAAGAAACAGCGCAGTTATACGATCCAGGAATGCTTATATAACTTGGATATATAATGGGCCTCCTTCACTTAACTGACATCCTCATCAAAGGCCTTATTATGAAGGGGAGGTGACTCTAGGTCAGTCCGCCTTGCGTTTTCCAACTATAAAATGGATTTTCTCTAGTAAACCCTTCCTCTTGAGCTTCATTGTAGGGTGGGGGGGACCCTGAACTCTCAAAGGCTATGTCAGCAGAGGCCAAGTTCAGGTGGGTCCTGTGGAGCTGGAAGAGCTTCGTGGAGAGGCCAGTGAGTCTTGGACAGTCTCCTCACCAGGCTGGCCACCAGGGGAGTATTTTTGGCCGTCGTAGCTCATGAAGACCCATGTGGTAAGGGTTGCCTCAGTGTGCCTGGTGTAGGGAAGAACCGAGTGAATGAAACCAACGGCTCTTTTACAGTCATGCAAAGAGGACCAGATTCAGAGGGAGAGGATCTGGGTTCAAGTTCCAGCTCTGCCCCTTGCACGTTGTCTGACCTCAAGCCAGCCAGTTAATGACTCTGAGCTTTAGTTTCCTTACTTGTGAAACTGGAATAATGATGTTAGCGCTATCTATTTTACTGGGCCATTGGAAGAAAGTGCTTTGTAAACCTTCAAGTGCTATAGAAATATAAAGTACTAGGACGATTTTGAAGTATTTGATGAGCACATCATTATTATGTAACAACCTCCAGGGTTGCCCATGTACCTCAGGTGAATATGAGGTCGCTATGCAGTGTCATGGAGTAGATAGATCCAGATCTCTTTCTAGAGCTAGAAGGGGACTTGGAGGTCATCCGGCCTAACCTCTTCATCTTACAGATGAGGAAACTGGGATCCTATCAATTAATCCACACATATTAAGAGGAGGGGTTCTTAACCTGAGTATTTGTGCATAGGCTTCATATGGTCCAGGAACTTGAATGGGAAAAAAAGTTTTCATCTTCACTTTCACCGACCTCTAACTGAAATTTAGCATTTCCTTCAGTTATTATTAACATTATTCTGAGAAGGGTTTCATAGACTTCTCTAGACTGCTAAAAGGTTCTGTATCTAAAAAAAAGTTAAGAACCCTAGACTTAGAGGTAAGTGATTCGTCCAAAGTCATATAGGTATTAAGTGGTAGAGCTGGATTTGAATTCAGGTCCTGTGACTCTAAATTCAGTGTTCCATGTTTAGAACTTTTTCTAACTTTTTCTAACATACTACTCTGTTTCATTATTAGATCTATATTTCCAAGTGGGAAAGAGGAACTGCTCACAGGTTTGGGGTCAGATGACAGAATCATAGCATTGAGAACTAGGAAAGACCTTAGGCATCATAGGCTCATAGATAGGAAGGCACCTGAGTTATCATCTAGTCCAACACCCCCATTTTATAGATAAAGAAACTGAGGCCCAGAGAGGCAGACTTACCCAAAGCTACACAGGCAGTAAGTGACAGAGTCAGGATTTGAACCCAGTTTTTATGCTTCCAAATTCTTTCCTCTTTCCACTATACCAGAGTTATTAAACACTCTGCCTGCTACATTGAGGCTCAACAGTCACTGTGGCTAGAACCAGATAAAAATATAATTGGGAAATATTTAACAAAATAAATAAAAATACCATAGAATATAGATAATGTTGAGGTGTGGCTTTCTAAGTCAATATGTGGCCTGTAGGTATCCTCATGACCCTGATTCTGTTTGAGTTTGACACCAGCATACTACATCATGAGACCTCTTTGGCAATGGAAGGGTTAGGACATCTGAAGAGAGGTAGAGAGACCCATGGGGTACACAAGTAGTTTCCAGCATAGTTCCATTGGTGACCTAGATGGCAGAAGAAGCATAAAGTTTATAGAGAAAGTGAATGACTGGAACAGGGCCTGACCTAGCTATGTGGCAAAAGCAAGAGATAGATAACAAATGGACGTCTAAGGTGGTGCTGCACTAGTATCCACAGAATGGAAAAAAGCCAAGAGGAAGGGATCCTCCACAAAGGATTCTGGGTGGTTTTCACTTTATAGAGGAATAAACTAAGACCGAGAGAATGGAAATGACTGGTTAAGGCCACACGATTTCTGAGTGGCAGAGCTGGGATCCCAGCTCCACATCCAGGGCTCTTCCCATTACGTGTCGCCATCTCCACTGGTAAGATGAGATGACTCTCAGGGTAGCAGCTGGATGAGAGAGAGAACTACCAAGAAATAGGGGGAGGGAGTTTAAGGGTCTTAGGCTGCAATTCAAGGGCACTGATGATTTTGGCTGACAACAATCCTTTGAAGGTTGGAGGATAAATATTAGTACTATCCTATAAGGCACCCAGGGCCAGCGAGGTGGCACAGTGGATAGAATGCCAGGCCTGGAAGACTCATCTTCCTGAGTTCAAATCTGGCCTCAGATGCTGACTACCTGTGTGACCCTAGGCAAGTCACTTCACCCTATTTGCCTCAGTTTCTTCATCTGTCAAATGATCTGGAGAAGGAAATGGCAAACCACTCCAGTATCTTTGACAAGAAAACCTTAAATGAGATCATGAAGAGTCAGACGCAACTGAAATAACCAAACAACAATAAAGCACCCACCTGCTAGGAATTTCTTTCAACGACAACAAAAAAAAAACTACCTCATATGCACTTTATATGCTTTATAGGGGGAATACTGGTCCTGTGGTTTCCCTGGAACTTCCAGATGAGGACCCTCCCTCAGTCAATGCAGGTAGAGGCACTTTCTTTGATTCTTATAACCTTAGAAAGTTGTCTGCAGCATTGAGAGGCCAAATGACTTTTCCAGGGTGCATAGCTAGTATGTGTTAGAAGCAGAACTTGAACCCAGGTCTTCCTGGCTTTGATGCCAACTCACTAAACATTAGGTCACGTCACCTTTATGTATGCAATATGTAGGTCTCATTTATGTTTTCTCTCTCTCCATCAGAATATAAGTTCCCTGAGGGCAGGCAGAGACTGTTGGGAGGGGACAGAGACTGTGATACTGACCATTTCCCTAACTTTGAATGCCCTTCCTGTCAATCAATCCATGTCTTTCTCTTGCTTCTGTATCACCCTTCCTGGTTAGCACTCACCACCTTGTACCACATTCTCCACCCCGACTCCTCAATGATGTTTAGATGGCACTCTGCTAGGTGGGCAATATTCATAACCTTACAGCTTAGCACAGGTCCTGGCACATAGTAAGCAATCAAGAAATGCTCCTTGAATGAAGGATTGGTTGACTAATGCTTCAAACCTTCCAGGATCATGGATTTGTTTCATCAGTATGGTTTCCTATTCCACAGACACAGACCCCGATACCTCTAAGCCTTAGAAGACAGTTTAGTGAACTGCTCTGCCCCCAAATATTAAACTCCTTCCTTTGGCGGCTGTCCCTTTGGTGATGAGCCTCCCTGTGCTTAGCTAGGTTGGTGCTCCAACAATGGAAATGTGGTCAGTGTCTGGGTTTGCACTCAGAACCTTGCCAGCCACCTTGGCTGGCTCTCCCAAAGCTTGGTCTCTGATGGCCTAGTCTTTGAACCCCGCAGAGCTCCACATCATGACCATGACTGTGACCATAAGGAAAGTCTGAGGAGGACTTTGGCGGAGACACACCAGTGTTATTATTTATTATTATCCCACTTTACAGAGGAGAAAGCTAAGATCCCAAGACATTAGGTGATTGACCTAAGGCCACACGGCTAGTCTCACAGGTGAGTCATGGTATGACAGAGGTCACACAGCCCAAGGTCACACAGCTGGTAAGAGTCTGAGGTCTGGATTTTGACTCAGGTCTTCCTGACTCCAGATCCAGTGCTTTATCCACTGTGCCACCTAGCTGTTGTCTAAAATATAAAAATTCAGTTATCATACCATTTTTAAAATAAATTTATTTATTTTTAGTTTTCAATATTCACTTCTGTAAGATTTTGAGTTTTAAATTTTCTCTTTTTCCCTTCCTTCCCCCCTCCCCAAGATGATGTGCAATCTGATATAGTCTCTACATATACGTTCATAGTAAACATATTTTCACATTAGTCATATCATAATATTTTTGAAAGCTAGTACATAGATCTCAAGTAAGCACCTCTGATTTAGAGTCTGAGAGGCCCCTAAAAGCCATCTGGTCCAACCCCCTCATTTTGTGGATGAGAAAACTAAAGCCTAGGGCAGTTTTGTAATTTGTTCAAAGTCCTACAGGTAGGAAGCATCGGAATTGGCATATGAACTCAGGGCCTCTGACTCCAAGGCTAGTTTTCTCCCATCCCTGTGTTCTGAGTTCTAAGGTTCTGGCTAGCTCTGACATTTCTAGATTCTAAGGGCCCCTCTGGTTTTAAAATGCTACCATGCCTTTAAGTTCTATGCTGAGGCCACACTTTCTCATTGTACTCTTTGCAAGGTTTTGGGAAGAAGCCCTATCTGAGGCTGGAGCTCTGAATCCCAAGGCTCTGGTGTCCTGTAAGACCAATCATAGCTTTTGTCCTCCAGCAGCCCTGATTTCCAGAACCAAAGGCAACTAGGGCCTCCAGCCAACATGACATTTCTCCCTCCTGAGTCAGAGAAGGCCCCAGAACAGGAAACCACAGCAGACGGGACGAGGTTCTGAAATGTAGCGACCGCCCTGAAATTAGAGCCTGACTCTCCACTTATCCCTTTACCAAGCTTTCCAGCGCAGCTGGATTCCATCAGCGGCCCTGTAAGGATGGGGGGTTGTTGCATCAGCAATCAGAAAGCCCTCGCCTGTGCTGGCCAGCCAATGAGGCCCTTACGAGTGTACAAGATGCAGGCTCTGGCTCCCCCTCTGCCCAGCCCCCTTCACTCCACTGGCTCATGTGGCTGAGGGTTTCCCTGGGGGTGCATGGCCCGAGATGCTTGGAGTTGGGAAAGGGCCCTTCTCTCCCTGTTAATCAACTCAAGGAATGTCAGAACTATTAGGAAAGGCTGAAGTCTGAGAGGAAAGAAAGAGAAACAGACAAACATAATTCTTTAGAACAGATTCAAAGAAACAAATACTCAGTTTAATTGTGCAGACTGTGGACCAAAATTCTTGGGGATGCAGTATCAGGCAGGTGTTAATCGTGGAGGGTTTTCTGAAGAAGGTGACTCAGAAGGAAGAGAAAGACATAGTTTGGTTGGCAGGAAGATCGCTCAAAATGAGGGGCATGGTCAGAATCACAGGTGGACCTCAAATTGAATAAGTCATGGGTAGCCTGACATAGGAGAGCCCGGGCTGGACTGGTGGTCATGAGGGAACTGGGTTTGAATCCCGCCTCTGACACTTACGAGCTGAGTGACTCCGGGCAAGGTACTTTTCCTCTCTGGGCATCAGTTTCCCTATTTGTAAAACGAAGAAGCTAGCCTAGATCTTCACCAAGGTCTCTTCCAATTCCAAAGTCCTAAATTAGTCTGACTAGTGTGATGAATACTTACGAAAACTAACATAGAATTATATCCATAAGGCAGTAGATGTGTAGTACAAAATAATGATAGCATTTACAGGTTTACAAAGGGATTATCTCATCTGATCCTTCTAACAACCTCTAGGAGGCAGGTGCTATTATTATCGTCCCCATTTTACAGATGGGGAAACTGAGGCAGATAGTGGTTAAAGTGATTTGCCCAGGGTCACACACCTAGTAAGTGTCTGAGGCAGGATTTAAATTCAGATCTTACTGGATCCAAGTCCAACTCTCTACCCACTATATACCATGAATTGTAGAATATTAAAAGGGAGTTTGGAACATAGGACATGGAATGTTAGATCTGGGATTAGAAACCATCTAGTCTAATTTTCATGTTATTCAGAAAGGAAAACTGAGGCCTAATAAAGGGGAGTGCCTCGACCAAGGACACTCCATCAGAGAGTGGGTATTAGAAGCCAGCGGGTAGAGAATGGAGAAGCTTTAACATTCTATTTGTTTTGTCATACATTAACTTCTCCAAATAATCTTTCCAACCATTTCTATTTACACACCTTGGGAACAATGAGTCCCTGAGTTTATTGTTGAGTGTGTAAAAGGATGACCACTGTAGTGGAAAGATAGTGGATTTTGAGTCAGGAGACCTGGTTTTGAATTTAAACTGAAATTTGCTTGCTGGGTAACTTCAGTTTCTACACCTGTAAAGTGAGGCTAAGAACACTTTCACCACCTACCTCAGAGGGTCTTGCAAATCTCTGAGCATTATAGAAACAGGAGTTGTTATCTGGACAAGCAGCATGGCACAGTGGAAATGATTATGAGGCTAAGATGAGGTAGAACACTTAGCACCAGACCTGGTGCTGCAAAATGCTAGTTATTGGTATTATTATTTTTGAGGTCCCTTCCTATTCCAAGATCCTAACTACAAAGAACCACTGATTCTGAAATCCTGAGATATTATGGTTTTATGATTCTAAATCTCCTAATAAGTCCCTATCATGCTACATACAAGGCACTGTATTAGGTGCTGGGAATACAAAGACAAGAGCAAGATATTGCCAGCAATCAAGGACTTTATATTTGATGCTAATTAGGCCAAGTGTTGCCCAAGGAGGATGGGGGTTTTGGATGGGGGGGTGGGGAAATGGTCCAACCCTTGTCTCCTCTGCACACCTCTCCCATCATCCTTGTCTGCATTCCAATTTCCCCCCATCCCCTAACAATTATCTCCATCTCTGAGATGATGGTAGGTGAGGTCTGGTCCCAAGTGATGACATCAGTAGCTTACCTGCCAGTAGACCCTGGCTGAGCATTTTTGTCAATTCAACACTCTGCCTCCCCAACCCCACAGTGTGTATAGGCAGAGATAGCACAAAGGAGTGCATTATCTCTAGTCATGTGGGGTCCCTCCAGCATCCCTATAAGCCCAGGACCCCATATTTCCCACAGCCTTAGAGAGGCCCAGATACAGGACAAAGGGGCCTTGCTTTAGTCAGCCAGTGCTCTTCTAATCTTTTAGTCATGGCCCTTGGCCTGGACCAAGCCTTCCACCCATCATTGGGGGAAGTCCTGGCTCAGCCAGGGGCCTAAATAGGGCAGAGTCATGACAAACTGATACCCACTAGAGCCCACTTCTGGAAGTCAGGAAAACACCTTCCCTCCCTGAACTCCTTCCCTCTCCCTAGTTACCCCAGCAGGGAGGTTTAAAGATTGGCAGCTGCCTGCCATTCTCATTCCCATCACTACATCCTTGGTTAGGAGGCACCTAGAATGTTGTCACTGAGGCTGCCAAAGAAAGAAGAGATGCCTGGCTCCAACTTCCTTGGAGCCTAGTGGTCCTACATCTCCCTTGTCAGTTGGTTGATCATGGATCAGAGGGACCCTAGGTGTTCCCCCAGAAGAGAAGCCCATGAGGTGGTCAAGCTGCTAGCTTGATAATAATATGCCATCCCTTGGCCCCTTTACCTTTCTGTCCCCTCCTCAGCTATGGCTCTAGATCCTGGAATGTAGAAGGAATTCATGCTTCAGGTGAGGGTTAGACTAGGTGGCCTCAGAAGCCCTTTCTAACTCTGGGATGCTATAATTCTGAAGCAGGAATTACTAGAAATGGCAGCCTGGAAAGTAAAAAAGCAAGATGTAGATGTTGCAAATGATTGCCATTATTATTTTAGGGCCTGCTGTTGACCTTTAGCGTTTGGCCAGAGAGGAAAGCCAAGAAGAGGAGGCCGTATTGTTCCCACGGCCCCTTTTGGGGGCAGGGCTGGCCTCTGAGGGGTAAAATCATGGAGTCACTTCTAGCGCCTCCCCCAGTACACAGCTGGGGCCCTGGGCAGGATGTAGAGAGAGGTCATCATCGTCAAGGTCTCTGTTCTGAGAGTCGGCATGAGAGAGGCCCCTGAATTTGAGATCAGGGTTGGAATCTTGGCTCTGGTATTTATCAACCTTGGGTAAGGTGCTTCTGTTTTCTGGACCTCTGTTTCCCCAATTATAAAATGAGAAAGTTAGACTCAGGGGTGAGGACCCTGCGGCCTTGAGGCCATGTGTGGCCCTCTAGGTCCTTGGGTGCGGCCTTTTGACTGAGTCCAAGTTTTACAGAACAAATCCTTTTATTAAGGGGATTTGTTCTGTGAAGTTTGGATTCAGTCAAAGGACCAAACTTGAGGACTGAGAAGGCCATGTGTGGCCTCGAGGCCGCAGGTTCCCCAACCCTGGTAGATAATCTCTCTGGTCCCTTCCATCTCTAAATCTCATGACCCATCATGTGGGGGTTGGAATAAATGCCCCTTGAGTCAGGAAGACCTAGCTTCAAGACCCTTGGAAAGCCACTTAATCTCTCTGTGACTCAGTTTCCCAGTCTGTAAAATGGAGATAATAATAGCACCTGCCTCCCAGGGTCATTGTAAAAATAAAATGAGATATTTGTAAAGCACTTTACAAACAAATATAAAAGTTAGCTATTATTATTATTATTAATAACTTTTGTCAGCCTCAGTGTCCTCATACATAAATGGGGCTAATAATACCACCTACCTCTCTGGGCTGATGTAAGGAAGAAGGAGATAAGCTGTGTGAGGCACTTTGTAAACCTTAAAGTTTGCAAATAAAAATAAATGCTCTTTTAAAAAACCCTGAAATCAAAGTAGGAGCGAGGAGGTATTGGGGGCAGGGTGAGTGGAGAATGTACCTGCGAAAGGTGAGGAGAGAATTGGTGGGACCCAGACAAGCTGAGGTTCTTGGGGCCTCTTCCCTTTATGAGCAGGCTGTCAGAGGCCTCTGCCTTGGAGCAGGGCCAGCCCTGTTCACGCATGACATATTCTTAGAAGGGAAAATTTCCCAACTACAAGATCTGAGCTGTCCCCTAAATGGAGCCAGATGCCTTGGAATGTTGTGAAGTGGAGGTGTGCAAGCAGAGGCTGGAGGGTTCCCCTGCTAGAAAGGGTGTGGAGGGAGATTCCCTGCATGGGATTGGGTGGGGGAAGGTTGACTTCTGAGGGCTCCTCTTCTGAGATACAGAGGTCAGAGCTAAGTGCCTCTGGAGGCAGCTAGATGGCATGGTGGATAAAGTGCTAGGTGTGGAGTTCGGAAGACCTGAGTTCAGATCGAACTCAGACACTTTTTATTTATGTGACCTTGGGCAAGTCACTTAACCTCTTTGCCTCAGTTTCTTCATCTGTAAAGTGGGGATCATAGTAGCACCTACATCCCAAGGTTATTGTGAGAATGAAATGAGATAATATTTGTGAAGTGCTTAGCACAGTGCCTGGAGTGTGTGCATATGTTGTGGGTCTGTGTATGTGTGTGTTCAGTCATTTTCAGTACTGTCTGACTCTTTGTGATGCTATTTGGAGTTTTCTTGGCAAAGATACTAGACTGGTTTGCCATTCCTTCTCCAGCTCATTTTACAGATGAAGAAACTAAGGTAAATCGTTAAATGACTTGCCCAGAGTCACTCAACTAGTAAGTATCTGAAACCAGATTCAAACTCAGGAAAATGAATTTTCTTGACTCTAGGCCTGGTGCTCTATCCACTGTACCACCTAGCTGCCCATGTGAGTAGGGATAGGCTAATAATTTCTGCAATGATAATAACATTATGGAGAAAAAAAACTTTGAGAAACTTTAGAAATCTGATCAACATAATAATAAACCAAAAGAATGGAGATGGAACATGTCTCCTAGCACCTGACGGAGAGGTGATGAACTTAAAATGTAGAAAGAGTCAGATATTTTCAGACATGGCTACTCAGCGAATTTGTAGAGAAGTATTGAGGGATTTGGGTTTTTGGTTTGTTTGTTTTGTTTCCTTCAATGGGAAAGGGGAGTCATGGAAGATACAGATTAATTAAAGATATTTGTTACTTGAAAAATAAAAATTATGCATTTTTAAAAGATCATCAAAAAGAAATTGAACTTTGAACAATGGAAGGACCTGGAGAAGAGATAATGAGGCATGAGAGGTGAGGTGTCACTAGGACAAAATACAAAATTCTATACGTTGTCATATATGGTCAACATCGGAATCAGATAGATAATTTTGCTTAATTGTTTTTCTTTGTCACAAAAAAGGATTCACTGTGAAGAGGGAGTGGGAAATGATAGAAAAGTGATAGAAAGCTGAAAGGCATCTTCAATAAAATGTATTTAACATGGAAATATTGGAGCTAGAAAAGACCTTAATACATTTCACATCGGAGTCCAGTGAAACCTTAGAGCACAGACCAGCAGAGGTGGGAGGCTGTTTAGAATACACAGTGTCAGAGCTGGACAGGATCCCTCCATAGCCGTCAGAATTGAAAGGGAGCTTAGAAGTGGCTCTTCTAGTACAGTTCATCTGCTCACATGATAGCTGAGCACACTGAAGACCAGAGAGGGGAGCAAATTAGGACAGAGTCACATAAAATGGATTCATGGGAGGCCGACTTTATCCTGCTTCTTTGACTCCCACTGTTCCCCTCCCTTCTCTCTTCCAGCCATACTTCTCTTCTAAGCCCTGAGATAGCACGATTTTCCTGATTCCCCTAGATGTCAGCTGGACACAACCTGTCGATGGCTCCTCTTCTCTCCGACATCTATAGCTTTACTCACATAGAATGCGTATTGCTCATAATTATTTTTTCCAATTATACGTTCATGCACATACACATACACACATACATACACATACACATGCATATTCATATACACATACACATACATATACATACGCATACATCCAATTCTACACTCCAAATTTCATTGTCTCTGCCTGTTGAAATTTTACTTCATCCTTCAAGGCCCATGTCAAACACGACCTCCTCCAGGCTTCTCTGATGCCCCCAATTACATATCAGTCAATAGTCAGGGGCCCACAAACACTTATTAGGCACTTACTATGCATGCAGCACTACAGTAAAGCACTCTCTTTCCCCTACTCTGATTCTAACCTAGCAAAGCCCTGTACATGACCCTCATCACATCCTGTCTCAGACTGTGGTTCTTTGTGTGCCTGTCTTTTTGTCCCTATCTACAATCTCATGAGCTCTGTGAGAGCAGGGACCTTATTCATGTCTGTCTCTCCCACCACCTTGACCAGGACCAAGGCCCTGCACACAGGAAGCTTGTGCAGTGTGGAATGAAAACAGAGCTCTTCAAGGGTAATAATGGGTTAGTGTGTCTCCAGCCCCATTCAGGGAGGGGGAGGAATGCTATTCTTGGCTGCCCTGATGGTTGTGGTCACCAGGAAGGTGCACTCTGGAGGAAAGCAGGGATAGCTCTGGTTGAAAATTACTTCCCGTCCAGCTGACTCTCTTCCTGATTCCAGGTTCACTCTGCAGCTTTCTTAGAAAGTTTCCTACAGCCAAATTCCAACCCACTGGTCAGAGATTCTGGATGACCAAGAAATAAATGGACACATCAGAGATATAGGTAGGGGTGACTCATCTATAAAGGCATTAGAGACCTTGATGGGTAGATGCAGTCTGCCAGGACCAAGATTTGTCTGACCTCGTGTACATCCTAGGACAGGTGCTATGTATATCTGAAATTGTCGCAACAATGTTGCTAGCAGCTGCAGTGACTGTGTAAGGACCAATAACACCAGCACACAGAAGGGCTGCCAACACAGATTCTTTGATCTGCTTTTCTAAGGAAAGCAACTTTAAGGGGTTAACAATCTCATTTTAATTAAACATACATATATCATTCACTTCATTTAGGGAGAAAAGATCAGCCCCCTGAACCTCAGGGCAAATACAAACAGAAATTACAAATAGACTATAAACAGAGCAAATAACACAAACCGGTCTATCCATAGCAATACATAGTTACCAGAGAAGCACCAACATCTGGGTTATCAAAGCCGAGGTGGGGGCTGTTTCAATGGCTTGCCCAGAGTCTTGTCACCAACACTCTTTCAATGAGTGTACCCCCAAAGGTAAAAAGCCAACCTCAGAGTTCTTATACCCTGTTCAAGACTCTGAAGGCTGGGGCCGATTTAGCATTTAGGGTGTGGGAAAGTTCCTCAATCTCTGGCACCATGTCATGTACAAATCAACGACTCTTGACTACCCTAGTGCTGAGAAACACTCCAAGACAAAAGTTCCCACTTTACCTACCCCATTCAAATAAAGGTGAAACTCATTAAAGTCACTTGGTTGCCTTAGCATCCCAAAAGAGAAAAACAGCAAAAAATCCTTCCCTGATTACCATTACAGAAATGGAAACATAAAATGTTAGAGTTGGAAGGGACCTTAAAACACATTATGTCAGAGCTGGAAGGGACTTCAGGACATAGAACATAGAGTGTCAGAGTTGGAACAAACCTCAGAACATAGAACATAGAACATAGAATGCCAAGTAGAATGGATCATCTCAGGAGACAATGGATGCCTCCCCTTCAAGCGAAAGGTTGGATGATTACTTAAAGAGGGTGTTTGTTATAGAGGGGATTCATTTTCAGGTAAAGGTGGGACTAGGGGGTCTGCAAGGTCCTCTTCCCACTCTGAGGTTCTATGATTCTGAGAGATCTTGGGAGACTGAGTATGCCAGGTGATCTGTCTCTTTGTTTCTCTACTGTCTTGATTTTTACTCACACTAAAACTGGATCTTAGAATACAGAATTTTAAATATCAGATCTGGAAAGGGCCCAAGAGACAACCCCATCCTTTAGCTTGTTGAAACATTTTACAAAATTCATTAAGCACCTACCGTGTGTGCTTAATAAATGTAAGATCATAGGTTTAGAGCTGGAAGGGATCTTAGAGATCTTTCAGTCCAACATCCATTTTAAGGATGAGGAAACTGAGGCCCAGGGTCAGTAAATGATTTGTCAGAGTTCACCCAGGTAATATGTAGCTCAGTGAGGATTTGAACCCCAGTCTTCTGATGCCAAATTCAGAATTCTTCCCCTCCAACTCAAATAGTTCTACACTGGATAGGACATGCCCATACTGTCATTGAATTTAGAGTCTAGTAGGGAGGCAAGATACAAACAGATAACTATAAAATAAATGCTATTATGTGATAAATGCCTTAGAGAGAGGCAGAGTTTGATACAAGACGTAGAGGGGACTCAGAGGAACTTTCCTGGGGACCTGGTAAAGAGGAGGTTTAAGGGGAGATGGTAGCTATTGTCAAGTAGGTCCAAAGGCTATCACAAGGAAGAAGGCTTGTTCTGCTTGGCCCTGGTGGACATGACTAGGAGAAATGGGTGGAGCTTACAAAGAGGCAAATTTAGGTTTGATGTCAATAAAAATGTCCTAACAATTAGGACTGTCTAAGTAGAATGGACTGTCTCAGGAGATAGGAGATGCCACCCCTTCAAATCACAGTTGGATGATCACCTAAAGAGGCTGTTATAGTAGGAATTGATTTCCAGGTAAAGGTGGGATGAGGCGGCCTTCAAGGTCTTCTTCCCACTCTGAGGTTCTATGAGTCTGAGAGATCTTGGGAGACCGAGTACACCAGGGGATCCATCTCTCTGTCTATCTTGATTCGTACTTAAACTAGATCAAAGCACAACCGATGCTTGCAGGATAAGATGGCCTATGACCTCATGAGAGATTGTGGGGTGCTGACTAGAGAGTCTTAGCAAAGAGAAATTATTATGAGGTGGGGTGATCAGAGAAGGCTTCACAGGCGCGGTAAGTCTTGAATAGTCCTTTAAAAATGGCCAAAGAGGTGGACCAGGCCACCAAATGAAACTTACAATGTGGAGCAGTTGTTGAAGTAGACAATGGTGATATAAGTTATTGGGGTGAGGAAAAACAACTGATGGCAATGGAATGAGATCTGGATTGGGATTCAGAAAATCTGGGTTCTAGTTACAGCTCTGTTAACCCATTGTGTGACTTTATTCATTATTTGGTAAAAATTATTGGGAAGACTGGAAAGCAGTATGGTAGAAACTGGACATAGACCAATATCTTACTTACATCAATTACCAAGAGAAGGTCAAAATGGATATTACAAGAGATATTACAAGAAAATTAGAAGAACATGGCACATATTACTTATCAGACTTATGGATAGGTGAACAATTTATTAATAAATAAGAGATAGAGAGCAAAGTTAAGTGTAAAATGAGTAATTTTGATTACATTAAATTAAAGAAGTTTTGTAGAAATAAAACAAATGTAGCCAAGATCAGAAGGAAGGCAGAAAATTGGGGGATACAAAGAAAGGCAAAAATAGGCAAATCACAATCTAATGGGGGAGCCAATGTGCAAACAACTATGTACCTTTAAGATGCATATTGGATAAAGCAAAGATAATCTCAGAGGGAAAATACTATAAAGTTAATAAATAAAAATATATGCAAGGTACTTAAATAGTTTTGGGAAGAAAGCAGGAGCATACTAAAGCCAGCTCCCTTGAGACAATTGCTAAATTTTCAGTGTGAGCATTTACACCTCGGAAATGGCCAAAAGCTAAAAACCTGGGCTTGATTTATTGTTTTGTTGATTATCTAGACTCAAGAAGGTGATAGAGAAAATGTTAATAATGCAGATTAAACTTGAAAGTATGCTATGAGTACACTATTTTTCAGAAAGCCAGTTGTTAAACCTTTACCAGCACATAGATGGAGGGTGGGCATTGACAGCTATTGGTGGGGGGGCTAGAGCTGGGGGATCAGGAAAGGCTTCATGTAGAATCTATGATCCTTAATTACTTTCCCCCTCTGGCTCTAAGTTTAATCATCTGAAAAAAATGAGGATATTAGAAGAAATGATATCTAAGGTCTCTTCTAGCTTTGACACACTATGTTCTAAAGTCCCTTCCAGTTTTAATGTTCTAAGTTCAATCTTCTAAAAGAGGTACCATTCAGTTCTGACACTCTGTGGTTCTATGATCCTAAGATCCATTCCAGTCTAAGACTTTAAAACCTCTAAGGTATGTGTGTATACACTGTACATTGTATATACATATATGTGTGTGTATACATACATGTGTGTATGTGTGTATGTATGTATTTCTTCTCACCCTGGGCAGTGGCCAATGGAGGGGCTCTTGTGATCTGGCTGATGAAAGATGTTTTACTCTGGCCACCATCCCTCCCTGCCCCCTACACACACACACACACACACACACACACACACACACACACATACACACTTAGGGTGGGCTGGCTGTCTGCTGTAAGCTGACGTGGTAAATCAGCTTTGGTGGAAGAGACTAAATGCTGCCCCAGAAATGGAATGACTACAAAGTTCACTGTATTGCAATTGAGGAGAGAGGGCCAGAAGAAGACAGCTGGCCAGCAGCTGGACAGCTAGGACGGGAGAAGGTTCAGGGAGTCCTTGCCTCATAGGATCATGCTAATTCAGAACTAGAAGGGGCCTCTTCAGAGATTATCTAGTCCAAAAGTCTGATTTTACAGAGACACAGAGAAGGGATAAGGCTCTTTTAGGGTCACACGGGGATTTAGCAGCTGAATTGGGGCTGGAAGACAGGGCTCTGACTGTGGAGTTGGACAGTGGGCCATCACAGGTCTAATCCCATTTCATTCCTCCTTTGTGGTCCACCTGCACAGCCCTTCCCTACCTCCCATTCACAGGGAGTTTCCCATGACCAGATAGCAAACCAGGAAATTCAACAAAGATGACAGAAGAGGAAATCAAGTCTCAGAGAGGGAAAGGGACCCAATGTCAGATGTAAATTCAGAACACAAAATTAGGACAAGTCTGTTCCCCTTCCAGAAGCCCTATTTTCTCTTGATACAATGTGGGGATTAGATAAAATGATCTTAGAACACAGAATGTCAGAGCTGGGAGGAGGCTTAGAACAGGGAATGTCAGAGCTGGGAGGGGCCTTAGAACACAGAATGTCAGAAGGAAGGGAACTTCAAACACAGAATGTCAGAGCTGAGAGGGGCCTTAGCACACTGGATGTCAGAGTGGAAGGGGCCTTAGAACAGAGAACATTGGAACTGGAAGCAACTCTACCTCACTTAAATCCAATTCACTCAGAAGTCAAGATGTCACTCCATGATGTCATTAGTCCTCTTCAGAAACAAAGGATGAACTCAATTAACTGAGCCACCTATCTGCCTCCTGGACAAACAGAAGTTAATTGACTTGCCCAAGGTCACACAATTCATATGTATCTGAGGCTAGATTTGAACTTGGGTCTTCCTGATTCCAAGCCCAGTCTCTAGCTGCCCTTTGTCTTTCCCTACAAGAGACTTAACCTGCCTCAAGTTTCCCAGAGCCATCTCTTCTCCAGGGTCTGGAATCTAAGCTTCTTATCTGAGGAGGTGCCTTCCTAATGATCACAGTCCCAGTTCCTTCCTCCTTTCCCGAGTCCAGTAGCCTGGCATCCCAAGGATGGGTGTCCTGGCATCCTCGCTAGGGTCCTGGATCATTGAGTCAGGGGCCAGGGAAGTGTCTCTGGTGGAGTCAAATGAGGAAAGCAAGTTTTGGGGAGACAAGAATGGAGAGGACCATGGTCTCAACTATATTCTACTCCTTCCTTCCTAGAGCAGCATGCATGGGATCACAGATTTATGGACCTCAGAGCAGAAGAAAACTGAAGTCCAGAGAGGGTGACTTTCCCAGGGTCAAATAGGTAGTAAGTAAAGAGCAGAGCCAGGATTTGACCTCTGCTCCTCTGCTTCTAAAGCTCTTTCTCCAGTTTCACAACTGGCCTTGGGACTTGGGCCAGATCCAGATCCCTGGAGGAAGATGTCAGGACACATGGAAAGGAGGGAAGGGAGGAGCTTAGTTTATACAAAAGACTTGGAGAGGATATGGACTAACTGATTGTATTATATATGGATGGGCAAGTAGATTTGTATCCACTTATTGTTCATACATGTGTATGTATAGGACTGAATGCTGCGGTCATACATTATATGTAAGTATTGTATGTATGGATACATACAGAGTATGTATTAAAATCTATCCATGGATACGGAATATGCATACAGAGTACGTATCAAAATCTATCCATACAATTCGTGCATGTATGTAATCCTACACATAACACATGCATGTACTGTGTGTGTGTCTGTGTGTGTGTGTGCTCGCGCGCACGCGTGACTCCTTTTGGTCTTACAGAAGTAGATGTGTCTTATGGGCTCCAAAGAATGAGGGGAGGAGGAGAATTGTTCTGGAGGGAGGAGGAGAAGGGGGAGGAGAGGAAGGAGGAGGAGGAGGAGAAGGAGGAGAGGAAAGCAGCCCCCTCCCTTCCCCTCCTCTACCCTGCCTTGCTGCAGACCGCCAGACAACGTGGCAGTGTGGGGGATGGGCCACCCGGGAGTGGCTGCTTAGCAAAGGAATGTACTTCAAGCCCAGCCCAGGCAAAGGCCTGCCTGCCCATTTTTCCTACACTCACAGCCTCTTCACTGCTGCTCAATAAAGAAAAAAACCTAGTTCAAACAATGCCTGAGGATTCTCAGCTGGAGTTTTAATGAACTTGGGACAGATGCTTTTCCCTCACCAGGCCACATTTTTCTCATTTCTAAAATCTGGGATTCTTTCTGGGGGGTTGGAATAGAGCAGGGCTTTTCTAACCTTGGGTAGTCTGGTGAAGCCTATGGCCCCCTCCTCAAAATAATGTTTTTAAATGTATGAAATAAAATTCCTTGTTTTACAAAGGAAATAAATTACATTGAAATACAGTATTCAAAATTATGAAAAAAAAAAGTTTGTAGACCCCAGGTCAACAAGCTCTGCTGATCTAAGCCAGCTATGGTGGCACATGCCTGTAAACCCCGCTCCTTGAGAGGCTGAAGCTGATGGATCCCTTGAGCTTGGGAGTTCTGAGGTGTAATTGGCCAAGTCACCAAATGGTGAGTCTTCAGGCTTGAGGGGCCACCAGGCTGCCTGATAAGTGACCAGCTGGCCCAAGTTGGAAAAATGGAGCAAGTTAAAGCTTACCCACCTGACCAGTAGTGAGATTGGGTTGTGATCAGTGCTAATGCGCTTCTACCTTGGGCCAAATGGGAGACAGAGCTCAAAAACAAACCAAACCCTCGAAATAGAGATCACATAGTCACAGCATCACAGAATTTCAGATTTGGAAGGGACCTTAGTGACCATTTGGCCTGACCCATAACTGAAAAGGGAAACACACCTGCAGCACCTGAGAAAAAGTGGCCCTCCAGTCTCTTCTTGAAGTATCCCTTTGAGGAGGAATGCACTACTTCCCAGGCAGCCCATTCCCCTTCTGGATAGCTCGAATTTTTACTAAGTTTTTCCTGACCAGGCCTAAACATGCTTTTTTGAAACTTCCTCTCATCGCTCCTGGTTTTTCCCTCTAGAGACAAACAGAACAAGTCTAATCCTGCTTGCCAAAGTCAGATATCATGCTCAGTCTGGACCTTCTCTTTCCCAAGCTAAACATCCTTTGACTGATCTTTATATGTCATGAACTCAGGGCCCTTCACCATTCTGATTGCTGTCCTGTGGCTTATCAATAAAGCTTGATCTCCAAGGTCCCATTCCTCACTCTCTGTTCAGACGTCATTGGATCTATCATAGGATTTAGAGCTGAAAGATTTTACAGAGAGAAAACTGTGACAGGCTTTAAGAAATTTGCCTGAGCTCAAACCTATAGCAAGTAACAGGGCATATCTTCTCACCATCTGGAATTCCAAAGTCCTTTCCAGTTCTGATATTCTAGGGCTCCAGGATTTTAAAGTTCTGTGATTCTGCTGTAGTGGGGCTTTGCACATGCCCTAAGACAGAAGCACTCACAGGGGAGATGGCCAGGACCTGCTGCTGGGAGAAGATGTCCTAAGAAATGGGGCCAGAGAAGTCAATGTTCCACTGTGCTTCTAATTAACCTCCAGGACAAGTGACACTAACAAATCAAGGTTACAGGTTCACTACTCTTACGAGAAAATTAGCTGCGAACTAAAAAATTTTTTTTCTGGCTGTAGACTGAGCCTTGATCTTAGCCATAGTCTAAGTCCTGACCGAGCCCCAGACTGAATCCTGACCTCAGTCCTAGCATAAGCCCCAGGATTCCAGCCAGATGTGATGCAAACACGATCACCAAGAGGGTACCAAGCAGGCAGGAGAGTGTGAATATAGCTCAGTACAGCCCATCCACACTAGAGAAACACCGGAATCAGTCTCACCTTCTGGCCAGGGGTCTGAAACTCCTTTGAAGTCAGGAAAGCTCAATAGGGGTCCTGGGTCCACACTGACTCCTTGGGTGACCTTGAGGCAGTCCTTTCCTCTCTGCAAGTGCCAGGTGCTTCCTCTGTAAAATGGAAATCAGCATGTAGCCAAGCCTACCTTATATGGCTGTTTCAAGGAAGATGCTTTGTAATATAGGAAGGGCTATTCTTTTTTTAAATCTATTTTTATTCTGAACTTAACAAATACCAAATAGAATGAGCATTTTCATGTACTCAGTAGAACAAAAAGGCAGATTTAGATGAAACTGCAGACCTTTATTATATACAGCTTTTTGAAAAGTATGTATGTAGCTCTCAAAACTGTCTTCTTTATTTGTGCTTCTTTCTGGTCTTCCTTCTGTTCCCTTCTCTGCATAGAAAGAAAGAAGGAAAGAAAGAAAGAAAGAAAGAAAGGAAGAAAGAAAGAAAGAAAGAAAGAAAGAAGGAAGGAAGGAAGGAAGGAAAGAAGGAAGGAAAGAAAGAAAGAAAGGAAAAGAAAAAGATATCTCAAGGCTCTTCTTTCCTCTCTTTTCTGTTTCTTCCCCCATTATCCTATCCAACATATCCTCCCCTCCCTACCCCTCTCCATCCTCCAATGGGGAGAAAACAAATCCTTTGTTACAAATACACAGAGCCAAGCACAATAAATCCTTAGGGGTTATTTGTATTATTACTTACTATTAAAATGGATCAGGGGAGATTGTTGGAGTAATGTTAAAATCGAGAGGGACCATGTAACATGGAATGTCAGAGCTGGAATAAATCTTGGAATGCAGAGCACTGAATGTTGGAGCTGGAAGAGACCTCAGAACATGGAATGTAGAATGTTAAATTGAGTGAGATCATGTCACATAGAATCTCAGAGCTGGAAGGGAGCTTGGTACATGGAGCACAGAATATCAGAGCTGGAGGAGCCTTTAGAAGACAGAGCCTAGAATATCAGGCTCTTAAGAACATCTAATCTGACATCCCTTGTTTTTCAGATTAGAGAGGGACGCTGATTTGTCCATTATTATGACAGTGTCAGAGTTTCTAGAATACACATTATTAAAACATTGCATACCCTAGTGGTTTCAATCACTAGGAACTAGTTGAGGGAATCAAAGCTTGTGTCATGTTGGGCTCAGAGACTTCATGGGAGGACAGAGGAGGAGGAGAAGCTGACTGGACAGGAGGAGGCCACCAGCCACATCACGAAACAGCCATCTGTCTTCAATGCTTTACTTTTTTTTCTTCCTTCCCCAGAAAAAGTTCTTTTACAGAAGGCTGTGGATCAGAGTGTGGAAGGAAAGGAGCCAGAGGCTCAGGATGACGTGGCACTTGGATGATGGCCCTAGAAATTTAAAGGAGCCACACCACATTTTCCCAGATGGAAAAAGAGCAGCCTACTGTCTTAAGGGTTTGTGCTGTGGATGGTCCCATTTGTTTTTTTCTGTGTGTGAGCAATGAGGCTTCTCCTTTGCCCATTCTCATTGCATCAGGAAAAATTGGCCATCATTTGGACTCCGTGTAATTAATAATAATAATATCTAGCTTTTTAGGGTTTAGTTTTTAATAATAATATATAGTGTTTTAGGGTTTGCAAAGCGTTTTTGCAATGTCATCAGTCAAGAAGCATTTATTATTTAATTACTATGGGTCAGGCACCGTGCTAAGTACTGGGGAATACAAAGAAAGGCAAAAAAAAAAAACCAACAAAAAAAACCCCAAAAAACAAACCCATTCCCGACCGAGCTCAAGAAGCTCACATCTTAATGGGGGAGATGACATGCAAACAACCATGTAATCCCATTTAACCCTCACAACAGTCCTGTGAGGTAGGTGCTTTTATTATTTCCATTTTACAGATGAGGAAACTGAGGCCCAGAGGGATTAAATGATTTTCTCAGTGTCACACAGAGAGTAAGGACCTGAGGTATCATTCACATTCAGGTCCATCTGCATCCAAATCCAGCCCACTTGGCTATCTCCTGGAAAGGCCACTGGCTTCTTACTACCAGATTTGAGAACTGATAAGAGGGTTTTGACACACAGTACCTCTGTTGCCTTAGGCTGCCCCCATCAATCTCTTTTCTCATTCTTAGTTTCTTTCTCTGTGAATGTGAATAATAATCATAATAGTGTATTATTATACACTATCAACCTTGCAGGGTTATCGTGAGGAAAGTTGTAAGCCAACCTGGAAGGTGATGTATAAATATGAGCTACGATTGCTATTATTACTGGGCAAATTTCTGGCTGTAGGTAGCCCAATGACTAGTGTGATCATTTGGAATGAAATGACCAGAGGTAACTTGGTGCAGTGGAAAGAGGCCTGGCCTGGGAGACCTTAGTTTGAATCCTGGTTCTGTTACTGACATAATATGCCCTTGAATAAGTTACTTCTCCTTTCTTGGTCTCAGTGTTCTATTCTATAAAGTGGGGATCCCGATATTTATGGAGAAAGTACTAGTAAAGGAGATGTGGGTTCTAGACTTGGGTCTGCCAAAGTGACTTTGAGCATTCTGTCATTTCCCCATGGTAGGCCCATTAACCTTGTCTGTAAAATAAGGATCAGATTAAGTGGTCTCTAAAATGCATTCTAGCTTGAAGATTCCAATTCCAGAATGCCAAGCTTTTAGAGTCTGAAAACACTGGAATTTTAGAGTCTGAAACTGCTTAGTGTTCTGGGGTCTGGGTCAATCATCCCATGATTCGAAGTCTTGAGGTGGAGAAAGTTCTCGGATTCTATGGTCGGGTCCTGACCATTCCTACCACAAGCCCTTCACAGGAAGAGCAGATTCTCAGTAATGCTTGGACTCTTGTTATTAATTCGGTCCTGAAGATGCCATCAGTCTACCATGATTTGTCTGCTTTCAGGTTCTTGCCTTTATTCTCTTGAATGAATCCCTACCTTCATTCAAGGCTCAGTTTCACTACCACGTTTTATACTAGCCTTTACGGATTCTCCAAGTTGTTAGTTCTTTCCTCCTAAGCCCAGAAATTAATTTGTATTTAATTTGTGTATATTTTTATACTGACATTTGTCCAGCCATTTTTTCAGTCATGTCTGACTCTTTGTGACCCTATTTGGGGTTTTCTTGGCAAGGATACTGGAGTAGTTTGCCATTTCCTTTCCTTCTCATTTTACAGGTGAGGACATTGAGGCAAACAGGGTTAAATGACTTGCTCAGGGTAACATAGCTGATGAGTGTCTGAAGACAGATTTGAACTCAGGAAGGTGAATCTTCCTGACTCCATGCCTGGCATTCTATCTACTGCATCACCTAGCTGCTTGTTGTAGTGACATAATGTATAAGTTATTTTCTATTTACTTTGTGCATATTTTGTTTTTTTCTCCCAAGCAGAATGTCCTTGAGGGCAAGGCCTGTTTTCATTTTTTGTCTTTGAATCTCCAATGCAGAGTACAGAGCCTTGAGTATTTTCTTTATAACCCAATTAGTGATTGCATCAGGGTAGGGAGCTTTGTGTTTTAAGATCCTTTTAAGATATGGATCTTTTTCTGAAAGTTATAGTCATAGAGAATTACCAGGAACACAAGAGAGGCTAAGTGACTTGGCCAGGGACACACAGCCAGTGTGTCTGAGGTAAGAGGTTTTTGAACCCAGGTCTTCTTGACTCAAAAGTCAGCTATCATGCCGTTTGCCGCTAATGTCACCTGAAGTCTAGGGAGTCTCTTCCCACAAAGGGGCTTTGGTTCAGACCAAGTTCACTCCTGGGGGATCCTGACCTCAAAGAGGAGGAATCAGGCTCTTTTATTTTTGTGGGTTCATTATTCCCTCACTTTAAACACATGCAGGTTTGCTGCATGTCTAGAGTCTCCAAAAACGTTTCCTTAATGTACATATTTGTAGATATCAGGTATAGGACAGCTATTTATTTCTTCTACCTCAAAAAGTGCTTACATAACTAGATATTTATAAGTATGCGTTGAAAAATTCTTAAAATATGAAATATTAATGCACCAATCCTATTATACTCTTCCTAGAAGCAGGAGGGGGGTCAGAAAGACTTGGGTGACTGCTGAACAGGTTTCATTCACACCAGTCTACAATCTTTGAGCAGATAATCACTTGAA
Organism: Trichosurus vulpecula; assembly: GCF_011100635.1. Classification (NCBI taxonomy): domain Eukaryota; kingdom Metazoa; phylum Chordata; class Mammalia; order Diprotodontia; family Phalangeridae; genus Trichosurus; species Trichosurus vulpecula. The sequence goes on along the minus strand of NC_050574.1, from coordinate 121,698,155 downwards.
GTTCATATCTTCTGGCCAGTCAGCAATGTACGTATCATTTTCCTGGTGGTGTCCATCTCTGTCTCCAAGAAGAGGGAAGTTGCAGAGAGCATCTCCCACTAGCAGCCAGCACCCGGACATCTTAATGACTCTGGACCTCTCAAGTTGCCTCTAAGTATAGAAATACCCCTCTCCTGTGATCATTGGTTGTCTGTGCTCAAAGAAAGAAAAACAAAGCAGAAGAGGCAGCAGGTCAGAGGCTTGGAACATAGTCTTAGGTTCACCTTGTTATTATTCAATCATTTCAATTCAGACTCTTCGTGACTCCATTTTTGGGGTTTTCTTGGTAAAGTTACTAGAGTGACTTGCCATTTCCTTAGTCCGGTTCATTTTACAGATGAGGCAAACAGGGTTAAGTGACTTGCGCAGAGTCACACAGCTAGTAAATGTCTGAAGCTAGATTTGAACTCAGGAAGATGAGTCTTCCTGACTTCAAGCTGCTCTATCCACTGTGCCACCTAGCTGTCAGCCACAGGCTTGGAATCCAGTCTTAGGCTCACCTAGGCAAATGCACGTACTGACTATAATGTATGTATAGCCACCATAGTTTTACAGACAAACTGAGACAGACACAGACAGGCAGAAAGAGAGGAAGAGAATTTGACCTCTCTTTTGAAGCCTCATTGATTGAGCAGCTCTTCCCAGGTCAGTGACCAATGCTATTTAGTACCTTCTCCCTCCCCACACCTCGCACAGGAAATGAATCTCCTTTAGCAAGAGGCAAGAACAGGTGTTCCTGGAAATGTCCTGAGCTCATTCTCAGTCCTATCAATCTTATTACACATAATAGGCATTTAATGAATGTTTTTATTTGAATCTGGCAAAACTGAAACATTGTATCCAAGCAAGAGATGGGTGGTTTGGTTTGTATTATTGGACCTACCACAGAGCAACATCCTTTCCTTTTTCTGGGCATCTCATTGTTCTACCTGTATAATGGAATTGATGGTCTCTAGGCTGTCCTTACTTCTCAGGGAGGCTAGGACAATGTGATAATGGGCTCAAAATTCCATTCAATTCCAATCCAATTCACACATATTTAGGATTAGAAGGGCCACTGATAATCATCTATAATCACAGCTCTTCCTAGTTGGGAAGGTGCCCAGTGGCCATCACATATGATCCATATCTGAAGAAGAATGTCCGCTACAAGATACTCCACAAGGGGTCATTGAGTCTTTGCTGGAAGATCTCCAGTTGGGAAGAATCTGCTTCCATCTAGATTCTGTCCAGGACATCCTCCATGACAATGCTAACATCTTTTTAAAAAATAAATTTATTAATTTTTAGTTTTCAACATTCACTTCCATAAGATTTTGAGTCCAAATTTTCTTCCCATCTCTCCCTACCCCCCACCCCAAGACGGTGCATAATTTGGTATAGGCTCTACGTATACATTCATATTAAACCTATTTTCACATTAGTCTTGTAAAGAAAAATTAGAACCAATGGTAGAAACCATGAGAAAGAAGAAACCAACAAAAAAAAAAAGACAGAGAGAGAGCAAATGATAAGCTTCAATCTGCGTTCAGACTCTATAGTTCTTTTTCTGGAGTGGACAGCATTTTCTATTGTGAGTCTTTTGGAGTTGTCTTAGATCTTTGCAATGCTAACATCTTTGGTGAGCTTGTGTTTCCTTATTTCATGCCTTGTTTGATAGGGATAATCTGAGGATTGTTGATCAAGGTTATTTTTCAGGTCATCTTCTTCAAGAAACCAACTATTAACCAAAACATCTGAATACAACACACCTTATTGAAGAACAAACTTTATGGCAACATTTTATTCCACTGAGTCATACGCTTCACCCCCCACCCCCCGCCCCCCGCCAAACACCAAACAGCAGAGATGGTAGGATCTTGTATTCTTCCTATCATTCAGTCTGTGTGATTGTGAAGATGTGGTTTGCCATTGAAAAATCTTTGTGAAAGTCTGCTTGTTCCCTTTGCATGTTTTCATCAAGGATACCCTTGATGTGTGCAGAGACCATTGCCATAAAGATATTATAGAGATGGGAAAGTAGACAAGGGCTAGTGGTTGCTGGTGTCTCTTTGGCCACCTTTTTTTTGGAGGGGGAAGGAAACAATAATATTCATTATTGTTTCTTATCTTTCTCATTCTTCTCATGGATATATCTTGTACATCAATTCTGAAGTGTTCTTGAAATTGACTCGCCTCCAGCACAGATTTCCTTATTCTCGATTTGGTCTTTCAAGTGCCATTTCGACTCCCTCATATAGCACATTGGATGCTGAGGTGTTAAAGTCTAAATGTGGTGCTCTTACCATATTCTCATCATAGATTATTATAGAAATGCTGGCAAATCTATTCATTTTGCATTTATTGTTCGCTTTCAAGTTTCATCTATAAATGCTGTTGGGATTGTCTGGCTTAGTTGGATCTCACAGTGAGTTTATAGGAAGATGATCCTGCTTAGAATCTTTTCCCTGTCCCCTTCTCTGCTTAAACTCCTAGAACTTCAATTTCCTCACCTATTAAGGGTGGGAGATATTTTCAAGCAACCTTAAAGTGATGGAGAAATATGTTACCATTGAACAGTTAGAGGACAAAATAATAACAATAATAATGGTTAACATTTACATAGTACCTACTATGTGCCAGGCACTGTGCTAAGTGCTTTTATAAATACTATTTCATTTGATCCTGCAACAACCTTGTGAGATAGGTGCTATTACTATCCCTACTTTATAAATCCGGAAACAGAGGCAAACAGAGGTGAGGTAACTTGCTTTGAGATCATTCAACTAATGAGTGTCTGAGGCCAGATTTCAGGGCTTCCTAACTCCAGGTCCAGCACTTCATCCACTGTGCCACCAGCTGCCTCAAACTCCCAAGTGCAGAAAGCAGGGCATTTGAAAGCTTGCTCAGCTGCCAGAGGAGTAAGGGTTAGATAATGAATGAAGGAGAAGTTCATGGTGCCCATGCTATGGGTGAGCAGGACCTTTATCCCCTGATGATGTCAGAGACAGAGATTGACTGTCCTAGGCTGGTAGTTTGAAAGATGAGGCCCATGGCAGCTATGCATCCTTGGAAAGAGGCTGATTCTGTCGATGTAAAATGGGAATGAAGAATGTCTTCTCCCAGAAGAAGGCTGCCGGCATCTTCTACACGGGTGCCTCCATCTGGGGATGCACAATAGTGGCATTTTACACATGTCTTTCTATTTTTAAAAAATACCTTTAAAGAAGAAATTCGCCCCTTTGCCTGGCTACATTGGCCAAATTAATCGTACAATTGATTACTAACAAACAATTAGTATTTATAAATCTGTCATCCCTCGGGACATACTTCACAGAGATGTTTCTTTCTTTTTTATTCATTTTTATTTTTTCAAATAACAAGCATTTGTTTTCTCTCCCTCTTACCTCCCTTCTCCCACACACAAAAAGAAAACCAAAACCATTGTAATAAATACGTACAGGCAAGGAAAACAAACTCCTACACTGTGTCTGAAATTATTGCACATTATTTTTGGAAAATAATAATTACACATATAATTATATATTAATTATATAGCAATATATCTAAACATTATAAATATATTATTTTTGGAAAATAATGAAGCTTATTCAATCATATGCTCTCAATAAAATATTAAGAGTAAAAAGAGCAAAAAAGTTTTTTACACTGTTAACAAATGAAATGAGTATTTTAAAAATATTTCATCTTTATCTCATTAAATTGTATATGTTTTGTAGTATACTCAATATATTAGTGCAATAGTAATGTTTACAGTTTATAGGTAAATATATCTATATCTATATCTATATCTATATATATATATATATATATATTGGGGATCCATGCTTAAAAATTTTCTTGAAAGGGTTGTTGTTCAGTCATTTCAGTTGTATCCGACCCTTCGTGACCCCATTTGGGGTTTTCTTGGCAAAGATGTTGGAGTGATTTGCCACATCCTTCTCCAATGGATCCATTTTGTCAGGCAATGAGAGGTTCAGTGACTTGCCCAGAGTAATAGAGCTAGGAAGTGTCTGAGTTTAGATTTGAATTCAGGTCTTCCTGACTCTAAACTCAATGTTTTCTCCACCGAGCCAAGGGTTGCCTGTCCCATTGATAGGGAACAGGACCAAAAACATTTGGAGATCGCTATTATAGCAAATCACTGTCGGTTCTTTAAGAGGGGATTGTTGTGATGAAAAGTGTATTTAGGGCATATTATTTATATTACATATAAATGTTATTTATATTCTATATAATATTCATATCCTTTATATTATATATAATAATTATATTCTACATATGTTTTGCTCTGTATATGGTGCAATAGAGAGAAGAAGAAATTATTCATCGAGTTCTGGGCTCAGAGTCAGGGATACTTGACTTCAGATCCTGCTTCTGACACTTACCAGCTGTGTGACCCTGGGCAAGCCAGGGTCTTTAATATTAATATATCTCAGGCAATTCTCTAGGACTTATTTTCCAAGTCATAGCTTGAATGGGATTCTGAGTTAGGCTAAGGAATTCTCAAACCAAGAGTGCCCCATACTTTTCCTGTATGTTTGGTAAAGAGAAAAGGAAACTGAAATTGAATCCCACCCCTGTGTACTGACTTAACAGATGACTTTGGGCAAACCATACCTCCTTTCTAGCCTTCTGTACCCTCTATAAATTGAAGCTACTGGACTAGATAATCTCCAAGGTTCTTTCTAGCTCAACTTTTTTTTCCTGTTCTTAGGCCCCCATTCTACTCCAATATTCTATGCTCTAAGGTCCCTAGTAGCTCTGCTATTCTATGTTCTAAGTCAGAGTTTTCTAGCCTGGGGATTATGGAATCATTGTGAAGTATCTAGTTCATGGAATGAGTCTTTATAATAAAAATGCGGACCTACCTTCAGTAGATTGCGTAAGTAGGTGTTGCTATTATTCAGATATATGAAGATGCTATTGTGATTAATAAAATTCAAATTCATTGAAAAGGGTTTCTGAAATCTTGGTAACTTTCTGTCATTATATATGATCAAGTAATGGATTCTAAAAGTACAACCACTATCATATAGGGGTTCAAGAAAATTTTGGATATTAAAAGGGGGAGCATTTGGATGAAGGTAAATGGTGGGAGAAAGAAAAACCATATTGTCATCGAATATACTACAGACCACCTGAACAGAAAGTGGAACTAGATGAGATTAGGAAAAAAGATTACAAGACTGATCCAGTTAGTAAATGAGCATTTATTAAACACTTACTATATACCAGGCAGTGTGCCAGGTGCTAGGGATAAAAGCGCAAGCAGAAGGATATTCCCTGCCCTCAAAGACCTTATATTCTTATGTGGGAAGATAGCATATGTGAAGCATAATAGAGGAGGCTGGATTGAAGCCTGAAGAGAAATAAAGACTGGCCTGGGTGACCTTTCTAAATGGACATTCTGGGAAGAGCCAGCCAATCAGAAGGAGGGGCTCCAAGGGCTAAGGGTACTTGCAAGATGTGAAATGATCTAGGATAAAGAGGTTTCTGGGGGCCTGATAGAGGAGTCCAGATGGCAGTCTGGTGAGAAAAGAGACATAATTTAGGAGTGAGGAGGGTAATTCAATTATCTGGACAACTTCTGGAGCTCTCATCCTTCTGAAAGCAGAGCAGCTAATAATTGCCTTTATGATAATTCCACATGGTGAAACAAATGAGAGGAATAATTATTTAGAATTTGATTCTCACTAATAAGGGGAAAATGATTCCTCTGTGGAAATGATGCAACCTTGGTGGTGGTGGGTAAGTAATTGCATCTTTTTTATGGTATTTTATTTTTTCCCAATTACACATAAAAACAATTTTTAACATTCATTTTTTATAGGATTTTGAGTTCCAAATTTTTCTCCCTCCCTCCTTCCTCTCCCTCTTCCCTAAGACTGAGTAATTTGATATAGGTTGTATATATGCAATCATGTAAAATATATTTCCATATTAATCATGTTGTGAAGAAGAAACAGACCAAAAGGATAAACAGAGAGAGAGAGAGAGGGAGAAAGAGAGAGAGAGAGAAAGTGAAAATAATACAATCCGATCTGCTTTCAGAATCTATCAGTTCTTTCTCTGGGTGTGGAAAGAACTTTGCATCGTGAGTCTTTTGAAACTGTCTTGGATCATTGTAATGCCTAGAAGAGCTGTCAATCATAGTTATCATCGTACAATGTTGTCATTTTGTCATTGCTGTGTACAATGTTCTCCTGTTTCTGCTCAGGGAGTGATTACATCTTAAAATTAGTAATAGACAAGCAGTGCAAAGCTGGGCATAGTTTGACACCTTGCCTAGATTTGGGGAAAGCAGATTTCAGGTGATGAAAGATTTCAAATCTTTCTGGAAAAAGATAGGATCCTCTGGATTAAAATTCAACAGTCCAGGCATAAACTGTTGAGGGTGAATAATGAGGACAAAAGAGAAACAATTCTGAAGACGGGGGAGAAGAGGAATTGTCTAAAGAGAATGTTGTGGGTGCGCAGGGAACTTTTTCATTAGCTTCGATTTTAAAAAGACATGTACAGGCAGTGAAAATAAGGGCAGGGAACGGAGAAAGATAGAAAAGCTTAATATGACCGTGTGAGAGCAGTATCAGGAAAGTACGCGTTGAACAAGGTGAAACTGATGAGGAAGGCTAAGGAGAAAAAACAAGACTCTTGTGGGTTGTGCTTTTGTAACGTTAGTGATATTACTGTATATAATCAATATGTAATATTAATTAATATGTAATATTAGTGAAAAGAGGAGGATGGAGGGAGGGACAAGACTGCTAGTTGGGAGTGAGTAGGATCATAATAACAGCTGACTTCATCTAACACTTTAAGGTTTGCAAAGCACTTTACATACAGTATGTCAAAACAACCCATCGAGGTAGGTGCTCTTATTACTACCATGTTACAGGTAATAATAGGAGCTAATTATGAATAATAAAAGCTGATATTTATATAGAACTTCCTATGTGCCAGTCACTGTGCTAAATGACCTGCCCACAGTCACAGGGCTACTAAGTGTCTGAGGCAGTATTAGAACCCAGGCTTTCCTGACTTAGACAAAATTTCTCAGCTCTGATTTTGCTTCTGTTTTCATGACAAAAGAGAATATTTGGCCTGAAAAAACAAACAAACTAACAAACTCAAAATCAAAATGGCTAATAGGGGATTGAAATCAAACACAAGAAAGGATACGGCCAGAGAACCCTGAGCTATCTTTGATGAGGTGAGATCATGGAATTCGGGGGAGCTAAATCCTTGGCTATTGAAAGGATGGGCAGACATGACTGCTGAATACCATAAAATGGAAGCTCTAGCTTTCTATAAAATACTTGAATCGAAGGGAGGATTCAACAATGTTCATGCTAAGTGTGTCAGTGATCTCTGAAAGATCATTGAGGAAGGGAAAGATAACGAAGGACTGACCTTTAAAGCCCCTCACAGCCTGGCTCCTTCCTACCTCTCCAGTCTCCTGACACACACTATAGGGTGGGGTTCAACCATACTGCCCCCTTTGATGTTCCTCACACACAGTACTGCAGCTCTCTACCCTGTACCTTTGCACTGGGGGGTCCTATCTTCATCTCAGCCTCCAAGGATCCCTTGGCTTCTTTCGAGACTTAGGTCAAAAGCAGGAGGCCTTTTTTGGTCCCCGCAGCTGCCACAGCCTTTCCCAGTAAAGTTATCTTCCACCTACATTGTAAGAATCTGGTATATTTTTATTTATATACCTGCGTACCCCCATTAGAATGGGAACTCTTTGAGGGCAGGGACAATTTTTGCCATTCCGTGTCCCCAGGACCTACACCATCTCCTATAATATGTTAGTGTATGTTGATCAACTGTTTGATTTACAGAGAAAAGGAAATAATCTGATTTTCAAATCAGGGAAGAGAATGAAGACTGCAAAATGCAGGTCAGTGAATCTGACTTTGATTCCGGGCAATATTCTAGGCAGTTAGTGAACATCTCACCTCTGTGACTGTAGCCCTTTCCTCTTGTTGGTGGGCCATTTCCACTCATCCTGATGAATATCTGGCCACTGGATCCAGATGTCTCTGGAGGAGAAAGTGAGGCTGGTGACTTTGCACAGCCCTCCCTCACTCAAATCAAAGTCAACTGCAAGTCACGTCATCATCTCCCTGATGTCATGGTCCTCTTTGAGAACAAAGGACAAACCATACACACACACACGCAAGCTTCTTCCTGGATCCTCCACTTTTAGAAAGGTCCACCAGGCCAGCCATATTGGCTTTTTATCCCAAATCTCTACTATTGACTCTCTGTACTTCTTTCTCCCTCCATGTCCCACAACAGGTGCCTTTCCTCTACTCCCCAGCCATCAGCTTCTCTTATGTGTTGTCTTGCCTATTAGAACATATGCTTCTAGAGGCCAGGGACTGTCTTATTATTATTATTTGTATCTCCAGTGCTTATCACAGTGCCTGGTGCATAATAAATGCTTAATCAATGCAAGTTGACTGACTGACTAACCTTAAAAAAAAAGCAGTAATCAAAAAGAGCCCGCATGGCATCATCAAGGACAAATCATGCCACACTAACCTGATTTTATTTTTTGATAAGGTTTATTGGGCTGGCAGATAGGGAAATGCTATAGCTCTACTTTGCTTAGATCTTAGCAAATAATTTCATGAAACTTATTATGCTATTGTTATAGACAAGAAGTGGAGACATGGGCTGGGACAGCGAGGTGGTTTAGAAACTAGTGGAAAGGCCAAATCCAAATGGTTTAATGTCAACCCCGAAGGAAATCTCTAGAGGGGTGTGCCAAAGGTCCAAGCTTGGCTCTACACTGTTTAAAACTATCATCAATGAATTTATTTTTAAAAAATGGAGAAAAAAACTAGCATCAATGATTTGGATCAAGGGTATGCTTACCAGGTTGCCAAGCTGGGGCAGGGGGAGTGGAGAGAAATAACATGTCACTTTATTTTTTTTCTTAATAGTATTTTATTTTTTTCCAATTACATGTAAAGATAGTTTTCAACATTCATTTTTTGTAAGATTGAGTTTCAAATTTTTCCCCTTCTTTCCCTTTCCTCCCCACTCCCCAAGACAGCAAACAATCTGATATAGGTTATACATGTGCAATCATTGAAATATATTTCCTCATTAGTCATGTTGTAAAAGAAGAATCAGAAGAAAAAGGAAAAATCATGAGAAAGAAAAAACAAAAAACAAAAAAAGTGAAAAAGTGTACTTTGATCTACATTCAGACTCCATAGTTCTTTCTCTGGATGTGGATGGCATTTGCCATCATTTTGGAATTGTCTTGGATCATTGTACTGCTGAGAAGAGCTAAGTCTATCATAGTTGATCATCACACAATAACATGTCACTTTAGATGACAGTCAGGATTCAAAAATCTCGATGTGCTCAAACACTGGACTGAACCTAGTAAGACAGCATTTTATAAAGATGCATGAAAGTTTTTGAAGAATAGTGAACCTCTGGTGTACAATCTATCCAATTGACTGTGTCTTTCTAAGACATGTGATAGGTGCTACATTTTACAACACATGTTGCACACTGTCTATTGTTCCCTTGCAAAGTCTGTAGCGAGTCCCAAACTGTGACTTTTTTATATCAATTCATAAGCACAACATGGAACAGAGTCGTATGTCTGAAAAGGATTTTAGGGGTTCTCAGTGGACTGCCCAATAAGTGGGAAAAGTGAATGCAATCTAGGCTATATTAAAAAAAAAGTCCATTTCCTGGACTAGAGAGATGCCAGTAGCACCATCCTCTGCTCCTATTGGTTAACATCTGGAGCACTGTGCCACATTTTAGGAAGAGCAGTGATGAGTTTGAGAGTGTCCAGAGATGTACCAGGAAAATCAAAGCTCTAAAACTGTAAGGAATCTTAGAGGTCATCCAGTCCAATCCTTCCCTGCTCCATTACTGATATTTACTGATAAGGAAGCTGATTGCCGAAAGTCACTCAGGTAAGGGGAAGTGGTGGGATTCAGCCTGAAGTCCTGTGACTACAAGTTTTTCTTTCTTTCTTTCTTTCTTTCTTTCTTTCTTTCTTTCTTTCTTTCTTTCTTTCTTCCTTCCTTCCTTCCTTTTTCTCTCTCTTTCTTTCTCTTTCCTTCCTTCCTTTCTTCCTTCTTTCTTTCTTTCTTTCTTTCTTTCTTTCTTTCTTTCTTTCTTTCTCTCTTTCTTTCCCCTGGTCTTCTAGTAAAGGGCTTCAAGTTTGTGCCAGAGAGGATCAGCTGAAGGAAGTGGGGCTATTTAGCTTGAAGAAGAGATGATTATGGGATGCTGGATGCAAGAATCTGAGGGTTCACCCAGTAGGAAAAGGATCTGCTTGGCCCTAGAGGGTGAACCTAGGCTGAAGGGGCAGATAGTGCAGAGAAGCATGTTTAGGCTTGATGGAAGGGAACCTCCCTAACAATTTGTTAACCCCATAGTAGAATAGAGGGCCTAGGGAGACAGGAATTGATCCTACCTAAAGGGGTTATCATGAAGTGCTAACTAGGTAATGTATAAAAAGTGTTTTGTGAACTTAGAAGTGAATAAATGCATGAGGAATAATTTATTAAGAGCTTACCATGTGCCAGGCTCTTGGCTTTGCAAAGGCTGTCTGTCCTTACTACCACCACTAGCGTTATGTCTTCTATTATTATCATTTTATTCTCCTTTCTATTCATCAGAGTTCAGATAGAAATGGCCCTGGATCCAGTCTCTGGCCCCCTCCTACCTTTTCAGTCTTCTTTGTTGTTATTCAGTTGTTTTTCAGTTGTGTCCAAATCTTCATGACCCCATTTGGGGTTTTCTTGGCAAAGATACTGGAGTGTTTTGCCGTTTCCTTCTCCAGCTCATTTTTACAGATGAGAAAACTGAGGCAAACAGGGTTAAATGACAGGATCACACAGCTAGCAAGTGTCTGAGATCACATTTGAACTCAGATCTTCCTGACTCCAGGCCCAGCACTCTATCCATTGTGTCACCTAGCTGTCCCCTTACTTCCCTCCAAATACTCTTACACTTTATACCCTCCTCCAGTTCTATAATCCAGTAACACTGGTGTCGTTGATATCCCTCACGTGAGACACTCATCTCCTGACTCTCTCACTGGCTGTCTCCCATGCCTGAAATACTATCCCACCTCATCTTTACATCCTGTCATCTGTGGCTTCCTTCAAATCTTTAAAACTAGAAATCTCACCTTCTGCAAGAAATCTTTCCTGATTACCCTCAATGCTAGAGCCTCCTATATAGAGACTGTTTTTACATAGTTATTTGCCATTCACATGTTGTCTCCCCCTTCTTGAGGGTGGGGACTATTTTTGCCCCCCTTTTTTTTGGTATTCCTAGAACTTAACATAATGTCTGTCATATAGCAGGCCCTTGAAAAATGTTTTTTGACTTGACTTATGTGTAGTGTTTGGAGAATTATAACACAGGTAGAAAAATAATAATAGAATAGAATAAAAATATTGAAATACAGGCTCATTTGCTGTAGACTCATCAAAAGGTTCTTTGGACAAGTCCGATAGTAGACAGGATCATTTATATTTTTCATTCCCTATAATTCTGATTTCTTCCATTAGAGCAATATATTTTGAGAGTTTTCATTCTAGGTATTGAAGAGGCTATGAATATTTGGGTATGACCATATCTATTAAAAATACTGTCCTTAAATTCTCATAGATCAGTGCTGTGTCCAAGAAATCGTGGGTTGTGGTTTTATCTGTAATAATGCCATGGATGCAGTGAAGTTTATTTGTTGAATTCTCGAGGGAATTTTGAAGTTGGTATTTGCAGTACAGGGACTTGCCATCTCTTAGTTTTTGAAGAATAGTGAACCTCTGGTGTATGATCTATCCAATTGATTGTGTCTTTCTAAGGCATTTGGTAGGTGCTACATTTTACGACACACGTTGCACACTGTCTATTGTTCCCTTGCAAAGTCTGCAGTGATCAACAAGTCCAGGCTCCTTATAATTATATATAATCTATATATCATCTATAATTAATGTATAATTAATAATTTATACTCATCCATATATAATCTATAATTAAAATTAATATATAATTAATTTATATCTATAATTAATAATAATCAATAGTGATAGTTATAATAGTAACAATTAATGATGAGTAATAGTAAAGTAATATAATGAAAATTAGTGGTAATAATTAAAAATAGCTAGCTCTTATACGGGGCTTTAAGGTTTGCGAAAACACTTTATACATATTAATTCATTTGATCCTTGCAACAACTCTATAAGACAGATGCTTTTATTCCCTCCATTTTACAGATTAAGAAACTGATGAGGCCCAGAGATGCTAAGTGATTTACCTAATGTCACACAGCTAAATAAGTATCTGATGTAGGATTCAAACTCAGGTCTTCCTTACTCCAAGCCTGGTGCTCTATCCACTAGGCCATCTAGCTGCCCTCTAGGATAATAATAGCATCTAACTCATGGGATTTTTTTTTAGTTTTAGAAAGAAATTTATTTGGTAAAGGAGGAAAGTTGTAAGTTTCCCTCGCTCAAGATTTATATTATATAGGGTTTCTGAGAAGGATCTCGTAGGCTTGTAAAGATCAAATGAGGTAACATATGTAAAGCACTTCGCAAACAAAGTACCATATATATTCTGGATAATGATGGTGATGATGTTGGTGATGATGATGGTGGTGATGATGGTGATGATGATGAAGAATACTCTTCCTGTGTTCCAGACAGGTGCTGGGCCGCTGAAGATGGCAAAGACCAAAAAACAGCTCCAATCCTCAAGGAGCAGTATACAACAGTGAACAGATTAGTATATGCAAAGTAATGAGGGGGTGGGGAGAGAGTGCTAATATTTGATGCACCCACCAAAGGAGGAACCACCTGGGCCTTAAATCCCCAGTGAAGGATTTTGAGGCTAATATAAGGAGGGAGGGCATTCTAGGCATGGGGGCCAGCCTGTGCAAAGTCCTGGAGGCAGGAGACAATATGGGAAATGGCTAGTAAGTTAGTTTGGCTGGAACAGAATTTTTAATCAAGTGAAATTTCACTAACCCTGGAGCTTCAGAAGAAAAGCACTTGGAGAAAGAGAGGGAAAGATGAAAAGGAACTCTGGGATGGTGTGGGAAGGCATTGATCGGGACTGGAGGCTCAGGTTAGGAAAGCTGAGTCAAGTGCTGTGTGAACCTATAGATAGAGAGCTTGATGTGATGGAGCAGAGGAGTAGGCTAGAATGGGGAGAACTCAGATGGGGAAGACTGGTAAGAGCAGAGACAGGACATTCAGTAAGTGACCAGGACTAGACTACCCTTGATAACTCCAGTCTATTATGATTTTTCTTTTTCTGAGCCCCTATCAGTCCTGTATGAGTCCCTCTCTTTTGTATTTTTTTTCAGGGGGAGGTAATCAGGGTTAAGTGACTTACCCAAGGTCACACAGCTAGTGCCTCAAGTCACATTTGAACTCAGGTCCTCCTGACTCCAGGGCTGGTGCTCTCTATCTACTGGGCCACCAGCTGCCCCAGGTCCCTCTCTTTTGATCACAGATTTAGAGCTAGAAGGGATCTGGATGTTATCTAAAGTAATGTCATGATATAGAAGAAGAATTTAAGTTTACGGGAGCCAAGTGACTTGGCCAAAGTCACCAAGGTGCTGCAGAATTCAGTTGAGTTCCTGTGGTTGCTTGAAAATGCAGGCTATTTCCACTGCAACCGTTCCTTCTGCCTTATATTGTTGCCAAGACCTGTTTTTTTCAACCTTAGCTCCCTCTTTTGCGATCCCCTTCTCTTCTTTGATACTGCAAAGACCATGAGACAAACTCTCACCACCTCAAGCCTGGACCTAGAGTTGGTCTGCCTGCCCTAATTCTCTCCCCAATCTAGTCCATCCTCTACTCTGTCATCAGAATGATCTTCCTAAAGTGCACCTGTACCAAGAAATTCCCTTATTCAATAAACTCCAGTGGTTCCCTATGACCTCCAGGATCAAATATAAATCCTCTGTTGAGCTTTTAAAGCCCTCCATACCCTGGCCCCTTCCTACCTCTCCAGTCTTCTTACACTCTGCTCCCTTCCATGTACTGTGTGATCCAGTGACACTGTCCTTCTTGGGGTCCTTCAAACAAGACACCATCTTCTGACTCCATGCATTTTCACTGGCTGTCCCCCACATCTGGAACCACCTCCTGGCTTCCTTCTAGTCTCAAATAAAGTCCCACCTTCTGAAAGAGGCCTTTCTGAGTCCTCCTTTATCTTAGATCCTTCTCTCTAGGATTAGTTCCACTTTATCCTGGATATAGCTTGTTTGTTCATAGTCGTTTGCATGTTGTCTCTTCCTTTAGATTGTAAACTCCTTGAGGGCAGGGTCATTTTTTACCTTTCTTTGTATCTTCAGCACTTAGCTCAATGCCTGATACATTTGTTCAGTCACTTCAGTCATATTCTAGTCTTTGTGACCCATTTGGAGTTTTCTTGGCAAAGATACTAGAGTGGTTTACCATTTCCTTCTCCCCTTCATTTTACAGATGGGGAAACTGAGGCAAACAAGGTTAAGCGATTTGCTCAGGGTCACACAACCAGTAATTGTCTGAGGCCAGATTTGAACTCAGGTGAGTTAAGATGTATGCTCCTTATGTGCATATGAGTTCTTCTTAAATCTTAAATTCTTAAATCCTGAGGAGTGGCTCAGAGCAGGGCAGTGAGGGGACGGGGCTCCATCACGGATTAGGCAAGGAGGGTTAGAGGGGAAAAAAAATAAACAACAAAAGAAAACTATCCTTGATTTCAAGTTGGAGGACCTGGGTTCAAATCCCGGCCCCCACATGCTTGTGTAATCCTGGGAGTCACAATCTGTCAGGTACCAGTTACTCTGTCTGCATGGATTTAACGGTTTCTGAGGTCCTTTTCAGCGAGGTAATCCTACGAAGTTAGTCAATCCTATAGGTACTTGCTAAACATTTTCAGGTATGGATTGAATCCTGTCTTCTTCCCTGGGATAAAATCAGGGACTGGGCCTTGGAAAGAACAAAGGGGAAGGATTATTGTAGTCTGGAGTCCAAGCCTGAGAGTCAGGAGATCTGGGTTCTGGTCCTGACTCTTCACTCTGTGACTTCGATCACATTCATCGCCCTCTTTGGGTCCCTACGAAACGAAAGACTTGGATTAGAGGTTCTTTAACGTCCCTTTCCTAGCTAACGTTTCAGGAATAAGAGGAGGTGGGGGTGGGGGTAGGGGAGCCGGCCCAGGCCACTCCCCCTGATTTGAGGGGCAGTAGGACCCAGGGGCTCTGGAAGACCAAGAGAAGTGGGGGGATGGGGGAAAGGAGTGGGGGGAGCGGGACTAGCGAAGGGGAGAGTTTTTTTCTTTCGCGACCTAGCCCGGGGCCGCCCCCTTTAAGTTCCCCCCCCCCCACTCCGCCCCATCCCAAGAGCTTTTCCAACTTTCCAGAAGTTTCTGCGGCCCGGGGCGGGGGCCTCTTATATAGGGCTGGCGCGGGGGCTGTGCGCTCGGAGAGACAGTCCCGGGACGGAGCTGAGCGGATCCCAGCCCTGAGCGGCACGGGTGAGGGCTCCTCATCTCTGCCCCCCTAAGCCCAGGTGAGGGGAGCCGGGGAACAAACAAGGAGGGAGAGGGTGGCTGGGAGACAGAGGCCGCGGTTCGGGCACCGAGCGGGACCTTCCCACCCCTCGATGATCTCCCTGCCTCGAACCCCTCGCCTGGCTCCCGGCAGCTTGGGAGAGGGTCTCCCCTTCTAAGGAAAGGGATTGATCGAACGTTGGCGTTGGTCCCGGGCTTTCATCGGCGTCCGGGCACCTTTGGCAGGGTTTGGGACACGGGCTGGGGAGGATCCCGATGCCAGCTAGCGGGAGACAGGGTCTGGGGGAATTCTGGTCGGGTCGGAGGGGCTTCTGGGTAGTTGAGGGTTGGGGAGAGAGACGACCGGACCTGGGGTCTGGAGAAGCCCCCACGGGGAGGGAGATCGAAATGATAGGAAGGAAGACGGTGCATCTGGGCCCAGAGCTAGGCATGCCTCCCCCATCTCCCGAATCCGAAAAGCTTTGGGGACTCTCTTGTCCGACTTTGGAACCGCCCTACCCTCCTTCCCCTCCCCGAAGCGTCTGGCCTCAACGCTGGGGCAACTTAAAAGGAAGCGAACAGAATTCCTCGTGAATGACCAAATTCCATTTGATCTGGAGGGATGGAGTGAGGGAGCAGCTCCCAGATCTCTTGTTTCTGGAGTGGAGAGGGGAGCTCAGCCCCGTGTATGTAGAGAGATTAATTTTTAAGGGTGGATGCTAGGCAGGGGAGAAGAGCCCCCACCTATAGAAAATCCTATTTTTAAGATTCACCCTAATCTATAAGGATCAAGAAAGACAGGACAGATTATCACATATTACTTTATTCCCCTATCTTCAGGGGGCTTCTGGATCTGATTCTTCCTGCCCTCCATTTCCTTAGGGCGCCTTTCTGGAGAAGGGTGGGATCTCTCTTGAAACTTAGGGACTGGTTGTTGGGGAACCCTAGGCATCACTTAGGTCATAACAGCTGCTGTGCAGATGCTGGAAGCTGTAGGAAGGGTGCTTTCCCAAATCCAGCTTTCTTCCCCCTTCCCTTCCTATGGAAGCTGAATCCGTATGAAAAAGTGGGCATAAAAGGATTTAGAAACTAGCTACTGAAAATTGAGGAACATAGCAGTCGCTTTACATTTATTGTCCCCTCCCCCCATTTTAAAGAAAAGTAGTGTTTTTGCATCAATTATTAGCATGATTTAGTGGAAACCTCAGGACCCAGAGTCAGGAAAGCCTAGTTGGAGTCATTCTGTGCTCCTGGGCAAATCAAACTTCTTTGGGTCTCGATTTCTTCATCTGTCCAGTGGGGATAATGCTCCCAGTTTTACCTATCTCACAGGGGTACTGCAGTAAAAACCTTTTAAATGCCATTGAAATGAATTACTATTTTTCCCATCCTTGTAATAGCCCTATAGAGTAGGCAGGGCAGGTATTATCCCTGTTTGATGAAGGGAGAAACTGAGGCCCTAGGAATTGATTTGCTCCGTATCATGGGTGGTCCTCAGGGTGGACTAAATGTGGATCAGAAACTAGGTCTCTCGACTCCCTGCCATTGTATTATCTGAGGGACACCCAAGAGAATTGAGAAGGGCTGCAGAATGGGTTCCTGAGTCCCTCCCCCTTTATTACTTCTGTGGTCCTGACTCTGGTTAGGAGCTAGAGAGGAAATGGGGGAGGGGGAGGGGAGGTTCAAGCTGTTCAGCTGTGCCTCTGCACCTCTGGCCCCGCCCAGCCTGGAGTCATCCCTCCCATCTCTCCCTTTCCAAGGTCCCTCCTGGATCCCTGGGAGATTCTGGCTAGGTCTTTGTTCAGCTGGTCCTGCCAAAATAGGCCTACCTCTGGTCCTCACCCTGCCTTCCTTCGTGCTTTGTGGTTGCATTTTGTCTGTGTGGAGAGGGAATAGTAGCAAAAGTTAGATTTTCCCACCCAATAGCCTCTTCCGCCTTCCATCTCCCTTCCTAAAAAAAGCAAAAAAGCAAAATCCAACAAAAAATGTCCTAAACAGTTGGAGCAAATAAACAAGGGTTGGGCTTCACTGATAGAGGGCATAGATGGAGAATTTCCTTGCCACCTACAAAAATCCCAAGGCAGAGGACCTGGGTTCAAATCCCTCCTCTCTTATTACCTGTTACACCTTGAACTTCAGGCTCTCAGTACCAATTTCCTCATCTGCCAGACAAAGGGGGTGGGCTTGATGATTTCCAAGGGCCCTTCCAGCTTGAGCATCCTGAGATCCTGTGAACTGTACCTCATGTGTCTGTTTTCTTTCAGAATGAAAAAAGCAAGCACTGACCTCCCTCTGAGAGAGTTTCAAGGTATCTTGGCCTCTGATTGAAATTGACTTTTTCCAAATGTCTGAATTCTCTTCTGCACCCTGCCTCTTCCTCTCCTCCTCTTTTTCCTGGCCCTGCTGATCTGTGAAAGTTGAATATCTCCCTGGCAGGGCCCCTTTCCCCTTCCCTCCCCCACCCCTACCTCTTTTGCTTCCCAAGGCCCAGTTACAAGTCAGGATGAAACCCAGGCCTGTCTGCAAAGCATGGGCTTGTTTTTTAAACTGGGTTTTTTCTTCCCTATAGGGAAGGAAGCCTGTGAGCTATAAATTACCTCGTTCTGCATCTGGCTAATTGCTGCCTCTCTGCATGGCCCTGGAAGCAAGCCTTGGTCTGCTTGTGGGGACATGTGTGGAAGCAGCTGTTTTCTCTGTCTCTAGCAGAAGCAGAGAGGGTGGTACTGGCTTCTCTCCACCTGTCTTTCATCCCCTCTCCCTTCCCCATCCAAACCCTCACTCTTCTGCTTTTGAGTTTGTTTCATAGAATCCTAGAATGTGAATGCTGGAAGGGGTCTTAGATCTCATCTCATGCCAGGGCTCCTTAACCTTTGGACAGTCTTGGGAGGCCTATGAAAACCTTCTCGGAGTCATGTTTTTAAATGCATAAAATAAAATACAGAAGATGAAAAAGGAAAACAATTATACTGAAATACAGTTAACAGAATATTTTAACAACAAGTTTATGGACCCCGGGACAAGAATTGATATAGTCCAACCCACTTGTTTTGCTGTGGTGAAAAAAATTGAGGCCTAGAGCAAGGAAATGAGACCTGGGGACAGAGTCTGTGGCTCCTAATTCCAACTCTGTGGCCCTGAATGCCTAGAAGTCTGTCTCTCCCCTCCCCAAATCTCACCACAAGCTCCCTCCCCCCAGTTCTGCCATGGCAGCCCCTGGCGGAGAACCTCAGGAATTCAATCTTTCTCCTTGCCACGTCATCTCTCTCCACACTCCCCTCCTCCCCTCCATCCTTGAGGGCAGGCAGCTGGCTGGGAGGAGAGGCTTCAGGCCTATCATTTGAGGCTCACACATGAAAAATCGGCTCCTGTCATTTGAGGTTGCGGGAGGGCTGGCGGGGCATAGTGATTTGAGCTGCCTACGTGGTAGGGTTGGGGAATGGGGGTGGTGGAGGCTGGTGGTTCCTAGGCCCATTAGCTAAAATACAAGTGAAATCCTTTGACCCTTGGAGGTCTGATTCATTCCAGGTTTCCCTGTTTCTCTTTGAGGGAGCCAAGAGCTTTCGCCCCACTCCAATCATTCAGAATACCAACTTTATCTCTCTAGAGTAGAGAGGCGGATTTGACTGATTGGTGCCCACCCTTGTTTGGGCCCTGAAGGATCTGCATTCTGGTGACACATCCTCATTAGGGATTTAATCCTGTTGAATTAGTCGGGGAGGTCTTAAATTTGTATAGTCCCTAACTCTTCAGTCTTTTCATAGTTGTGACTCCTGTCAACCTAATAGAAGTATGTGAAGAGAGGAAGGAAGGAAATAAAAATCCATTAAGTGCCTGCTGTGCGCTAAGCACTTTACAGTTATTATCTCTCATTTGATCCTTACAACCTCGGAGAAATAGATTCTGTTATTATCCCCATTTTACACTTGAGGAAACTGAGTTAAGGGATTTGCCCAGGGTCACTCACTTGTAAGAATCCAAGGCTGGTTTTGCATTTGGGTCTTGCTCCCAATACTCAGTCTACTGTGAATGAAGTAAGGTAAGGGAGCGTTTCTTCCTATAAAAAATTCAGCTTTGCTCATTCTCATGTCTCCCATCCCAGCAACCCCAAGTACCCAAAGCTCTCTTTCCCCTCATTGAGAGATCATCGATTTAGAACTGGAAAGGGCCTTAGAGGTCACTTAGACCAACTCCTTCATTTGATGTATGAGGAAACTGAGGCCCAGAGAGGCTGAGTGACTTGCTACTCTGCCAAGGCAGTGTCAGAGCTAGAATTTGAACCCAGGACCTCTTACTCTAAAACCAGCCACTTTTCACCCAGAGCACCCTGCTTTCCCAGTTCCCATCAGATAGTTTTTTTTTCCATGCAAGTGATATATAAATGTGTTATTCTGCTAAATGATCTGGGGAACCATTTAGGTGCTTTCTCCCTTCCAGTATTCTAAATTTCTTTCTCGGCCTCCCGAGATGACCCTCAGCATGATATCCATGCATCTCTACTGATTTTCCATCTCCATCCCCCCCCCCCACCTGCCTCCTCTTAAGACCTGACTCCCTTAATTGGAATGTCAGTTCTGGATGGACTTCAAAACTACCCCTTTCCCAGTTGAGGAATTTGTGCCCAAAATTGTTGTGGCCTTGGACCAACTCATGCAGCAAAGAATCAAGGAAGAGTAAAGTGAGACTGAGACGGGGAGTAGTTTGGAAATGATCTGTCAGCTCCTGCTTCTGGTCGTTCTATCAGGAAGGTTCCCAGGGTCCACTGCCTGGGGCTGGCACAGGGATGGGGTCTGGAGATGGGTGAGGAGGAGGGAGGAGGATGGCTTCTGAGCTTAGCTGGGCTTCCCTGAGAGGTGAGATTGAATCAGGAAGCCTCTTAGGGAAGCCCCAGGGTCTTCTACATCCTGCCTATGACCTCAGAGGAAGCCCTTCCTTCCCTTCCACCAGCAGGGATTGGCCTATTTTCTTGTGGGGCCTTTGTGTGATAGGAAAATGTTAGCTCTCAGGCCTGGAAGCAGGGATTGGCCTATTTTCTTGTGGGGCCTTTGTGTGATAGGAAAATGTTAGCTCTCAGGCCTGGAAAAAGATGAGAAAAGCAGGGACTAGGAAGGGTCCTTAGAGATTATCTAGTTCCAACCCATGTAGAAAGGGGATTCAGGAGGAAAGGAGCTTTGCTCAGGCTCACCCAGTGAGTCCTTAGCCGAGCAGGGGTAAAAGGCAGATCTTCTGTCTCTCAGGCCAGTCTGTCTTATTTAATCAGTGAACCAGTGGGTGACTCATTAACCTCCCTCTGCCTGACCCACAGTGGTATGTGAAGAATGATCCCTGGGCCCCAGGCTGGGGGCAGGAGTGAGTGCGGTGGGGTTGTGGTGGCAGCATTCATTCTTCTGGCCTAATTTTGAGGGCTCTTACCCGCCTCTCCACCCCCTACCAGTGAAATGCAAGCTGTGCGTTTTGTTCACTCTGCATACAAGACTGGCTGTATTCCACCCAGAGAAAGGCCCCTGTTTAAATCACTCTCTACTGCGAAAGCCAAGGAGACTTTTTGTCTACCCCAGGGGATGGTTGGTTGGTTGGTTGATTGGCACCATATGCTCCCCCATTCCATAGGTGGCCCAGTTGAGGCCTACTGCTTAGTTGAGGTTAGTGTCCTAAAAGTAAGACTTGAACTCCATGTGGTCTCAGCCCTGTAAGGGCCAGCAGAGACCTATTTTAACTCCTGGCCTGGAGCAAGGATTTTTCCTGTGACATTGGCCCACAAGTCTCCGAGCTGGAAGGGACCTTTAGGCTCTATTATTTCAGCACCTTTCTTTTACCCAGAAATGAAAGGGAAAATGACTTTCCCAGTCACTATGGGGATTCTAACACCAGGCTGTTTGACTAATACTTTTTGTATTCCACCACAATAGAATGGGATGATTATCACATTGTAAATTGCTTAGCATGGTGCCTAGTGCTATACATGTTTATTATTATCATTATTATAATTCTCCCATATTTTCATTTGTATTTAACTTGCCATGTAATTGGGTGACATGGAGCATCAACGTAGCATGAATGAACAACAACATAAGATATGTTCCAAATGAATGACTAATCTAACCTGTTCATTCAGCCAGGTTTTTCCAGTTCAATTCATTTTTTAAGCTCCTGCTATATAGCAGACAGTTCGTTTTGCCTCTTAGCCTATCCCACCGTGGGATAATGGGGGTTATCAAGAGTTTCCCTGTATAAAATCGTCAGCCATTGGTCCTAGCTCACAGGAACATCAAATTATGTCATGTGTCAAGTGGTGGAGTGGATAGAATGCTGAGCCTGGTGTCAGGAAAATCCAAATTTGGCCTTAGACCCTTAATAGCTATATGACCTTGGGATGACCTCCGCCTAGGTTTCCTTTCTGGGATAGTAACAGGATTAAATGAGATAATATGTGCAAAGTGCTTAGCATGTGGTAGGCACTATATAAATGCCTTTTCCTTCTATCCCACGTCACACTCGTAAAAGATTGTAAGTAATATTTATGAAGATCTTGGGGTATTGGAAAGAAGATGGAGTTAGAAGACCTAGCTGTGTGACCTTACTTTTTTAAGCCTTAGTTCCTCATTTATCAGTCAGTAAACATATATTAAGCACCTACTATGTGCCAGGCACTATGCTAAGCACTGAGGATCCTAAAGAAGGTAAAAGGCACCTCCTGCCCAGAGGAGCTCATAATGTCGTGGTTGTGACCATTCGTAAGATGGCTACTTGCTTAATAAGTTGGTAGTAAAGAAAACTCACATCACAGATAGGGAGGGAGGGAAGTTTCATGTTGGTAGGAGCACACAGGTGCTTGTTAAGTGTTGAGTTGAATGTATTGAAGGAAGCAAAGCCCTCATTTCACCAAGTTCCGTCCCCTCTGTTTTGCACCCACAGGTTCCTAGCAGCTAGAAGCAGGGCCTTAGTCTCCCAACAGTCATGTGGGCAACACAGCTCATTAGCACCCTCTGCCTCCTGGCAGTGGCCAGGGCAGCTGAGGTCAAGAAGCCAGCAGCGGGGAAGACCGGGGAGGCAAAGCTGAGTGAGAAGGCCACCACCTTGGCAGAGCGGAGCGCCAACCTGGCCTTCAACCTCTACCATGCCATGGCCCAGGACAAAGGGGTGGAGAACATCTTGCTGTCCCCTGTGGTCGTGGCTTCATCCTTGGGACTGGTGTCTCTGGGTGGGAAGGCAACCACAGCTTCTCAGGCCAAGGCGGTGCTGAGTGCTGACAAGCTCCGTGACGATGATGTACACACGGGCCTGGCTGAGCTGCTCGCCTCTGTCAGCAACTCCACGGCTCGCAACGTGACGTGGAAGCTGGGCAACCGCCTCTATGGGCCCAGCTCAGTCAGCTTTGCTGATGACTTTGTCCAGAGCAGCAAGAAACACTACAATTATGAGCACTCCAAGATCAACTTTAGGGACAAGCGGAGTGCCCTGCAGTCCATCAATGAGTGGGCCTCCCAGACAACGGATGGCAAGCTACCCGAGGTCACCAAGGACGTGGAGAAGACCGATGGAGCCCTCATCGTCAATGCCATGTTCTTCAAGCGTGAGTAGGGCAAGCTGGGAAGGACCTCAGGACACAGAGGGTTGTAGCTAGAAGGGATCTTGGGATAGAGACTGTCACCTGGAAGGTGGACAGGAGATAAGTACCATGGACTCCTGAGGAGACCTGGGTTCTGTCCTGGCTCACTCTGATTCATTCAAAAACTGCTTAATAGATTAGGTAGCATTTATAGAGTGCCTTAAGGATTGAAAAGAAATTGTTTATTTAATTTGATCCTCAAAACAACCTTTGGGGGGGTAGGTGCTATTATCCATATTTTGCAGATGAGGCCACTGAGGCAGAAAGTGGTGAGACTTGTCTAAGGTCACATAGCTAGGGAGTGTTTGAGGCAGAATTCCAGTCTTCCTAACTCCTGACCCAACACTATGCTTACCTAGATGCTTCCTAGGCAATTATTTTGCACCTACTTTATACGGAGCATTGTGCTGGCTACTGGGGAATATATGAATTTTGCTTACTAAGGTAAAGTTCTCCCCTTGTAGAGGAATAAGAGATAAACACAGAGTACATATGGCCTTAGGCCAGTCTCTTCCCTGATCTCGGCCACAGTTTCCTCTGCCTAACTGTGGGTTGGACCAGGTGGTCTCTAAGGTGGCTAGTCCTAAATTGAGGCTTGTGATCTTAAGATGTGATAGAAAAGGCAGTGTTTGAGGTTTGAGGCACGGCTGACTTCCCTCCCTTCTTTCTGCAGCCCACTGGGATGAAAAATTCCACCATAAAATGGTTGACAATCGAGGTTTCATGGTGACCCGATCCTACACTGTAGGCGTGCCCATGATGCACCGTACAGGTAGGTTGGTGGCTAGCCTGGGCAGTGTGGGGGGGGGGGAGGGGAGGAGAAGGGGAGGGACTTGGCCTTGGCCTTGAACTCCCAGTCTGTGTAGTCTCCTTAGCCCACGTCTTGTACCATCTAGGTCTCTACAACTATTATGACGATGAGACAGAAAAACTCCAGATGGTTGAGATGCCCTTGGCCCATAAGCTCTCGAGCCTTATCATCATTATGCCCCACCATGTGGAGCCCCTGGAGAGGCTGGAAAAGCTCCTGACCAAGGAGCAGCTCAAGACCTGGTTGGGCAAGATGAAGAAGAGGGCTGTGGCTATCTCCCTGCCCAAGGGAGTCGTGGAGGTGACCCATGATCTCCAGGTAAGGAGCAGATTCAGCCAGAGGGAGCCCTGGGCTAAGGAGTGGGGTAGCGGGCAGAAAGTGTGAAAGGTGGGTCCGGGAACCCTTTCAGTCCCTGGGTATCTAGCCCTTGGCCCAAGTGTCCCTGTAAGCTTCCTGAGGTAGGAGGTCCTTCCTTTTTGGATCTGATTCAAGGAAGTCTCTGGGTACTTTTGTCTCTGGTCCTGCTTTCTAAACCTCCAGCTGATTACCTTAGAGCTGTGAGTCGGATCACTTCAGTCCTGGTTCTGCTGTGTGGCCTTGGACATATTTGGTGTCTGAGCCAACCTATTGTGGGCATCAGTTCCCCTTGCCCCCCACCCCAAAAAGAAAGGATGTGACTAATGTGATCTCTAATATTGGTTTGGTGGTGGTTGTTATTGTTTTTCTAGTTCTAACAGCCTGTGTTTGAAGTTTCCTTTCCAGATAGGAAGCTGTAATAGTACTGGACCATGAGCCAGTAAACTTGGGTTCAAATTTCACCTCACTTAGAAGTTATATGACTTTGGGTACAAGTTGTCTTGTCTCTCCGGGCTTCAGTTTCCCTCTCTATAAAAGCAGAATGGTATTTTTTCACTGCTTACCTTTGTAAAGAAAGGAACATCAGACCTTTCAGAGTCTCTAGGAATGTGAACTATGATTACAGTTCCTTTTGGGTCTCTTCAGGATTCTATGACCTTGGTTAATCCCTTGGTCTGCTTTAGAGATCTGCCACGTGCAGTCCTTTATAGTGCCCTGTCATCATCATCATCATCGTGCATTTATTAAGTGCTTACTGTGTGCCAGGCACTGTGCTAAGCACTGGGGATACAAAGAGAGGCTAAAAACAGTCCCTGCCTTCAAGGAACTCAAATTCTAGTTGGGGAGACAACATTCTTGGCTGAGTCCTACGGAGGGAAACAAAGTGGGACCCCTGGGGAGCTCACAGTCCGCTTGGGGATGTAAATGAAGTAACATGTTCTGTCAGCAGAAAATACATCCTAGGCACATGTGAGCCCAGTATAAGCAATCAGAAGTGCTCATACAACCTGTTACTTTCTCCATACTGTGTTTTCCCCGAAAGAGGCAGCCCCACTGTGGGACTGCTGAATGGGCCTTTTGTTGGCTTGGGAGTAGCTATGAAGGCTTCCAGGAAGGAGGCTTGAGTTTTGATCTGGATCTGGGGGCCAGATAGGATTTTTGCCAGGCAAAGATTGGATGGCATAGATGCACATGTACATATGTGAATGGAAATGAGCTAGTTAAAAAAATACATATTAATGATGCCTTACATGTGGACATCAGAAACATTTCCCTTCTACTCCTCCAGAGTGAATCTTGTGACAAATGGAGACAAAGACACAGCAGCATCTAGGCTGTATACTAAATATGACAGTCTCCGCAACATTCTGGCCCAGCAATCCCCCACCTCTCTGCTGGGAGGGAGGAGGCATGTTTCCTTGTCTCCTTTCTGGGACCTTCCTTGGCTTTTTCATTATTCAGAGTTCCGTCTAAGGAGCTCGCTGTGACTACTGTGGGCATTTTGTACACAGTTCTCTGGGTTCTATTGTTTTGCTCAATATCGGTTCACACAACTCTTTCTGTATTTCCCACAGTTCTAGTTGTCTGCTTTTTTTTTGTCACACGATAACATTCCGTGACATTCATCTACCAAAGTTTTTTCCAGTTGATGTGTACCATTTCATTTCCAGTTCTTTCTTACCCCACGGTACTGCTAAGGATTATTTGGTAGATAGGAGACCTTTGCTTTTGTCTTTGAGGAAAGAACTTAATAATCTTCTCAATGATTCTCAGAATGTCAGAGCTGGAAAGGTTCTCAGCCCATCTAGTCCAGGGGTGGGGAACCTACAGCCTCAAGGCCACATGTGGCTGCCTGGGTCCTCAAGTGCAGCCCTTTGATTGAATCCAAGCTTCACAGAACAAATCCCTTTAATGAAGGGATTTGTTCTGTAAAATTTGGACTCAGTCAAAAGGCCGCACCCAGGGACCTAGAAGGCCACATGTGGCTTTGAGGCCTCAGATGCCCCCCAACCCGGTCGTCTAATTCTTTCCCCTCCCCTCAGTAGAAGAGAAGTTCCTTGAAGTCAGGGACTGTTGTGGTTTTTATCTTTGTATCCTCAGTGATTTGCAGGTATCTTTTGTTTGGTAATGTTTCAGGGCAGGTAGGTGGCACCATAGTGCATAGAACGCCAGGCCCGGGGTCAGGAAGACTCATCATCCTGAGTTCAAATGTAGCCTCAGACACTTACGAGCTGTGGGACCCTGGGCAAGTCACTCGACCTCTTCTTGCCTTAGGTTTTTCATTTTTAACATAGGGGCAATACTAGTGGCTCCCTTGCAGGGTTGTTAGGATGAAATGAGACCTTATTTGTAAAGTGCCTAGCATAGTGCCTGGCACATGGTAGGTCATAACAAGTGCTTAATAAATGCTTGTTCTTCCCCTCCCCCCACCCCCCACTCAAGGAGCTTCAGAGGTTATCTAGTTCAATGGTGTCAAATGAATAGAAACAGGAATCACCAAACATATGTAAAGATTCCTGCAGGCTGCTTACTAACTTAGAAAACATATATTCATATGTTTATTATATATTTATATAGTATATTTTATTATATATTTATAATTTTTATTAATTCATTTATTTTATTAAATATTTCCCAATTAGATTTAAATCGGGAGTGGTGTGGGCAATGTGTTTGACCCCTCTGATCTAGGTCATGGGATCAAGGTGGGACCAGGGCATTACTTTTTTTTTTTTTTATCATATCACAGCTGCTTCTCCCTGAAAATTCCCTTTTTTCTAGTGGTCTAGGGCTTTCCAAGTACCTTCCTTAAAGTGGCCCTGTGAAGGCAAGCAACCCTGGGTAGGAAGACTTTTATTTTATACAGGAGACAGAACCTTAGAGAGGTGACCTGGAGTCACTCAGGTTAAATGTCAGAAGGAGGATTTGAACCCTGATCCTTCCAACTAGGTGTGTGAGGCTCTTTATACTCTACTCTTTGGCCCCTAACTCAGAGGTTCTTAACCTCTTTTGTGTCAAGGACCCCTTGGCAGCGGTCTGGTGAAGACTTCTTAGACTTCTCAGAACCATTTTTTTAATGCATAAGCTATATTGGAATTAGAAAGGAAGTCAATTATATTGACATATAGTTAATAAAATATTAAGAGAATAAGTTCATTGACCTGAGATTAAGAACCAGTCCCCTAACTGGTCATCATCCTTGTTGCAGAAACATCTGGCTGGCCTGGGCCTGACAGAGGCCATTGACAAGAACAAGGCAGACCTGTCTAGAATGTCAGGCAAGAAAGACCTGTACCTGGCAAGTGTCTTCCATGCCACAGCCTTTGAGTGGGACACAGATGGCAATCCCTTTGACCAGGACATCTATGGGCGTGAGGAGCTGCGGAGCCCCAAGCTTTTCTATGCTGACCATCCCTTCATCTTCCTGGTCAAGGATGCCCAGAGTGGCTCCCTGCTCTTCATCGGCCGCCTGGTCCGGCCGAAGGGTGACAAGATGCGTGACGAGCTTTAGGCCCTTGAACAGGGGTAGGGAAGGGGGTGGGGTGGATGGGTGGGTGGGTGGTGGGTGTGGGCAGAACTCAACGGGTGCTATTTTGGCCAGCTGGGGCTGGGTCAGAGCCAAGGCTAGGAGGACCGAGGCTCAGTAGTGGTGGCAGTATCAAGGCAGGAGCCTCTAGATTCAGGTGGTGGTGGACCTCACCTCTCCACTGTTCCCTGGAGTTTCAGGAAAGGGGGCTGGTTTTTCCAGTGCCCTGGACCGTCCCTCCGGATATTAGGGGCGTGCTGCTGAGGGGGGGTGGGTGGATGATAGTTCCTCTGGGGTTTGGGCTGAGAGTCTGAGAGAGGTGGGTTTTGATATCCCCTCACATGCCCCTGGGGAGAGCATTCTGGTGCTTCCCTCTTGTTGGAGTGCCCCCAGGTTCTCTGAAAGTGGGCTGAGAAACATCCCCCACAGACTTCCCCCGCCCCTCCCCAGGTCCCCTAGCTGTCTCATCTAGAGTCCATTCCATCCCTACTTGGCATGTTATTACCAATAGCCATTTTTGTGTCTCTCTCTGAGCTGAAAGGGGCCTTAGAGACCAGCTAGTCTATACCCCCCCCCCCACATTGTACAGATGAGGAAACAGACCCAGAGAGAGGCTCGCCTACTCTATTACACAGTGAGTTAGTGGCAAATTAGAACCCAAATCTCATCTCTACTAGACTGCCGCTTCTTCTGTATTAGAGACTACCACCAGGGAAATCCTATACAGCCATGAGCCAGAATCCCATGGCCTGTCACATTCAAAAAGCCATATTCTATGACCCAGCTACTGAGTAATTTGCTGCGTCAAGAATAGAGTGTGCCAAAGAACAGCACCCCTCCCAAACGCATATGTAGGGTGATAGACCATTGTACCTGGAAAGGACCCTAGAAGTCATCTGGTAAAACCCTCTCATTTTTACTAAAGGAGAAACTGAGACTTAGAGAGGGAGAGTGACTTGAGAGGAGGTAGGAGAAGAGCTGGGATTCTGGTTCAGGGCCTCTGACTCCCAAACACAGTGTTTTTTCCACCCTGTCACACCCAAACCTACACCTGCTTTTGGCCCCTCCTCCCACTACCCCCCGGGGCTGGGGCCCCAATGTTGCACTGTGACCCTCCGGGCCGGTGGGAGGACAGGCCGGAGAGCAAGGAGACGGGAGGGGAAGGAATTTTTGTGCGGCATGTGCCCACGTGGTCCGCACAGCTTTATTTTCTCAAAAGGAGTCTTTTTTTCAAAGTTGGGTTGGGTGGGAAGGGATGGGGAGAAAATTAGCCCTTGTATCTGCCAAAGCAAGGGTCTGTTTGTAAGATTTTTGCGATCAAATGTGTTTTGCAATAAAATGTGTTTTTTTTTTTTTTTCAATGAGCAGTTTGGTGTGGTCTGTGTTGAGCAGGGGTTTGGCGAAGAGGGCTTTGGCTGATGGGTGAAAGGAAGCAGGTTAGCATTCTCTGGTGCAGAGAGGGTTAGAATCAGGTTACCCAATGAATCCCCTCGAGACTCTCCTGGGCAGTGGAAATAAGTGGCAGAACCAGAGACCGTCAGTTCTAGAAGGAGACTTAAAGATAAATTAGACTTAAGCTAACGTTTATAGAGGGCATATTATGTGCCAGGTACTGGGCCGAGCACTACACTATTATTTCATTTGATTCCCCACAACAACCTTCAAGGGTATGTGCTATATTTTCTCCACTTTTAAAAAAATTAATTTGTTTATTTTTAGTTTAACATTCACTTCCATAAGTTTTAAATTTTGTTTGCCTCCTTCTCCTCCCCCCTTCCCAAGATGGCATGCAATCCAATATAGGCTCTACATATACATTCTTGTTAAACGTATTTTCACATTAGTCATGTTGTACAGAAGAATTAGAATGAATGGGAGGAACCATGAGAAAGAAAAAACAAAAAAAGAGAGCAAATAGTCTTCGATCTGCATTCAGACTCCATATTTCTTTTTCTGGATGTCGATGGCATTTTCTATCATGAGTCTTTTGGGGTTGTTTTAGGTCCTTGCATTGCTGAGAAGAGCTAAGTCTATCAAAGTCACTTACCGCACGCTGTGGCTATCAGTGTGTACAACAGGGCTGTCCAGCCTTAGGTTTTTATTGAAGCAATAGACAATATGCTTTGATTTACCGTTTTAGTGAGAGCTCCGTGGTAGCTCAGCTTCATTTACTAAAGCATTTATGTAAATTTCTATGCTTGTTGGCAGACCGCATAAACCATACTGCAGGCCGCATGTGGCCCTCAGGCCGTGTTTTGGACAGCCCTGGTGTACAATGTTCTGGTTCTGCTCACGTCACTCAGCATCAGCTCATATAAGTCTTTCCTGGTTTTTCTGATGTCTGCCTGTTCATCATTTCTTATAGCACAATATTGTAGTATTCCATTACATTCATATTCTACAACTTGTTCAGCCATTCCCCAATTGATGGATATCCCCTCAATTCCCAGTTCTTGGCCACCACAGAAAGAACTGCTATAAATATTTTTGTACATGTGGGTTATTGTCTCCATTTTATAGATGAGGAAACTGAGGCAAACTGAAGTTAAGTGACTTGCTCAGGGTCACACAACCAGTACATGCCCAAAGCTGAATTTGAACTCAGGTCTTCCTGATTTCAGGCCCTGTGCTCTACCTGCTTCACCACATTAAATTCATTTTTCTGTTTTGCTCCAAAGTGGCTTTCTCTCTTGGGCAAATTACTACTTCCAGAATCCTATTCTAGGAGACGAAATACTAATATTTTAAAATACGGTAATTAGGTAGTTCTGCCTCTCATCCCTTGAGAGAAGTCTCTTAGGGTCTTCCCATGCATTAATTCAGACACACAACCGATAGGTCACTGCAGTTTTAATAAACATTTAAGGAGAGTGATTAGGAAAGCAGGCTTTTATACCTGAGCTGAGAATCCTCCCTGCCTGTCTTGTCCTTTGCTTCTCCTATCTTCGGTGCTCTAGGGGAAGTGTCCTCAGGTCCCTGAGGCTCTCTGAACTGTCTTGGTGGAGGAGAAGGGATTTTCATCCCTTCCCTCATGGACAATAGATTGTAGATGCTCCTGGTGTGTCTTCCTCCCACACAACCCCTGATCAATGCCCATTACTTTGGTGTGTTGCTGGCAGCAACCACTTACAAAAGAGGTCATTGGGCACAAGCTGTGAGGTATTTGGTGGGCAGGCTTAAGGACTGTCCCTTGTCAAAAGAAAGGGTCCTAGACTCTTATCAAAGAAACAGTAGAAATGAAGCAAAACATCCCTGGGTTGTATCTTTCTGAAAGATGGTGCTTAAAATTGAATATAATACTCCAGATAGTCTCTGATCAGGGCAAAGGCCAATGGAGCTATGACCTCTGTGTTGCTGGACACTATGTCTTTCCCAATGGAGCTTACAATTACAATTGTAATTACAAAGCACTCCGCACTCATTGTGGAGCATGCAGTTTTCTGACAGCTCCCCCCGCCCAAGCTTTTCCACACAAGCTGTTATTTAAACACCCTTTCCCTATCGAAGATTTTTTCAGCGCACAGGACTGACAAAATATTGCTGCTGAAATCAACCAATTCATCCTCAGAACACAAGCCAAGACCTTTGGAGGGATCTGCAAACTGAAAGGTCTTTTGTTGGTTCTACATCTGCTGCGTGAAGATGGAAGAACAGTGAGAAGACCTGTAAAAATAACTTCTAAACATTATGAAGAATGAAGAAAAAAATGCTTGTCTTAGACAAGGCAATGAAGGAACTGGATTCCTGAAGATTGTAAAAAGGTAATCTTTACTGATGAAAATCACTTTTTTATTTAAGACCATGATACGGTCAGTATCTACCAGGGATTCCCTCATCCCTCGTCCTCCTTCTCCTTGTAACGGAGATTAGTTTTACCCTAAGAGGCAACAAAGCTGGTGCTGGGACCTAATTGATTGTTGCCTCGCTTTAGTCAACTTTCTGGGCACCTAAGGGGCAGCTAGGTGGCATAGCGAACAGAGTGCCAGGCCTGGAGCCAGGAAGACCTGAGTTCAAATCCAGCCTCAAACACTTACTAGCTGTATGACCCAGGGCAAGTCATTTAACTATTTACCTCAGTTTCCTCATCTGTAAGATGAGCTGAAGAAGGAAATGGCAAACTACTCCAGTATCTTTGCCAAGAAAACCCTTTTGGGGTCATGAAGGGTCAGACAAGACTGAACAACAAAAACATCAAATAAAGAAGTAAACAGAGCACTAAACTTGGAGACAAAAGATACGGGTTCAAGTTCCAGCTCTGACATTTACTACTGCTATTACGCTACTAAGTCTGTATGTCCCCATCTGTAAAATGGGCCCAATATTCTACTAATTCCACTAAATCTCACAGTCTCAGAGCTGGAAAGAACCTTCCTAATCTACACCTAAATGTGTAAAACAAATGACTGGCCCCAAAAGAAGATATATTGCACATGAAAAAGTTGTTTTTTAAGATGTAAAATGTTGTCAGAATTATCGTATGGTAATGCATTTAATTATGTTACTTTGTCAAGGGAGCAGGTAGATGGTGCCAGGCTGGAGTCAGGAAGACTCATTCTCCTGAATTCAAGTGTAACCTCAGACACTTACTAGTGTGTGACCCTGGGCAAGTCACTTCACCCTGTTTGCCTGTTTCCTCATCTGTAAAATGAGCTGGAGAAGGAAATGGCCAACCACTGCAGTATCTTTGCCAAGAAAACCCCACATGGGGTCATGAAGAGTCAGCCACTACTGACAAAGACTAAACGGTAGAGGATGATATTATGAGGATGTAAGAGACTCAAAAAAGAGCTTTTTTTAATGGCAGAGGGGAGATTTGGGCATACTTATGGGCAGCAGGGAAAGAGAAGGAGAACTACATTTTTTCCTCGAGTCCAGTGAGCATTTTTATGGGGAGTAGGACATGATAAAACCAATGTAAATGGATCCTTGTTAAATTTTCTCTTATTCAAATGGGTCCAGCAGAAATTCTAGCCTGTTGTGATCTTTTTGAAGACTTACTCTGTTGTTCAGTAATTGACCTTCTCAGCTTCCTGGGATCTGAACATGTAATGAGGATGCCATAGAAGTCTGCATCCAAGTTAGTGACGAACATGTTTAACATGGTGCAGGGACAAGGGCAGATCCCCCAGGCATTCCACTAGACTTCCAAATTGATGTTGACCCACTAATGTTGACTCTTTTGGACCTTGGAGGAAGCTCATTGGACCTAATGTAAACGACTAGTTCTCCCTGCTTGAGGGCTTGTGGCTGTGTAAGGTATCTGGCAAGGAATCTCTGGACTGACTTTCTTCCAAATGAGCAATTTTGGCGTAAGGAGATTATTGATTACCAGCTTTCTCCCTCTTCTGCTATATGCAGGTGGTGCCTCCAAAACATATTTATGGACACAAATTCCTCAGTCAGCAAAAATGTTTTCCCCCTCTCAGATCTCATATAGCACTTGATTCATGTCTCTTCATTTCTCTAATGCACTCACTCTCTCTTATTCTGTATTAATTTCCTCCTAAACTGTGAGCTCTGTAAGGGTAGAGAACATCTTATGTCAACTTTATGCCTCTGTTTCCATAAAGTGCTTCAATGAATATTTGTTAAATTGACTTTCATAGCTCTGTGACAGAAATGGATGATGGGTATGACAGTTTTGATTCTCTTATTCTAGGTCAAATCATATCCCTGCTCTGGGCCTTAATTTCCCCATATGTAAAATGATTTGGTTGGATAGGTCAGCCTCAATGAAGCATTTCCTTCAGGAGTGTCTTCTCTGTCAGTGGCAGTGGGAAAGAGGAGAGTGAGCAATGACTTCTCAGGGATTTTGTGGTGGGCTCCATGGAGCCAATAGGGTTAGACTAGGAGGACCTCTGGAGCTCCTCTTGGTCTGGGGGTTCTGTGTCTATATCTAGGGCTGGAGGCTTGGGTAAAATCCCCAGATCTGGTTGATTATGAACAGATCAAGACTGCCACCTTTGGGCCTCTGGGGGAATTTTCCTTTGGAGGTACCACAAGAATCAGGGAAGAGTTGATGGGAGGGCCTTTGGAGATCGTTAGGCACGAGATCACAGAATTCCAGAAGTGAAAGGGATCCCCAGAGGCCATCTTGTTTCACCCGTGTCTGAATAAAAAACTCCTCTATGAGCTATCCAACAAGTGGTCATCCAGCCTTTGCTTGAAGACCTCCAATGAAAGAGACCTCTTCTACTTCAGGAGGCAGTCTGTTTCACTTTAGAATCAGCTGAGTTGTTAGAAAGTTTTCCTCTACATCAGTCCTAAAAATTTAGGATTCTGAAAATTCCACCCATTGTTCCTACTTTCACCTGCTGGGGCCAAGTACATGCCTAATCCCCCATCTATGTGGCAACCCTCGGGGTAATCAAGGCTACTGATCGAGTTCCCTCTAAGTCCACTCTTCTCTAGACTCAACGACCCATTTCAACGACTAATCTTCTCTTGGCATGAACTTGAGGTCCTTCCCTAACCTGGCCACCCACCTCTGGATTGCTCAATCTTGCCACTGTTTTTCCTAAAATGTGAAGCCCAGGACTGAACACAGGGCTCTAGATGTGATCTGACTAGGGCTGAAAACAGCAACTTATCACCTCCTTTTTTCTAGATACAATTCCTTTCTTAATGCAGCTGAGGCTAGTGCTATCATTTTGGTGTGCAGTAGGCACACAGTCAGCACTTTTTTGTGCCCCTATAGCTTTGTTAATTTCTATTAAGTTTGTGGCCCACTAAGATCCCAAGAACTTTTTTGCACATTTTGTTTTCTAGCAATGTTTTATTCATCTTGTACAGGGAAACCTGATTTTTAAAAAAATGAACCGGTTGTATAGGCCTTTCTTTACATTAATCCATAGTCAATTTTATCTTATTAGTTTTGACCCAACATATTAACCTTCTATGATATTTTGGGGTTCCAACTTTGTTCGCTGTCCCTCCTAGCTTTGGGTCATTGGATAATTTATTGTATGCCATCTGTCCTTTTATCCTGCTCATAATAAAATCATTAAATAGACCCTTCATTCTAAAGCTGCACCAGAGAGCAGAAACAACTTAAGCACACACGGTGAGTCAGTGGTAGAGTTGGGAGCAGCAATAGATGAATTCACATAGTGTTTCACCATCAAATGAGATAACATTTGTAAAGCCCTTTGCAGATCTTAAATCTTAGGGGTCAACTATCATTGTGAAATATATTTTTAATCTACTGTCTCCCTTCGAAAACCTTGAAAGGAAGATAGAGCAGGTACTTTTATCCCCATTTTATAGATGTGAAAACTGAGGTTCTGAAAGAAGTCATTTGCCCAAGGTCACAGAATGAATTAGTGGTCTATTGCACTAGCCTTCTGTTGGATCTCCCTGCCTCAAACTTCTTCTTACTTCCATCCATTTTCCACTCAGTTGTCAAATTCATTTTCCTGAAGTGAAGCTCTGACCTTACTCTGAAACTCCAGTGGCTCTAAGACAGAATATAAAATCCTCTGTTTGGCATTCAAAGCCCTTTATGATTTGCCCCACCCCGCCTCGGCAATTCAGGGACACTGGTGTTTTATATGTCCTGACTCTGGGAATTGTCCCTGGCTGTTCCCCATACCTGCAACACTTCCCCTCCTCATCTTTGCCTCCTGGCTTCCTTTAAGTCCCAGCTAAAAGCCCACCTTCTCCAGCAAGTCTTTCTTTCCCCTTAATGCTAATGTTGTTGAGTCATTTTTCAGTTGTGTCTGACTCTTCATGACCCCACTGGGAATTTTCTTGGCAAAGATACTAACATGGTTTGCCATTTCTTTCTCCAGCTCATTTTACAGATGAGGAAACTGAGGCAAACAGAGTTAAGTGACTTGCCCAGGGTCACAGAGCTAGTAAGTGTCTGAGGTAAGATTTGAACTCATAAAGAGGAGTCTTCCTGAATCCAAGCCCAGCACTCTACCCACTGTGCCACCTAGCTGCCCCTTAATGCTAATTCCTTCTTTCTATTGATCATCCCCAGTTTATCCTGGTTGTATGTACTTGTTTGCATGTTGTCTCCTTGGGCAGCCAGGTGGTACAGTGGAGAGTGCTGGGCTTGGAGTCAGGAAGACAGACTTGAATTCGAATCTGACCTCAGACACTTACTAGCTGCAGGACCGCTGGCAAGTCACCTGCCTGCTTGCCTTAGTTTCCTCAACTGCAAAATGGAGATAGTAATAGCTCTTACCACCTGGAATTGTTGTGAGGATCATGTGAGATAATATTTGTTAAGCATATAGCACAGTGCCTGGCACCTAGTAGGTGCTTAACAAATGCTGGTTGGCTTGCCTTGAATAGGAGCTAGGTCTTGACATTGATCCAACACTCTTCCTAGTGCACAAACTACCCTTTAAAGCAATGGCCTTATGACCAGCATCCTGGTAGTTAGTCATGTTTGGATAAGTCCAGATTAGGCACCACTTTCTTTAGAAAGCTTCCCATGATCCATCTAGCTGAAAGTACCATCTTCCTGTTCAAACTTTCCTACAGCATTTTGGCCTTCCCCGTTCTACCTAGTATCAAACTTGTTTGCAGGGAACTAAGTGGCACACTGAGTAGAGCCCTGGACTTGTAGCTAGGAACACCTGAATTCCAATCCAAGTCTCAGATACTCACTGAGTGACCCTGGGCAAGTCACTTATCCTCTTCCAGCCTCAGTTTCCCCATCTATAAAGTGGGATAAAAGTAGCACCTATCTTCCAGGGTTGTTGAGAAGTTGAAATAAGAGAATATTTGGAAAGTCCTTTGCAAACCTCAAAGGGCTACATAAATGTTGGTGATAATTTGTGTCAATGTTGCATCTGCCCTGTTAAATTGTATACTCCTTGAAATCAAGGGAAGCAACATGTTGTAAGAGAAAAGAGCGGTGGTTTGGGAGTTAAAGGAGCTGAATTTCCATCCTGTCCTTGCTATTTGTGGGTGACCTTGAGGTATCGACTCTTGGTTCTGTAGCAGAACTGGGCAGAAAATATGATACCACTGAGGCACTGGCTAGTTAAACCACTTTCCCATTCTTGGACTTAGTTTCCTCATCTGCAAGGGATCCCTAAGATCCCTTCTAAGTGACCCTAGACAAGTCACTTTAACCTCTGTTTGCCTCAATTTCCTCATCTGTAAATTGGGGCTAATAATAGCACCTACCTCCGAGGGTTGTAGTGAGGATCATATGAGCTCACTGTAAAGCACCTGGTGTGGTGCCTAGCACATAGCAGACGCTATATAATGTTAGCTATTATTATTGTCATCATGAAATACTTTGATTCCTGTGAAATGTTTGTTAAGTGGATGAATATAGAGAGATTATAGATCCAAGACTAAAATCAATCCCAGAAGCCATCGGTCTAACCCCCTTATTTTATAGATGAAGGAACTGAAGCCCAGGGACATCAAGGAATTTGCCTAAGGTCACTGAATTAGGAAGTTTGAATCCAGTTCCTCTGACTCTAGAGCCCATGCTCTTTCCATTATCCCAGGCTGCCTCCTGATCTCAAGCCTCAGTGGACATAGGGAGGGTGTAGCTCTGCAAGGGAAGCCTATGGAACAAACACAGAAGTTAAGCAAGCAGGGTAAGCTTATTTAAAAAAAATTATTTTTAACATTCATTTTTAAAAAATTCTAGGTTCCAAATCCATTCCTTCCAGAATAAGCTTATTGTCTTAAGGCTGCCTACTAATGTTCAGGCTTGATTTTAAGGCCACCCAAAGGAAGTCCGAAGTAGGCAAGACCTCCAAAGGAATATGGCCTTTAAAGTAGGGGTTGATTGAGATACAGGATTTGAAGAGGGGAAGAAATGCTAGCCCCTCCCCGGGAACAAATTTTGATGTTTAGTTTTTTCAATCATGTCTGACTCTTTGTAACCCTATTTGGATTTGTTTGGTTTTTTTTGTTTTTTGTTTTTTTTTTTTTAGCAAAGATGTTGAGTGGTTTGCCATTTCCTTCTCTTGCTTATTTTACACGAGTAACTGAGGCAGACAGGGTCAAGTGACTTACCCAGGGTCCCACAGCTAGTAAGTGTCTGAGGTCAGATTTGAATTCGTGAAGATGAAGTCTTCCAGACTCCAGGATGGACTTTATCCGCTGTACCACCTAGCGGCCCTGTAAGAAGAAATAGAGCAAGTCTCATCCCTCTCTTCCGAGACAGTCCTTAATGACTGTTTGTGGAGTCCTGCCATTCAAATGGTTCTGAATCTGTCTAATTATATTATCATTATAGCTAAGTATAGCATCCTCTCTAGCCTAACTCCCCAACGTGGCACTTGCAAGTTTGTGTTTTGCATCCCTGGGGACATATGGGAGTGGAGATATAGGACCTCTCTTAGGTTCAAGTCACTTTGTGGATCCACATTATTATATACTTAGTATATATATCTTTCCCTCTTCTTTTCAAGAATAATGAGATACTTTATCAAACACTTTCTTTTCTCGATGTTGATTAACCATCTCTTTAATAACTAGTACTAGAATTTCCTCAGGGATTGAATTAAAATTCATTGACCTAGATTTTGCAGACTCTTGTTCTCGTTCCTAAAAAAAAAAATAGGGTCACCATTTGCCCTTTCCTAGTTCTGTGGTATCTCTCCTTTTCTTCATCATCTTTCATATATCACTAACAATGACTCAGCAATCCCATCTGCCATTTCTTATATACTTGAGGAAATAGCCCATTTAATCCAGGTAACTTATGTTCTTTCCATTAGAACTAAATATAATAGTTCCTCTGCCTCCCTAACATGTCACTTACAGATTTCAGGTTGAATCCCCGGAAAGGGTTAGGGTGGGGGCAATATGTGACCTTTCCCAGATTCAAGGTACTTTGTGGATCCACATTACTCATGGGTTCCCACTGGTGATCTTACCCTGAATAGTCAACCAGCAGACACAAAGTAAAGACATAGAAATAAGATGTCAAAGTGAGAACAGTAGCTAGAAAAATTCCTGCCATAAACCTGGGGCACACTCCCTCTCACATACACACAACATTTAAGGAAGGGTGAGCACGAACTCAGAGCTCACTTTTAGTAAAGCTACCTCTGGCATTTCAGGGCCCTGGTGTCCTTTCTCTTCTTGTAGAATCCTCGTGTGGTTCCCTCTTTGGTGGAAAGGCGAGGCAACAAGCATTTATTAAGTGCTCACTTATATGCCAGAGAATGCATTAAACATTGGGTCCACAAATATAAGAAATATATTAAAAAGGCAGTCCTTGCTCTTGAGGGGCTTATGTTCTAATGGGGGAAAACACACACAAAAGGGAGCTGAAAATTGGAGCGGGCGTGGTGGTGGTGGTGGTGGGGGAAGTTCGGGGAGGAGGTGCCTACATGTAAGCATGGTATCAGAGTTAGAAGCAGAGGTTAGAGTGGCCCCTCCTTAAAATAGAGACCGTGGGAAGCCTTCACCAGTGAGAGAAGGGGACCAGAATAGTAGAGGGATCATCTGGGGTGAGAAGGCCCTAGGAGAGAGGATGGATGTTTCTGGGTGAGGAGGCCCCAGGCACTGAGGGAAGTTCTAGGGTGAGATAGGGTAGCACAGTCTGAAAAGCCAGAAATAGAGCTGGGAGGAGAATGAATGGCCATGTTCTCCCTGGGTCCTGCTCCTATCCGCATCTTCACTCTTCATGACCAGGATTAGCTCTCTCTTGAGCCCACAGTCAGCTCCCTGCTGAAGGAGCTTACTCTTGGATCTTCCTTCATATAGGCTTTCTATACTATGGCTCTGCTGAATGTGGTGTCTCTGGTGCCTTGTGCTAATAGCATAGGAGTTGCACCCACCAAGTTCCTTCCTCCTTCAAGCTCTTTCAAAACTGGTAATTTTGCAGTTTAAGGGATATCAGGGTTGTGGTTGAACCCAGCCAAAGGCAAACTGCCCCTCTAATTGCAACTGGAAGAACTCAGACACACTTTCTTTTTTTTTTTTTTTTTTTTTTTTTTTTTGCTTTTTGGCAGGGCAACTGGGGTTAAGTGACTTGCCCAAGGTCACACAGCTAGTACATGTGTCAAGTATCTGAGGCCGGATTTGAACTCAGGTCCTCCTGACTCCAGGGCCGGTGCTCTACTCACTGAGCCACCTAGCTGCCCCCAGACACACTTTCTAAAGGCATTACAGAGGCAGCTAGGTGGCTCAGTGGATAGAGCACTGGACTTGGAGTCAGGAAGATCTAAGTTCAAATCTGGCCTGAGACACTCACTAGCTGTGGGACCCTGGGCAAGTCACTTGACCCTGTTTGCCTCAGTTTCCTTATCTGTAACATGAGCTAGAGAAGGAAAGAGCAAATCACTTTAGTGTTTCTGCCAAGAAAACCCCAAATGGGGTCACAAAGAATCAGATACGACTGAACAAGAAAAAAGGATTAGAAATTTAGTACTCTATAGTCTCTGTTATGTGTAAGTGACTTTCACCCCCACCTTAGCTCCTCTTGTAAGGTCCATTAGCACTTCTAATACTATCTTATAAGACTATGCCACCCTCTTATGGCCGTGCTGTTACCTGTTCTTTGTTCCCCTAGTCCTTAAATTTGTTGGTTGTTCTTTGTTTGGACTGTTGATTTAATTGGAATATTGAATTGCATTGGGAAAACTCCCTCTACAAAGGCACACCAGCATCTACGGGGTAATTTAGTCTTAGAGAGTTGCCTGGGCACTGGGAGGTTAAGAAATGTGCTCAGGGTCAAACAGCCAGCATGTGTTATAGGTAAGACTTGAACCTGTGTCTTTCTGACACTAAAAACAAGTCTCTATACACTATGCCATGCTTTCTCCCATGTCTTTTCACACACACACACACACACACACACACACACATTTTTAAAAATATCTATTTTGCTTGGTGAGTTCTCCATGTATCCAAATTGGACCCTTCAGACTCCTGTTTTTCCTCCATGGTGGAATTTTACCTTTTGTGTCTTTGGAATTTCATTCTTGAGACTTTTCCATTCTTCTTGGAATGACATCCCTGTAGGATTTTAAGTCATGGAATCCTTTGCATCTTTCCTTTGGAATCTACTTTCCCAAAATCTAGGGTGCATGTCAGACTATTCCTGGTTTGCCTCTTTTTTAGAATGGAATGGTAATTTCCCCCCAAGGGAATTTCTGCCTCTCCTCTATATTTCCTCCTTCTGGATCACAGATTTCCCCATGTGAATATACCTTCTTTGTAACGGGGCAAGTTAGAGCCAATCCCTGCCCTCCTCAGATCTCCGTGCCCAGGGCCTGCTGA
This sequence comes from Trichosurus vulpecula, assembly GCF_011100635.1. Lineage (NCBI taxonomy): Eukaryota > Metazoa > Chordata > Mammalia > Diprotodontia > Phalangeridae > Trichosurus > Trichosurus vulpecula. The sequence continues at coordinate 121,657,058 of NC_050574.1, read as the reverse complement.
GGTAAACTCGGGGCTCTGAGATACAGGAGGAGGGGTCTCGCCTTTGTTACCCATGTGGCAATTCCAGTTCCTTTGTCTGGACCTGCTTGAGCACATGGCACTTCCGGTTCTTTATCTGGATTTGCCTGACCGCAGGGAGCTTCAGGAGAGCGCGGGAAAACAAGGGGAGGTGAGTAGGTGGAACCAGGGAGGTCCTAGTGCCTATGTCACCAAAGATATAAAAGTTTGCTGCTAACCTGAATAAATTGGAGTTATTAACCATCTCAGCTCCCGCCTCATTCATTGTTGGTGAGATCAGGTCTTTGCTGGACAAGGGCCTGGGTGTTGGGGGGAATGGCGGACCCCAACACTTATTAATATACAAATCTACTTTTCTCCCTCTTACCTACTTCATGTATTTTGAATTGATATACTCATGCTGAACCAAATTCCTGACATGGATTTTATCTTGCCAAGTCTCAGTGATACATGTGAAACCAAATTTGACTCCTTGTGCTATAACCTCTAATTCCTCTTTCTTTATTGTCTGAACTTTAGACATTTGTGTATATAAATTTGATGTTGTAGGTTTTAATTTTGGTAATTTCCTTGGATTTTATCTTCTGTGAAATTTGGGACACCTCAGCCTTTATTCTTCCTCCTTCATTATAGCTACTATTTTTGATATCTAGATTGGCCAATATACATAGGTAGTTTTCTCTCTCCCTCATCTTTTTATTTTAATGCCCCTTTGATTAGATTTGCAAGACATGAGACAGATACATTTTTACCAGGCATGGTTAGATGCTCTTCATTCATGCCAGGAGTCTGTCATGTTTTCAGCTGTGGTCCAGATGTCCAAATCCAATTTTCAGGCACCATCTTCTTTTGCAGCTGTCCACTTCCAAAATCAGATTTTCTCTTTTGTATCTCTTGCCTTCATTAGGCAGGCTTAAGAAAAAACACAACCTAGTCCCCTGTGGTCTTTTGGTTCTTGTCTAAGACTGTAACCTTTGCCAGTGCATTTAAGGCTCCTTTGGGCAGTATTATTTTGTTTACATAAATCACCAGACATGTATAGTAGCCACCTGCCTTGAAAGTTCTTGGGGGGTTCTCTATCATGGCTTTTAAAAAATAAGTTGTCAATGTTTTCTGTTTCTTACATCATCATAATTATCCCTGGTATCCTTCCCTTTCTGTCCCAGAGAGCCATCCCATACAACAAATAGTATTTTTAAAAAATTTGACTTGATTTGTTGTTTTGTTGATTGTTTAGACTTTAGAAGAGTAATGGAGAAAAAGTTAATAATGCAAATGAGATTTGAAAGCCTATCATCTATACATCTCTGCTCCTCCCCCCCACCCCCGCCCTGCCTGTTCCCAGCCAGTTGTTAAATATTTGCCAGCATAACACCATATCTAGCCCATTGTCACCACCTCCTTTTCTTGCTAGACCATAAAAAGCCAGATGAGTTTTATTCTGTTCGGTCACCAAATGAAACACACAAACAAAACAAAAGCAAGGTTGTTTCTTTAGCAGATTCACATAATGGACTTTAATGAGGGATTGAAGAAAAATGTCTGACCTTTTGCAGTATTAAGTATAGTGCAAATTGATCCAAGTATGGTGTAAGCCAGTGAAATGTAATCCAGTGTGATGTGATCTAATGTAGTGTTACCTAATGCAATGCCATCCTGTGTGTGGTCCAGGATGGTGTCATCCAATGAAGGAAAACCCAATGTGTAATACTCCAGCATAGCTTAATTCAGACTGGGGTGAGCCAGTGTACCATAAATCTAAGGAAATAGGAGCTGGCTTGGAAAAGAAGAGAGGCCATCTGAACTTTTTGTTTCTTATTTATGGAGCCATTTATACATAGACCAGAGCAGGGGATTTCTAACCTTTTTTGTGTCATGGTCAAATACACAGTACTCTGTTTAAGCCAATTGATCCCTTCTAAGAATACTGTTTTTCTTTTTCTTTTTTTAAAATTAATTGATTAATTCCTAGTTTTCAACATTCACTTCTGCAAGATTTTGAGTTCTAAATTTTCTCCCTCTTTCCCTCCCCAAGACACTGTGCAGTCTGATATAGATTCTACATATACATTCATATTAAACATATTTCCACATTAGTCATGCTGTAAAGAAGAATTAGAACCAAAGGGAAAAAACACAAGAAAAAAGAAACAAAAACTAAAACAAAAAAAGAGAGAAAATAGGATGCCTCAATCTGCATTCAGACTCTGTAGTTTTTTCTCTGAATGAGCATAACATTTTCCATCATAAGTCTTTTGGAATTGTCTTAAATAATTGCACTGATGAGAAGAGCTAAGTCTATCAAAGCTGGTCATTGTAAAATGTGCTGTTACTGTGTACAGTGTCCTCCTGGTTCTGCTCACTTCACTCAGCATCAGTTCATGTAAGTCTTTCTAGGTTTTTCTGAAGTCTGCCTGCTCATCATTTCTTATAGAACAAAAGTAAAGAATACTATTTTTAAATGCATAAAATAAAAGTGCACAAAATACACAGGGTTGCAAAGGAAACCAATTATATTGAAAGATAGTCTTCAAAATATATATAAAAAAACCAAGTTTATAGACCCTAGGTGTTAAAGTTGGGCCCCTGGACAGCTCAGATTGTACCCTCAACATTATTATACTTGATGAAATTCTTGTTTGACAGTAGATTGTCCCTTTTCCGTTGACACATGCTTTATACCTGTCTTTTAAACTTTGTGCTTCTCAGAAGGATGAGATACTGGTTATGATGTTATGCTAAGAGGTGTAGCTCACAGCAGATGCTGACACTAGACATTGAGATTACCTAGGCAATATCCTGCAGCCAGATACTCTGTGGCTCTGAGTCACAGACTCTGGTAATGGATCATATAACATTTTGTGTTATTCTTTATTTCAGGTATATTTCATCTCCTTAGGAAGATTGTGAGCTTCTTGTGGGAAGGAACTAGACCATATTCTTTTCTGTGTTGTCTCAGAGACTTACCACAGTGCTCAATCAATATTTGCTCAGGGTTCAAACCAGCCTTTTCTCTGAGGATCTAGTCTATTTAAATCTAGCAAGCTGTTGTTCTCTGGCTTAAATATATGAGAGTGTCTGCCTTTGGCAAATAGACCATTAATCCTCCAGTTCTCTGAGCTGCCAAAGTGTCAAAGAGCTGTTTTTTTTTTCATGTGGAGATATAGAATGGACTGAAACCTGGAAAAGTTTATAGGCTACATAGGCATATGAAAGACCAGGAATGCAATTAGTCTGGGAAAGACAAAGACCTTGCCTCCTGGGTCTAGTTTTGTCTCAATGTCTCTTTTCTTCCTCTTCATTTGCATAAGATTTATGAGCAAAAGAGTTTTGGAAAAGAGAAGTTGAGAGACTTCAAATTCTGAGAGCCCTTGGAAGTTTATTGTGGGGTTGGGGGGGCAGCAGCAGAAGCCGCTAATGTTGACAGAAAAGCATTTACCAATTTACCATGTGGAGATTAAGCAGTGAATTACATAGACTTTCTGACATGTGAGAAACATGGTTTTGGGGATCACTGGACTTCCCCAAATTGTGAGAACACACGGCTTTGGGGACCATTGGACTTCCTGGGCAGGGCCAAAGTCCTGAGGAAGAACCCTGTGATAATCCCTAGGGAAGGCTGTACAGACCACAGGACTCCCAGAGGAAGACCAAGTGGTAGCCATCCCTTAATCTGTGGGGATCACAGGGTCTCCTAGGGGTTAGACCCTAAGGAGGACCCAAGCGATGGCCCCTTAGGATGGCAGTAAGATCACAAGGCTCCTGAGACAGGGCCGGAAGTCACAAGTGATGTCCCCTTAAGAAGGCTGTGCAGACCACAGGGTTCCCCAAGGGAATCCAGAGTGGTAGCCCTCTTAACACCGCAGTGGGGATCACAGGACACCCCAAGAAAAGATCCAGGAGTAAGCCGGGCAAGCTTCTGCTGCCTGTTGCTTCCCTTCGCTTGACCTTAGGAAAATCCATGTGATTTGCTTATTCTCACCCAAAGAACTCAAGACCAGAGTGGGCAGAGGAAGGCATTTTATTATGCTGCTCGAGAGAGTAGGTGTAGTGCTTACGGGAACACTCACAACGATACAGCTGCAGGAGCAGAGGTAACCATTCCCTCCACTCTTGCTAGAGTTATGGTTAGTTTCCAGTTTTTGTTTTTTTACATAGTTTTCCTAGGTTATACAGTTTATACAGGTAGGATAATAAGGATACAGAAGCAAAAGTGAAGTTAATTAGATTTTCCTTGTCTTAGTTACTTCCCCTACTTTCCCTCTTTAACATCTGCAAATTATGCAAATCAGTAGGCCTGGATTCTTGACCAAGACCAGACCCTAGATAAGCTTGAACTGGTTCAAATGGGTTTGGCCTCTCTAATTCCCCAGACTGCCTTCTCAAATAGCATTCATTTGCATACAAGCCTCTGACCTCTCACCAGACTGATCTTGAGGCCTGGTCTCTGCTAAAGCTGGCATGGGGGAGGTGGGGAAGCACACTTTTAGTTCTGTGGAAACAAAACTCCTCCTCCCATTTCTTACAGATGCTAAATCAGAGTGAGGCCCATCAAAAAGAGGCAGCCCTTGGTGACCAAGTGGTACAGGACAAAGGACCCTAGATTTAGAGTTTGAAGAGAGCTAAGAGGTCATCTCAGACTAAATCCCTTGAGACCTAGAGAATTCAAGTGACTTACCTAAGGTCATACACTAAGTGGCAGAGTAGGGATTTCAACTTTTTAAAAAGAACTTTTTTAAAGAGAAAAAATAATCACTGCAAGTGAGGGATACATTGAAAAAAATCTGAAATATGTTCAATGTACAATACCTATGGACCTGCTACCTCCATGAAGAGGTGACTTGGGGGTATCTTCTCCTAATTCTTCATTTGAGTCCTTCCCTGATGTCATTGTCCTCTTTGGATTGAAGAACAAACAGCAGTGGTTCTGATCTCTATCTTGTCACTGGACCCAGATGGCTCTGGTGGAAAGAATGAGGCTGGTGACTTTGCATAGCCCTCCCTCACCTAAATCCAATTCACTTTCATGTCATGGCATCACCTGATGTCATGGTCCTCTTCAAGAACCAAGGTCAAACAACAACAACAGCCTGATATTTATAGTTTTGCCACATTCACTTTTGATATTTTGTGTATGGTTGTTCTTTCCATTTACAAGGTTATAGCCATTGTGTATATTGGTTTCTTGGTTCTGCTTACTTCATTCTGCATCAGTTGATGGAGATCTTTCCATGCTTCTCTATTTTCATCACACACATTGGTTTTTACAGCACAGTAATGTTCCATTATATTCGTGTACCGCAGTTTCTCAGTCAATGGATATCTACTTTGTTTCCAATTCTTAGCTATCACAAAAAGTGCTGGTGTATATGGAGACTTTTTTCTGTTATGTCTTAATAATAGACTTCTCTATTGCTGTTATCATGTTGACAAATAGCTGCTTCTGTACCTCTCTACATGGAGTCGCCAACTGTTTGTACTCTTCTTTCTCTCACCTTTCCTTACTGTTCTCTCAATTAATGGTTTTTATGACTATCATTCCTTGGAGGACAAGCATACACCTCCTCCTCAGAACATCCAGCTCCCTTCTCTTCTGGACGAGCCTCTAACTTAGTTTTTAGTTACTCTCCAAGTAACTAAAGTCAACCATAAATAAATAAGATGCTTCCTAAGGAAGCCTAGGAGGGTGAGGCAGGGATCTATTCTCTAGGGGAAAGGAGGCTCCCTTGCCTTTCCCCATGATAACGTCAGTTGAGGGGGATTCATCTTCTTCCCCAAGCATTTGTTTGTTCTGTGAAATTTGGATTTAGTCAAAGGGCCACACTTGAGGACCTAGAAGGTCATGTGTGTCTTCAAGGTCGCAGGTACCCCTCTCCTGAGTCAGGCTTTGCTCATCCAGTTCTATTGATTGTAACTGATTGGTGATGTGGCCCTGAGCTGATCAGATGCCGTTGCATATCTATGTTTCTGGATAGCCTCCCTTCGGCAGCAGTAAGATGCTGACCCTTCAACAAAATCCTCTTGTTATGTGTGGAAAGACCCCAGGATTTAGGAGTTAATAACATAACACAGTTTCCAATTAGCTTTGGAACTAGCGTAACTCAGTTAAACCTGGGGTATTTTGCGTGATACTCTTTTGATTGACAGCTAAGTGGAGCAGTAGATTTGAGTGTTGGGCCTGGAGTCAGGAAGCCAGAGTTCAAATCCTGCCTCAGACTTAGTAGTGTGGGACCCTGGGCAAATCACTTAAACTTGATTTGCCTCAGTTTCCTCAACTGCAATGTGGAGGTAATAGTAGTGCCTACCTCTCAGAGCTTCTGTGGGGATCAAATGAGATAATAATTATCAAGTGATTGGCAGAGAATAAATGCTACATAAATGTCAATTGGTAGAGAGAATGCTGACAGCACATTGCATGCTTGCATAAGGAGTGGAGTTGGTAAGAGTGATTGGGAGAAGAACCACCTCCACTCTTTCTGCAAGAGCACAAATGTGGTTCCAGACTCTCTTTGGGACTGACTCCAAATATTGTTGGGTTTGTCCTTCATTCTCAAAGAGGAGCATAACCTCAGGGAGATGATGATGTGACTTGCAGTTGACTTTAATTTGAGTGAGGGAGGGCTGTGCAAGGTCACCAGCCTCACTTTCTCCTCCACAGCCATCTAGGTCCAGTGGCCAGATATTCATCAGGATGACTAGAGATGGCCCAGGATGTGGAGAGAAAGAAAAAGACAAAAAAAAAGCCACAGATACATAGGGAAAGTCAGCTCCTCAACATGCCCTTATTTCTAGCAAGGCAGGGCCTTAGAGGAACTTTCCTTTGAGTGATGATAAGGTTTCCTTCTTCACTGAGCTGAGATCTCATCTTTCATCTAACGAGCTCATTTACTCCTATGTATTTTCAGGTATATTCTAATATGTCAAAATTCTCCAGTTTCTGGGAAACTGGATAAAATATTTTTGGATAAATGGGTTTCCTTGCTTTTACTATGTGTGATGGTCCTTTGTGTAACCAGCATTTAGCACAGTGTCTGGCACATAGTAGGCACTTAATGTTTGTTGACTTCACTCAATAATATTTGGTGGGAAGAAGCCAAACTGACAAGTGTAAGCCAAGGGAAGGGGGGAGGGAAAGAAATACGCATATCTACATCTACATCTACATCTACATCTACATCTACATCTACATCTACATCTACATCTATCTATATCTATATCTATATCTATATCTATATCTATATCTATATCTATATATCTACACACATAATATATATACACACATAAACATATACATACATATGTGCACATATACACACATATGCATATATACATGTATATGCATACACACCAAACACACACACACATACACAAACACACACATGCATATATATATATATATATACATACATATATAAAATATTTGTTAAACCTCTACTATGTGCCAGGCACTTATCTGTAAAAGCATATAGCACAATGCCTGGAACATAATGTGTGTGTGCGTGTGTGTGTGTGTGTGTATTGTAAGACATGGGAGATAGAGCACAGGACCACCTAGCATGGTGTGCCCACATCAAAGAAGATACTGTACTCTATGAGCAAAGCTGAATTGCAGTAGCTCAAAAGAAACGTGAGATGTGCAAATTTAGAGGCATCTCCACTCCAAATGTACATATGGACTATTTGTGTCTGACTGGTGGTAGTGCATTCTGAGCTCGTATTGGTCTGATCAGCCACAGTTGGACACACTGTACCTTGACCTCAACATAGTGATGTCATTTTGGTCTTCTCTGAGAATAGACAACAACCAACCATGTGCTGTACACAGACACACACACACACATATACATATATGTGCATGTATATATATATATATGTATATATATCCATCCATATATCTACATATTTTTATTCTTTTCCCCTCTCCACTTCCCTGGTACTTTTACAGATATTCTCTTATTTGATACTCACAACAACACTGAGAGTTAGGTGTTATTATTATCCTCATTTTACAGTTGAAGAAACTGAGGCAGATAGAGGTTAAGTATCCAGAGATTAGCGCTGTGCCTGGCACATAGTGAGCACTTAATAAATGTTTACTGATTGACTGACTTGTCCAGGGTTACACAGCTAGAAAGTATCTAGGGGAGGGTGCATTTGAACTCAGGGCTGTCCGACTCAGGGTCCAGTGCTTTCTCCACTGTGCTACTCATTTTGGCAGAGGTAACTTTTTTTGTTCTGAACTTAAAACTCATGCCCTTAGACCAGGAATATTTTTATGGGGGCGGTGGGAGGTAGACATTTTAGTCTAGTACATCTCTCAGAGACTCGGGGAAAGAGTGCCCAGGCTTGTGGGCCTTCTCCTACTTCCCGTCAAGCCAGGAATTGCAGCATGTTTGGAGGAGGGGTGTGTGAAACCCCAGAGATGTCAGCGCCTCTCACTGGATAACCCATGTGGACACAGGAGCGCGGCACATACTCTTGCACCTGTATATTGACTATTCTTCCTCTTCAGTTTCCACCGAGAATTAAAAACAAAACTGCATTTTGCAACTGCTCTAGGACTCTCTGCCAAAACCAGAAAAGACCTGGCCCAGCTCTTTAAGCAGGTGGAAGTCCTTAGAGTGAGCATAGGGGAGGAGGGAGAAACAGAGTGAGGGAAAGAGGGAAGGGAGCCTTTAAGAACCAAGGCGTTGGTGGGACCAGGAAAGACAAGAGGGTCACCCTCCAGCCCACAACCAGAATTTTCCCTACCCCTTCCTTCTAGCCCCAACACCACCCCACCACAAACATAATTATATGTATGTGTGTGTATGTATACACACAGATACACTCTCTGACTACTCTATGTAGGTAAAGGCCATGCATAATAGGGTTGGGGCTATACCAAGATAGATAATTAATTCAACAAGTCATTTATCAAGCATCTACTATGTGCCAAGACATGTGGATACAAAGACAGAGAGCAAAACAACACCTGCCCTCAAGAGGCTTATTTTCTATTGGTGTCAAAACAAATATACAGACAAGTAAATATGACATAATATGCAAAATAGGTAAGAGGTGGGGTACTGGGGAGAGGCTGGAGGTGGAGCACTCCCAACTGGGGGAATCTGGAAAGGCCTTAGGAGGGAATGGGTACTTTTTTCATTGAAGGTCTGTTAGACAATACACAGGAGGCATTGGGGGTTTGGACTCCAGACTCTAACAGGTTCACTCTTGATCTGGTCAGACAGGAAAGACAGTTTCAAAGGGGTTAATAATAAGCTTTATTCTAGTCTAGTCTTCTCTAACACAGTATTGCTGATAATGGAAGCACCACAAACTCCTACAGCATTCCCTAATCACCCTTCTTGAAGGGACCACAGAGAAGGGGGACCAACAACTCCTAAGTCTCGATGGGGCCAGTCGAGATGGGCACAACTTGTGTATTCAACCCTAAAGGGTTCCTCTAAATCCCCTCAAGCCTCAGTGGAGGCCAGTTGAGGCAAACACAGATTCCTCCCTCCCAAGCTTTGATGAGGACCGATCAAGGCACACAGCATTCTAGCTTGTGCATTCAACCATAAAGGTTTCCCAACTCACCGACCATTGACCACCTGTTTTTATAGGACATCAGACAAAGAAGGCGTATTGCCAGCAGTAGCCTCACAAGTTTACATCACCTCATCCCTATATCTCACTGCGCAGTCGCAGTGGATGTTTACAGTTTCAGCACACATGTTTATATTATTTATGCTTATATAATGCTGCTCAAGCGTTGTGGAGATGTTTTGAACCATGGGCCTGGGGACTCATATCTAATACCTGGGAAACAGAGATTGTTATGGCCACGGATCCTGGGAAACAGAGATTGTTATGGCCACGGATCCTGGGAAATTGAGGTTGTTATGGCCATAGATCTTGGGAAACTGAACTCTAAGAAATAATAACAAAAATCCACTTTACACACACTAAAATCTACCTTACTTACCCTAAAATCCACCTTGCTGACAAGGTCTCTAAGCAAAGGCAGGATAATGAAACTTGTTGAGGATGTTGCACTGGGGAGTTCCCCCTGCCCCAAGGTGTCTGTTTGTTTGGACAGTTGGGATATCTTCCTACTCAACTCCATCCCCTCTCCTCTGCCTCACCTGAATTTGTTCCAGGAGCCAGAATTTCTAATTATTGCCCTTGATTGCGAGATCTTAGAGTATATTAGTGATATAATTGAATGCTGATGAAGAATGAGTAAGAGAACACTTTGAGTTGATTACCCTGAGAGCCTTTTCCCCCACATTGGGACACCTTTTCCTGCTTCCTCTTTCTAGTATCGAAGAAGACCTGACAGATGGAGTAGATTGAAAGATGGAGCATTTGTCAAGCACTCCATATATGCCAAGCACCATGATAAGTCCTAGGGATATAAGTGCAAACAAACCAGACACTCCTTACCCTCAAGGCATTTACACTTTGGTGGGGGAAGACTTCCTAAAAGGGAGCTGGAAAAGAGTGGGGTAAGGCTGGTGGTGGAGGTGGAAAAGTCCAGAGAGTGAAGAAGAGTGAAGTTGGGAGGGAAGCGAATGTGGGCACCTCGTGAAACAATGATGGTCCGGGCCAGAAGTGTTGGCCACCCTTCTAGGAGCACACGGAATCCATCCCGTGTCCTTTCGAACACAGAGGTTTTGCCACATCAGTGACAGATATTTTGTTCCTTTGGACCCTGGCCCGGTCCAGAGGAGCAACGTGTCCAGTGCAGTTAGTTACTCTAAGTCATGTAAGGCTCTGAAGACAAGCCAATTAATTGGTGCAATGCCTTTTTTGTCTAAAACTGAATATGACCTGGAGAGATCTCTCCATTATTCGGAGTTCAGCCATGGGGAGGACGCTCTGCCTGGGACCTTTTCCTAGTCTGTACTCTGGAGGCTAAACCAGGACCCCCCACATCATGACCCAGATGGAGGTGTTCCCCCTGATTTACTGATGTATGTAAATATAGTTATTATTCTGCTAGGCTTTATTTTTATATGTATAGTTCTATATTTCTTTAATCTTGCCTTATATTGTCCCTGTGTACAAAATAAATACTAATTCTAATCTAGTGTGAGTGTGTTCATTATACTGTGATCCTGAAAATGAATATATGCGGCTGTTGAAGCAGCCGCATATATCTCTTTAACGATACAACCACTAGGTGGCAGTTGTTTATAGACTCACCCCCTGGAAGCTCTGGAAAGAACGCTTAGGCACAAAATGTCAGAGCTGGAAGGGGCCCTAGGGTATAGAATAGACTCAATCAATTAACGAATATTTATTAAGCATCTGCTGCGTACCAGGCACCGGGCTTGGTGCTAAGGATACAAGAAGAAAAAATAAAACAACTCCAAATCAGAATGAACTCATTCTAATGGGGGAGACAAGAAGTACCTAAATACACACAGAAAAAATATAAAACCAACAAATGCAGATGTGTACAAAGTGCATCAATACAAAGTACTTTGGTTGGGAGGGCACCAGCAGAAAAAGCTTCATGGAGAAGATGGTGCTTGAGCTGCAGCTTAAAGGAAAAAATAGGCTCTGTCAGCAAAAGGGAAAGATTCCAGGCATGGAGTTCTGTGCATTCCAGAGGCACAGAGATGAGAGATGGGTGTTGTATGTGAGGAGCAGCCGCTGAGTGGTACAATGGATAGAGCTCTAGGACTGGAGTCAGGAAGATCTGACTCAGACACAGCTGTGTGACCCTGGGCAAATCATTTGCCCCAGTTTCCTCATCTGTAAAATGATCTGGAGAAGGAAACGACAAACCAGTCCAGTATCTTTGCCAAGAAAACCCCAAATGGGGTCATGAAGAGTTGGACGCAACTGAACAACATAAACAACAATTTGAGGAATAAAGAGAAAGTCATTTTGGTTGGACCACAGAGTATGGGGAGGGGAGCAATAGCTAACACAAATACGAATTACTTTGGCAGCAGTGTGGAGGATGGACTGGAGTAGGCAGGGAATGTTACAGTGGGAAGGGACCTTAGAACATAGAATAGCATAACTGGCAGGCAGTCTAGAACATAGAATGTCAGTGCTGGAAGAAACCATGGAACACAGTATGTTAGTACTAGAAGGGCCCTTCTATCTAGTTCTATCGCCTAGTCTTATAGATAAGGAAACTGAGGCCCAGAAAAGATACTGATTTGCTCAAGGTTCCATATTAAGATGGAGGCGGCAGGGCCAGTTCTTTTGGTGCTCCAGGTCTTCAGATTCCAAGTCGATTTAGTAATAGCTAACCTTTTATACAAAATCCAAAAGGAAAACTTCCTATCTTGTTAACCAACCGGCCAATAAACCAATTTAATAAGTCACATTAATAAGTCACCGAAGTTCTCTAAGTCCAAGGTTCCTTTTCAAAGTAGTAATTCATGCAAATAATTTACAGACCAATTGGGAAATCTTATTCTTCGAATGCTTCCTAACCTGTCCCCCACTGCTGAATTCTACGGGTATTAATGAAAGCGGGAGCGCACGAGGAATTCTCCAGCTGATGGGGTTTGGATGAAATGGAAGGAAGGGATGGACGAGTAATGAGGATGAGGATGAGGATGATGAAGCGCATTTATGTAGAACTCAAGATGTGCCTAGCACTTTATATTATCCTCACATCATCCTCTGAGAGGTAGGTACCATTATGATCCCCATTTTACAGATAAGGAAATTGAGGCTGAAAAGTTGTTTTTGCCCAAGGTCATAGAGCTAGCGAGAGTCAAGGATTCTTGACTCCAAGTCCAATATTCACCTAGCTGCTCAGATGTGATGTGAAGGAGTAACAAATCAAATGCCTGATTTTGTCTAATGCGACAGCTGCTCTGTCTCCTGGCACTGAACTCATGTCCTGAAAGCCTAGACCTTGTCTCTCACTAGGCCCTATCAGATCTCACTGTGAGTCTTTGTTTATTTGTTGAGACTGCCTCTCACTTCTGGGTCTTTTTTTTCAGCTTGCAAACCTGATGGGTTCCTGGTGTTAGTTTGTTGCACTGTGAAAATGGAAGGCCTTTGTTCCCTTTTCTCCTGACTCTTACATCACAGAAGGCTGGCTGAATACCAGAATGCTGCCTACCCTCTGTCCTCGTCTGTTATCAGTCTTGGTCCCCACAGCAGCCAGACCATAGGTACCAGCATAAAACAACTCTCTGGAATTCTCTCAGGATATCTTTCTCACCACAGCTGGCAAATTGACATCCACAAAACACATTTGATTATGTCATCCCTCCTAAAAAGTCTTCAATGGCCCTAAGACAAAAGTGAACTAATCCTGCCATTTAAATGATCCATGGTGTGGTCCCATCTACCTTTCCAGTCTTACTTTATTATCATTTCCTTTGATGCTATTTCTGTTCCATTCAAACTAATTCTACATCTAGAGCTCTTGGTGTATGAACCCCTGGAATGATGAGGGTCAGTCCTTAGTCCACTGAGAAAGATGAGGAATTTATATCAGGGACTCAGAGTCTATAAACTACACTGTCTTTGTATCATAGCAACACAGAGCTTAGGACTTAGAATGTTGGACCTGCAAGGGACCTTAGAATTGTCAAGGATTTGTTACTGATAAGAGAAAATGCTCAGCAGCTGTTTATTAAATGTCTATTATGTGTCAGGCTCTGTGTCAAATGCTAGGGATAGAAAGAAAGGCATGAGATAGTCCTGCCTTCAGGGAGCATACAGTCTGAGGGAGACAACTTATAAAAAACTATGTGCAAACAAGTTATATACAGGATAAATTGGATAGAATCCACAGGGGGAATATTAAGGGCTATTAGGAAAGGCTTCTTGCAGAAGGAAGGATTTGAGATGAGTCTTGAAGGTAGCCAGGGAACTGGGAAGGGAGGGGAGAGGCGAGCATTCCAGGTATAGGGAACAGTCAGTAAAAGAGTAAGGAGATGGAGGGAGACATGTAAGGAACATTATGGAGGCCATTGTCACTGTATATCAGAGTCCATGAAGGGGAGTATAAGAAGACTGGAAAGGTAGGGAGACACCGAGTTGTGAAAGGTTTTAAAAATCAAAGGATTTCATATTTATATTATATATATATATATATTTGGGGAGCCATTTGGAGTTTGAGCAGGGATGTGACATCTTTATACCTAAGAATTAGGAAAATCACTTTGGTAGCTCAGTGAGGGATGGAATAGAGTAGGGAAGAGTTTGGAGGCAGGGAGGCCAACCAGAAGGCTGTTTTAATAATCTGGTGAGATGATGAAGGCCTGTGCCAAGGTGCAGCTGTGTGAATGAAGAGAAGAGGGCTCATGTGAGAAGGTAGAAAAGATAAGACTTGGAAACAGATTGGATATGTAGGGTGAATGTGAGAGAGGAATTGAGGATTGCTCTGAGATGGTGAGTTTGGGTATCTGGGATGATGATGATGTCTTCGATAGTAGCAGGGATGTTCTGATGAGCAGAGGATTTAAGGGAAAAGATTAGGAGCTCTCTTTTGGACATAGGCTTACATGCCTATGGGACATTTAATTCAAGATATCCAAAAGGCAATGGCAGGTGTGAGGTTGGAGCTCAGGAGAGAGGTTAGGGATGGATAAATTAATTGGAGAATCATCTGCAGAGAGATGGTAATTGACCCTGTGGGAGCTGATGAGATTGTCATTTCCCTGGGCTCCCCATTTCTGTTTGGGCTTAAGAGGTTCCTGGCAGAGCCAGGGCTTCTGTCTCAAAATCCGTGGGGCTGACAGTTCATTTTGTGCCCTCTGTTGACCTCCTTGCTGTCGTGTAGGTGGTAGTGGTGGGGTACGGTGCTGGGTAGACAAAACACAGATGCAGGATGTGAAACTGAGATGACGTTGCTGGCACTGAGCACCGAGTTGGTGTTTCAGTTATTCAATAAACACTAAGTGCCTACTGTGAGACAGCTCCTGTGCTAAGCTCTAGGTATACAGAGAAAGACAAAAATATGGTCCCTGCTCTCAAGGGATTCAATTTCTAATTGCAGAGACAACATGCAAATAGCTATCTGCAGTAAAATCTACAGTACAAATGGAAGGGAATGGGTGGGGGATTGGGAAAACCAGCAAAGGCCTCTTGCAGAAGGTAAGACTTTAGCTAAGACTTGAAGCCAGGAAGTGGAGGTGAGGAGAGAGAGCATTCTGGGCATGGGGGACAACCAGTGAAGAGGCACAGAGTCAAGAGATTGATTGTCCCGTGTGAGAGACAGCAAGGAGACCAATTGCCATTGGATCACAAAGTCCAAGGAGAGGAATAGAAAGTGTGTGAAGACTTGAAAGGCAAAAAGAGACCACGTTATAAAGTGCTTTAAAAACTGAAGCATTTGACATTTGATCCTGGAGGTAGTAGGGAGCCAATGGAGTTTATTGAGTGGGGGAGTGATGTGATCAGTATTCCTTTCAAGTCCCCAGGAAGAGGAGATGAGAGCATCTTTTTATTATCATGGTCTCTTTTCTGGGTGGGGAAGTAGCCATGATTTTTCAAGTCAAGGTAGTGCTGAACCCTGTTAAGCCCTGTGATGTTGTGAACACTCCAACTGGCCCAGCCCCTGTTGACTGGCAACCCATGAAAGCTGGAAGCAGCTGCCTCTATGACCTCAGCTCTGCCTGGTCCCTCTGCTTTGTTTACCCTCCCATTCGGTGACCCTCACTAGCTCCCCTGGGGTTCGATTATTATCTCTGAGCCAAGCTCCCACCTCCCCACTATCCTCTCTGATACTCCCCCAACCAACACTGGAGTAAAGCTGTCCTTGCTGATGATTGGAGGGTAAGTAGATCAAAGACCCAGGAGTCTTCTTTAGGACCTTAGGGCTGGAACACTCGGCCTTTTCCCATCCATCCTCAGATCAAACCATCAGGATCCTGGATCAGGACCAGGACCTCAACACAGATCTTTGTCATCTGTCCTTACTGCCGCAGTCCTCTTGCCTTCAGGCCCCCCTTCCCAACTACCTCTCTTGCTCAGGGCAATTGATAGAGATGCCCCATCTTTCTCTGTGGACCCAGTGACAGTGGCCTTGTTCCTTGTGTGGCACTCCCAACTCCCAACTGCTTTGAGCTGGCTGTTCCCACACCCACACCTCTTCTTTTCACCTCTTCCTTCTGGCTTCTTTCAACTTAGCTCAAAGCCATCCTTCTGCAAAAGCTTTTCTTGTGTGTCTCCCACCCCCAACACTGCTAACGTCCACCCTCTGAGATCACTCTCCATTCACATAACTATTTGCACAGTCTAGTCCCCACTGAAGGCAAGGATCATACTTTTGTCTTTCTTTGTGTGCTCAGTGCTCAGCATGGTGCCTAGCACATAGTAGGTGCTTAATAAAAGCTTATTCACTGACTGATTGGACTAAGGCTGCCTCTAACATTTTCCTAGGTGTTGATTATACAGGCCACTTGATTAGGAATCATAAAATGGTTCAAATGGCAGCTCTGCTCTCTACCTATGTAGCCTTGGGTAAGACACTTCTCTCTGGGCCTCAGTTTCCTCACTTGTAAAATGAGGAGATTGGTCTAAATGACTCCTTCCTGGTCATTTGGAACAAGACTGGGAAGAAGGAGCTTAGGTATAGCAGAGACAATAACCTCAAGCACACTCTTCTCTGACCAGTCTAAGCCCTTGCTCTAAATTCAATTTGATTCGATTACATTAAGCCCCTGATCTATTCTAGGAAGGCATTGTGCTGGGTGCTGAGCATACAAAGACAAAAATGAAACAATTCTTGCCCTCAAGGAGCTTACATTCTATGGGGCTATGCGAACTTTACACAGATAACTCTTGGGATTTAGGTGTCATTTCTAGTGGAAAGAGCATGAAAACCAACCATCCTGCAGCTGGCAAACCTCTTAGAGTCCCTATAATTCAAATTCTTAGACAGCATAGGTGGTCACACTCCCTTCCCGTTACCTGCTCCCTGGTCCATCCATCTTCCTACTCTGCAGATGTCCTCACCCTATCTCCCATTATTCCCCACACAAAATCTCTTTTATTCCTCTCACCTAGGGACAGCTAGGGTGGCACAGTGGATAGAGCTCTGAAGTCCTGAGTTCAAATCAACTTATTAAGCTGTATGGCCCTGGACAAGTCACTGAACCACTTATCTGCCTCAGTTTCCTCAACTCCAAAGTGGGGATAATAATAGCACCTACTTCACAGGGTTTGTGTATGGATAAAATGAGATGATATTTGTAAAGCATTGGTAGAGTTTCTGGCACATAGTAGGTGCTTAATAAATTCTTATTTCCATTTCCCTTCCCTTTATCTTGTGCTCATTGGACCAGAACCAATAACTGTATTTTACATAATTATAACTTCAAATAGTATGAATTTGAATACATGCAACCAACCACTTCAGGGATTCATCATTTGCATTAATCAGGATCTAGCTCAGGGATGGGGAACCTGCGGCCTCAAGGTCACATGTGGCCCTCTAGGTCCTCAAGTGCAGCCCTTTGACAGAATCCAAACATCATAGAACAAATTCCTTCCAAGCTGTATTCCAGTCAGTCACTGGGAATGGGGGTATATATACCATGGCTACCTGAAGGATGATAGGAATGTGAATTTAGAGCTAGAAAGGCCCTGAGGAAGCATCTAGTCTCTCCCTCTCATTTTACAAATGAAGAAATGAAAGCTCTGGGGAAGTAAATGTCAGATCCTGGGTCAGACCCCCAGGTCTCCTGACTCCAAATTGAGTATCCTTTCTAAGGAAACTAGGTGGCCCAGTGGATGAAGTGCTTGGTCCCAGCTGGAGTAAGGAAGACCCGCCTGAGATGCTTACATAGCTGTGCAACCTAAATCTTCTCTTGACTTGGTTTTCCTAGCTGTAAAATGGGGATAAAGAACAGCACCTACATCACAGGGTTGTTTTGGGGATCAAATGAGTTAATATATGTAAAGTGCTTTGCAAACTTTCAAGTGCTATATACAAACGTGTTTCAACAATCCGGCTAGCAGCTGCTGTGGGGGTGGAAGACCAACACAAGCCCAGCAACAAGAATGCTGCCAAACCTAGGTTCTTTTGATCTGCTTTACTAAGGAAAGCAACGTTAAGGCATTGACAATCTCACTTTAATCCAGCATACAAATACTTAGTTCAGGGGAAAAAGCCAGCACCCTGAACTTCAGAGCAAATACAAACAAATTACAAACATCGACAGACAGGCCAAATACAATTCATAGTTACCAACATCTAAGTTCAGCCCAGGAGCTCATAATAAGGGCTGGCCCAGAGTCACATGCACCACCATGGCTGTGGGTAAGAGCACCAAAAAAGAGAAAGCCAACCCCTGCTTTTATACCTTCTTCAGGGTCAAAGGTACATGCAACTCACCCACATGACCTGAAATCGTCACAAAGAGGCAACTTAAACCTACGTGGTCTAAAAGCCTCTGATGTCCCAAACATGCCACTCAAACCCATGTAAATTTACTAGGCCCTCCCCTGAGGCAAGGAGGTCACCAAGGACTCCCAATCTAGTCAAGGAAACAAAGGCCAAACTCTTCAAGGGCACTTGATTGAACTGAGTGCTAAGAGCCCATTTTGATTGACAACACAAAATGCTAGCTAGCTATTAGCTGTGCATTAGGGAGATGGACTTTGTCAATGGCTTTGTCCTTCAACACTGGAAGAACCAGAAAACCAGAAAACCAGCCTCATGCAGTAAAGAATTTGGGCCTTGAAGTTATAAGGTCTAACGCCCTTATTGCTACAAATGGGTCTTAGAGATCAATGAGGTCAAACTCAATTTACAGCAGAGGAGGCAACAGAATCTGGTTCAAGAGGAAGCTGAGTGACTTGTTCAAGGTTACTAAGTCAGGATTTCATCCTTGCTTCTTTGACTCCAAATCCAGGGCCTTTTTCATTACACCATCCTACCTCGCTCACATACTCAGGAGAACTGAATTCTAATCCTCGTTTTTGCATTAACTTAATGTATGGTATTGGATGGACCACTCCCCTTTAAACCTCAGTTTTTCATTATATAAAAGGGGGCCAAGAGGTCATTCTCGCCTTATTTACTTCACAGTCTTGTTTGGATGGAGAAAAATGTTTTCCAAACCCTTAAATACTATGGAAGGTGTAGCCGTTATCACCATCACCACCACCATCATCATCATCATCGCTATTGTTATGGTTGTTATTATTTTTCTGTCAATACTTAATTTCCTCCTCTCTCAAATTTGCCAGGTCACCTCTTTCTTCCTCTTCCAGGTCAAATGCGTGTACCAGCAGCTATGGACCAGCATCTGACCAATTCTCTCGATGAGCTTGTAGAACATGAGCTGAGGAAGTTTAAGAGGAAACTATACCACATTGCACTAAAGAAATGTTATAAGCCCATTCCTTGGGGAAAATTGGAACCCGCCCACTGCGATGATCTTGCTCAAATGCTGGTCAAGTATTACGGAGAAAAGTATGCCCTGGAAGTTACTTTGAAGGTTCTAAAAGCCATTCACCAGCAAGATGTGGCCAACCTACTCCTTAAGAAAATCCAACAGGGTGAGTTAGGCCTGGGACTGATGCTCTGCTGTTGCCTTTCACCATGATGGCACCACAGAAGAGGACCAGCTGTCTTCTTCCATGGGGGCCATCTTTTGAAGATAGAGATAGGAGAGCCTTACAGTCACACCTTCAGACAAGATCCTAGCCTGATGGGCCAGTTCTTATCGGCTAGCAGTGCCCCTTTGCCACCAGAGCAGCTCAAGCTAGTCCTCGTCCCTCCTTAGGCTTAGACACAGACCAAAAACATCTCCCCTTCCTCCTCCAGGGGTTCCTGCTCTTCTGGGAACACAAGAACAAATTAAATCCCCTCTTGGATAAGGTTCTGACCAAGATAGAGACATAGACACTCCTTTAAGGGCCCAGTTCACCCTATGATGCTACATGCACACAGGGGCAGGACAAGGTCATGGGCAAAGCCCTGAACAAGAATTGATTTTAGCTGCAGAATTTCACAGAGTCTCTCTACTGTAAACTTTCCTGGTGATCAGGGAAGGCAGTAGGCACCAGATCACCAGTGTTGGAGACTTCTCCAAAGCTGACCGATGCAGCTAGCCCACACTAACTATTTTCTGAGGGGTTAGCGTGAAAAACCTGGGAGACTTCTTTCAGTCTGCTCAGCTCTCTTATGGCCCACGGTTCCCTGAATTGGGTATGCTGTCTCAAACCAACTAGTGACTGGTGGTGGTGGTGGTGGGGGGACTCCAAGTTTTAAATACTTCAAACCTCAGCATCGCATTATATAGAAGGGGGAGGTGTGGGGGAGTTTATCCTTGACCCAGCTACCTCTGTGGGAGATCTATGTTTCTGTCTTTATGGTTATTTGCTTTTGGTAATATCAAGATATACTTCAGTAAAAGTTTACTAGTCACATCTCAAGGGGCCTTAGGATTCAGGAAAGATGATAATTCAGTGATATTACAGGGCAGCTAGGTGGTACAGTGGGTAAAGCATTGGGCCTGGAGTAAGGAAAACTCATTTTCCTCAGTTCAGTCTGACCTCAGATACTTACTAGCTGTGTGACCCTGGGCAGGTCAATTAACCTGTGGTTGCCTCAGTTTCCTCATCTGTAAAATAAGCTGGAAAAGGAAACAGCAAACCAGTTCAGTATCTTTGCCAAGAAAACCCCAAATTGGGTCACAAAGAGTTGAACATGACTGAAACAACTGAACAATAACATTATGAGTTATTGGTGTAGTGAATAATTTTATAGTGTTTTGTAGTTTACAAAGCATTTTTCTCCCAAGAGCCCCAGTGAAGAAACCAAAGTGGTTAAAATAATAATAATAGCACTTTAAGATCTATAAAGCACCTTGCTTATCTTATTTAATCCTCACAAGCACCCTGGGAGGAAGGTGCTATTATCATACCCCATCTTACAGATGAGGAAACTGAGTCAGAGAGTCACACAACTAAGAAGTGTCTAAAGCCAGATTTGAACTCAGCTTTTCCTGACTCCAGGCCCAACGTTCTATCCACTGCACCACCTAATTCAGTAGAGACTGGATGACCATTTGTTGGGGAATATTATGGTAGAGTCTTCCTGTTTAGGTGTGGATTGCGGAGGTCCTTTCCAGCTCTGAGACTGTGAGATTCAGTGGAGCTAGCGGATTATTAGGCCCATTTTACAGATTGGGACACAGAGGCTTAGTAGAGTGATAGTAGTAGTAATAACAGTCATAACTGGGACTTGAACCCAAATCTTCTATCTCCAAGTTTAGTGCTCTGTTTACTTCCTTAGTATTATTATTATTATTAATTATCATTTGTTGTTGTGGTTCAGTTATCTCTAACTCTTTATGACCCCATTTAGTGGGGTTTTCCATGGCAAAGATACTGGAGTAGTTTGCCATTTCCTTCTCTAGCTCATTTTACAGATGAGAAAACTAAGGTAAACGGAGTTAAGTGACTTGCCCAGAATCACACAGCAGCTAGTGTTTGTGGCTGAATTTGAACTCAGATCTTCCTGATGCCCAGGCCTCTATCCATTGTGCCACCTAGCTGTCTAATAACTCATAATATTTGTGCAGTAACACCACTTAGTGTCCCTTACTCCTTTATGCTGCTGCTCAAATAAAAAAAATCCTCCTCATGTTTCTATAGGTTACAAATCAGAAGAGATAGTAGGATGTAGCAGACAGAATTCTGAACTGGGAGTCAGGAAGCCCCAGATTCAAATCTGACTTCTAAAACTACCAATCCTCGGGAGCCTGGGTCTCTCTCACTTAGGTTTCTTCACTTCTAGTCCACAGTTCTTTTTATATCATGAAAGCTGCCATTATTAAATCAAATCTAACCGTTCCTAGTCAGTGATCCGAAGCGGGAATCAGGGAATCACGGGAGTCTAGAGTCAGACCCTTGCATTATGTCAGGTGTCGGAGGGCAAGATTGCTTTTGGGGACAGTGTGGTCTGGTGGAAAGAGCCCTGGACTTGGTGCCTAGGAGTCAAGTCCTGTTCCCAATCCGTCTTTGCTCTCTATGTGAGCTTGGACATGTCATCTCCCTTTGAGACGCCACTTTGCATCTGAAAATTGATCCCTGAATATCCCTTTTGTGATGGGGTCAATCCCTGCCCAGGCCCAAAGGAGGACATTTTTGTTTCATGAATTTCGTTTACTTTTCAGAAGGAAGTGATGAAAATGAAGATGACAAAGACGAAAGTGACGAGGGTGAAAGCGATGAAGACGAAACAGATGATGATGAAGAGGATGAAAGTGATGAAGATGATGAAACAGATGATGATGAAGAGGAGGAGTAAGATGTCAAAGGAAAGCACTGGGAAAAAAGAGATGATGAAGATGATATAGAAAAATAAAATCTTACACTCAGCTCGATGGCAGTGGTTAGAGAATCATCAAAATAGAGAATCTGAAAACCATAGAAACATAACCTTAGAGTCTTGGGAGCCCCGTGTCTCAGGGGGGTGGAATCACAGAGCTGGAAGGCTCCTCGGGCCATTGAGCCCAGCTCATATCTGAGAATGCCCCTTACAACACACCTGACAAGAGATCATCCAGCTTTTTGACTCCTCCAGGGAGCTCACTACTTCCCAAAGTAGTCAATAGCACTTGTGGAGAGCTCTAATTGTTAGGAAGTTTCCCCTTATATCGAGCCTAACCTTTCTTCAAGTTTTCCCTCCATTGCTCCCTAATTCTTTTCTCTGGGGACAAACTAAAGGAAATTGAATTAATCCCCATTACATAGGAGTGTATTTCAGATCCCGTGGAAGCCAGTTAAAACGTCCTCCTTAAGTCTTCAGGCTAAACCCCCAATTCCGTCAAGTACTTTGTATATCCTGAACCCGAGGCCTTGCATTTATCCTGGTTGGTCTGTCAAGTCAAACCAAGAAGCATTTATTAGGCAATTACTATGTGCCAAGCACTATGCTAATGCAAATACAAACAAAATGAAATTCCCTCTCTGACCTCAAGAAGCTTCTATTCTAGTGGGGGAAGGCAATCCATAAAAGGGAGAAGAAAAGTGGAGAGGGGAGCAAAGTAGGAAGGTAGCCAAGTGGGGCATAGTGGTGAAGTCCAGGGAATGAAGGATGGGCTCTTTCTCAAAATGGAGGTTCTGGAAAGAACTCGCCAATGGGAGCAGCGGGAGAAGGCAACTGAGTTACAGCCTTGGAGTCTATAGGATGACTTGACTTTTTGGAGCTCTTTCATTTCATAAAACTAAAAGTCAACATGTCCAACATAGATCCATTACCTCCCCCCCCCCCCCGCCCAAACTCACTCCTCTGCTAAACTTCTCTATTCCTGTTGAGGGCACCTATGTGGGTCCAAACATACTGTGCTCTAGTAATCACCTGGATGAGAGGCAAAACATAATTATAGGGAAGGAACTTGTGTGTGGCCCCAAGGATAATATGATAACAGTGTCCAACAGAGACACAAGTTTATGCTATAATGCTTGCTCAGGCCTCAGTTTTCTGGTAGGCATGTGTGTGATATCCAAGCAGGAACTTGTTTGAGGATTCAAGGATTTAGCATTATCTTAAGATCACAGGGTAGAGAACAAGTTTGGGGGTGGATTGTAGAGGGCCTTGAATGCTGGGATCAGGAATTTGGACTTTGTCCTATAAGTCAAGGAAGGTTTCTGAGCCCAGGAAGTATGTGATAAGAGCTGAGCTTTAGAAATATGAGTCTGGAGGGATCTAAGAGAGGCAATAATCATGAACAAGTTGAAGGCTTGGATTCTTGTTAAAATGCACATCTCTTTGGTAAAATTCTTACTCTCAGATGTACTTAGTCATTCATACCTTAGCTTAAATTAAGGATGGGGGGTGGGAGAAGCAGGCATAATAGCAGTGGTATGGGGATAAAGAAGAGGGCCTTGGAGCTATAGGTAGAAAGAACAGCCTTGGACCAGTGTATCAGAATCTTTGGTCAAGTGACTTTCACAACAAGCCTGTGAAAGATTCAGGGAGAGTTAATATACTTAACAGAAGAGGAAACAGAAAAGGGGTATGGATTGCCCAGGGTTAAACAGGGAGTCAGTGGCAAAGCTGGGAATAGAATCCAGGTCTCCAGGACACTTTACCCTACATGACTCTGTCAAGGGGATTCTCTGGGGGGAGGGGCGGAAAGGTAGAGGTTGGGCGGAAAGGTACAGTTCTACCATCTCCCAGAATTCTTCAGAAGGGAAATTAATCCGTCCTTTCCTTTGTCCTCCCTAAATCATCCTCTCTTCAACTAAACGCCTACCTGTTTCTGTCTCCTCTCTTTTCTTTCTTCCTGGTTATATTTCTCTCATCTGTGTCTTTTTTCCTGTCTCATTTTCTCTCTCCAATCTTCTTATACTTTCCCTCTATATGACCCCCCTATCTGTCACTCACCTCAAATTGGATGTCCATTTGTTCACTGTATCATACAGGAAATTGCTTTTTCAGATACAGTTTGGACTAGATGCCTTCTGAGGTTCCTATTAACTGAGAATCTGATTCTATCAGATGGAGACAGGGAGAAACAGAGACTTTTCTTTTTCAGTGACTTGAAAGGGGTGTGGGGCATAGAGCTTTGGGTGATGGATGGATAGGGAGGGCATTTAGCAGGAACTAGAGGCTCTTCCCATCCTTGGGTAGTACTCTGGCATCTGACAAAGGTTTTTCAGAAGCTACAGAGACCAGAAGGAGGCTAGGCATGGCAATGGGGAGGCATTGGGAGGCAAGAGAAATCCAGGTGGAACCTCCAACTTCTGAAGAGATGTTAGATGGGAGATGTTAGAATTGCACTCATTCCTTCCCTTGGAAGAAATATATCCTTCCCTGCTTTCCTTCAAATCCTACCTTCTGCAGTAGGCCTTTCCCAGCTCTCCCTCCCCCAACCCCCCAGATTGCCTCTCATTTATACCATACCTATATGGACACAGTTGTTTGTATGTTTTCTTCCTGATTTGAATGCGTTATTGCATGCAGGGGTCTTGTTCTTTCCTTCCAACATTTGCTTAATAAATGCTTGTTGACTGACATTTTTTTTCTGAGTCTTTTTCTCCTTTTTTAGTAGCAGACTCAGAAGTCCTTTCCAAAGGCTCACACTCTGCTCTTAGATGGAAGTGCCAGCTTTCCCCTTCCCCTGGGGTTAGTGACCTCACCCAACTGGAGAGCAGACTTACCCCATGACATGGATCATTCATCTTCCTCAGCTGAGTGACCTTTAGCTCCCCCTCCCCCAGGCACTCAGTCATGTTGAAAGACAGAAGA
Organism: Trichosurus vulpecula; assembly: GCF_011100635.1. Classification (NCBI taxonomy): domain Eukaryota; kingdom Metazoa; phylum Chordata; class Mammalia; order Diprotodontia; family Phalangeridae; genus Trichosurus; species Trichosurus vulpecula. Next base: position 121,631,854 of record NC_050574.1, on the reverse strand, counting down.
GGAATTATGGGTGAAGCCTGGAAAGGGGAATGGGCTAAGGGGCAGGAGGGAGGTTCATAGCATTTAGGTTGCAATTCACATCAAATTCAATGCTCTTGCCTCTAGACTTTGGGAAAGGACTGGAGGAGGGGAGAACAGTCTGGATCAGGAGGAAAGACTGAGTCAACAATTCTTCTCCTAACTCTGCCAGCTAACAATGGGCTCTTTGAACTATACAGCATGTGACCAACCAACAGAACAAAGAGAGTTTGAGATGGCAATGCAGCATGGTGGAAGGAGTGCTGCAGCATATGGAGCAAAGGCCTAGGGTTCAAATCCTTCCTCAGCTATCGATGGTTTGTATGACTTTTAAGCAAATTACTTAACCTTTCTAAGCCTCAGTTTCCACCTGTGTAAAATGATGACCTCTAATTTCCCTTCTAGCTCTAAATCTATGATCCAGTGAAAGCCTCTAGTTTGACAGGGCGTAACAACAAAGCTACTTGCTGCTACTGTGGCTGTGTAAGGCCAATAACACCAGCACACTGGAGGGCTGCTAGCACAAGTTCTTTGATCTGCTTTTCTAAGGAAAGCAACTTAAAGGGGTTTATAATCTCACTTTAATCAAACGTACATATATCATTCACTTAGTTCAGGGGAAAAAGTCAGCACCCTGAACTTCAGAGAAAACACAAACAGAAATTACAAGCAGAAATTATGAACAGAGCAAATAACACAAATCAACAGACAGGCTTCTGTCTGTCTGACTGTAGCAATACATACACAATTACCAGAGAGAGAAGCACCAACGTCTGGGTTTTCAAAGTCAGGGGATTCCTTACTGGCTACCCAGAGTCTCCACACTAATACCCTTCCAATGAGTGAGCCCCCAAACAAAATGCTAAGCTCAGAGTGTATATACACTTCTTTAGGGTCAGAGGGCTTCACACTTCTTAAGATCTAACTAGCAAAAGGGTTGCTTTAGTGCTAAGAAGCACTTCAAAAGAAAAAAACAGTGAGAAGTCCCATTTTGCTTGCCATTAAAGGGGGAAGCATAGCCCTTGCACCTGTCCTCAAGAAGTGGAGGGGGAGGGGGGGGAGAAGGATGGAGGAGAGAGTGAGAGGGAGAGAGAGAGAGAGAGAGAGAGAGAGAGAGAATGAGAGAGAGAGATCGAAAGAGAGAGTATGTATGCATGTAGGAGAGGGACATGGCTCTACCCTCAAGAAGTTCCTGGTCTGGGGTTTGGAGATAAGGCACTGCTTTGAGAAAACCTCCTATCTGAGAAAGAAGACACACTCCCTGCCTTTAAGAGGCCCCTATTACAGGGAGGGAGACACAATTCTGTTTTTAAGATAGGGAGACTTTGAGGGAGCACCTGGTCTCAGGGCTCAAACCATTGTTAAATTTTCAGTGTAAGCATTTACTCACACTGGAAATCTGTAAACACTACAAATCAGGGTTTGATTTATTGTTTTGTTGATTTCTAGACTTCAGAACGTATTAATAATGCAGATTAAACTTAAGGGCGTGTCACAGGTAAATTTTTTTTTCCTCAGAAAGACAGTGGTTAAATATTTACCTGTACACTTCTGTGGGGGTGGGGGTGGGGCAGAACTGGGTACATGCAAGAAAAAATACCTTCACACAATCCAAGGCCATCTGCAAACAACAGGCCAGTTGAGAGCTAGATGGAGAGAAATATGGTAGGATCAGAGCCAGGTGAAATGTGAAGGCTCCTTAGGGAGATGTATCTGTGGTAGGGTGAGAAAAACAAAGGAACATGGACCAGTGGGGGGAGGTGGGAAAAGGTTGCAGAGTTGCGAGGAGATTGAAGGCTGGCGCTGGAATTCTAGGATTCCCTAAGCACATTCCCCTGTCACCCAGGGATGGTGCCATCTGCCTTTCTTTGTTTTCCCTTCCTCTCTCGTCATGCCTCTCTGCCTCTTTATCTGCTTTCCTACCTGGGTCTATCTTGTTGTTTGTGCCTATCTCTACTTTTGTCTCTCCTTGTTCTTCCTCCAGCTGATTCTACATCAAAGAGTTAATTATCTGCTCTCAGATGGAGGGTACCACATTTTTTCTTTGTACATCTTTTCTTTTCCTTCTTTCCTTCCTCTCCTCTCCTCCTCTCCCCTCTCTTCTCCTTTCCTCCTCTCCCCTCCCTTCTCCTCTCCCCTCCCCTCTCCTCTCTTCCACTCTCCTCCTCTCCCCTCCTTCCTTCCTTCCCTCTTCCCTCCCTCTCATATTTTCTTGCTCCCACATCTATTATCTGTATACAGGAGCTGAGAAAATACAAAGATTAAAAAGCCCTTGCCCCTACAGTGAGGGAATTCATAGTCTAGAAGTGATAATGGTATTACCTAACTGACATTTATGTAACACCTTAAAGTTTTCAGAAGAGATGTAATGCACTACACATGGGACTTTGGGCCAGTCCCTTAACCACCCTGGGGTTCTCCTACCTCATCGAGGGGCTTGGACTAGATGGAACTTAAGGTTACTTCCAGCTGCAAATCTGTGGATCAATAATATATAGGAAGACCCCGCTGACCATCAAACCTGTCTCTCCATCAAACCTGAAATCACATAATTAGTACTTCATTCCCTTAGGGGTCAATATTGCTCTATTTCAGCAGCAGCAGAAGTATTAGGAGGAGGAGGAGGAGGAGGAGGAGGAGGAGGAGGGGACTTTTCTTTCTTAGAAAACATTGTTATCGATGTGTTTTGCTTTTCCATGACCACTCTCCCTGGCTGCCTGCAGTCTGAGCAGCCACCTAGCTCAGCTAGCTGTGAGGGGCTGATTGCCAGGTTGGCCGCAGTGATGCAGCTACTCTCTGGCACAAAGCTGGAGAAGGTTCACGCAGTACTGGCACAGACGAAAAAGCCTGGAGCTTTAAAGGACTGATGTCGCATTGTACTGTTGACTCCCGTTGAGCTGACGATCCACTAGACGGAGAGTCCAAACCATTCACTTTAAGGCTCAGTGTGGGACCTGAGAAAGAGCACCATGGAGTCAGAAGTCATGCACTTGAATCTCGTCTCCAGTACTTACTACCTGTGTGTCCTTGGGTAAGGCATTTACAAACTCCCTGAGCCTCAGTTTCCATCTGCAAAATGAGGAGATGGACTTGGTGACATCTAGGGTTCCTCCTAGCTCTAAATCTAGGATCTTATGGAATGACTTGGGTCAACATGAATGTCTTTCTGAAGATACTTTCCACTGGAACTCCTTGTCTTTCTCCTCAACTATGGCTGCATTTTGAGGCAGCTGGGTGGTACAATGGATAGTGCTTGATTTGGAGTTAGGAAGACTGGAGGTCTAATCCTGCCTCAGATCCTCAGCTTTGTGAGTCTGAGCCTCATAAACTGAGCCTCAGTTTCCTCATCTGTAAAATGGAGATAATGATACCACCTGCCTATCAGGGCTGTTGTGATGATTGAATGAAATTACATATGTAAAGTGCTCAGCAAACCCTGGAGAGCTGTATAGATGCTGCCATATTTATTATGCATCTTGTCAGTGATTGGCATGTATACATTGGCACACACACACATATGTGCATGTGAATATGTATAGAATAAAGGCCTGGACTGATCTCTGCTTGATAATACAGGCTAGTGCAAGGCAGTAGTTTTCATAATGGAAAAATTTAACACATCAGAACTTGGGTTAAGACATTTCTTGCCTTAGTTTTCTTAGCCATAAAATGGATGTGTATTTAAGGGACTGAGAAAATTGGGTCAGGTAAATTTCCTGTGGAGTAGCCAGATCTAAGGCCAGGCTGGAGTTCCATAAAGGCTAGCTGAATTCAATTGGATTGAACTGTGCATCGAGACAGAGAGGTGGATGTCAAGGAGGAGGTACTGCAGACTGACCAGCCACCAGGGGGCAGCTGTCTCCCAATTATTCCCTGGTATTGCTTAATTGGCAATAGGGCTGTTCAAAATGGCATCCGGAAAGTCAGGCCAGATGCCAGTGATTGTTATGCCGGCCCACCAAGTTCTGGGGAAGCCCAGGTGCTTGGCCATTGCAGGGACTCTTGGTTTGGGAGATTAGGACAGGTGTCGGGAATTCCTATTGATTTAGGACTTCAGAATCATAGGGTCATAGATTTAGAGCCAGACAGCGACCTCAGAGGTCAACTAGCTGGACCCGTTCATTTTCTAGATGAGGGAGCTGAGGCCTGCGGAGGTTAAGTGACTTGCTTAAGGTCACACAGGTAGGAAGTAGCAGGTCCTTTAATGTCTAAATCTGCCAGTTGCTGAACTAAAACAGCCTGTGAGATCCAGGCTCTGGGAGGGCTCCATTTTGGGAAGACAGTCGCTGATTCCTGCTGACTCCGAGGAAAATAAAAGCCTTCCTGGCAGAGATAAGAACTTTCAAGGTCTCCCTCTCTGCTTCTGTTCTTTGGAGTGCCTGGCCCCATCTGCCAGGATCTGGGGCTTTTATGAATTTTCTAGTCTCTTTGCTGATGGCTTAGTGGGAGAATGACCCACTGCTCCATTTTGAGAGGTAGTGATTTCCCTCTAATGGGAGACTTTTAATGAAAACTGGGTGATCGTTTCTCAGGTGGAATGGCAGGCTGGCTGATTACAGTCTTGACGGTAAGAGCCCAGCCCTTATAGCAATGCGGGGATATGTCCAGGGATGTGTGCTTATTATCTGGCTTCAACCTTCTTCTAGTCATGAGATGCGCTAAGGAGTTTTCTGGTTGGTCTTGGTGCCAGGAAGACTAATGATTGAAACAGAACTGGGTTTGCATACAAAAGAATCGATATACTTTCTCCCTCGAGCCCTTTTTCTACTTTCTCTTCTTGGCATCTACAGAAGCAGAAACCCTTTGAGCCCTCAGATGGGGTGGGGGTGGGGAGGAGCAGCTTGCAACGTGTTCCTTAGTGCACGGCGCTTCCTTTTTTTGTGTTTATTCTTGGCTGATCATAGGTGAGGGCACATCTTGACATGGGAGTGTCCTGGTAATTGGTGAGCCTGGCAGATCCATCAAGGCTGTCTGAGGTGGCACCTATAATTGGGGTCCTGGTGCTGGTGCAGTAGCTGAGTCTAGCAAGGATCCAGTGTAGACGCTGGGCAACTTCCTTAATTCAGTTCAGCACTGACCAATCAGTTAAGACAGCGAATATGACAAGAAGTTAAGGGTGCAATGAGATGCCAGTCTCAGAAGTGAACTTAGTGGGTTCTCTAAGAAGGGAGAAAAGGAATCCTCAAGCCAGGAGTCTTGAGGTACCCCCTCCCCACTCCAGCCACATGCATTTTTCAGGTTGAGCCCAGGCTCCCCTACGGATTGAGAGTATTCAAAGGGAGGGTGTGCCTCTGGTTTTGGGGGGCGGTTACAAATTATACCTTCTCTTCCTGCTATACCTTTTCAGTAAATTCCCAAAAAAAGCTCATTGAGATCAACTGACTAACTGAAAGTAGGGAGATTATTGTTCAGTCATTTCAGTCCTGTCTGACTCTTTGTGACCCCGTTTGGGATTTTCTTAGCAAAGAGACTGCAGTAGTTTGCCATTTCCTTCTCCAGCTAATTTTGCAGATGAGGAAACTGAGGCAAACAGGGCTAAGTATAGGGGAATGTCAGTTGTTTAATTGATATTTTGGAAGAGCGCACCAGATGGGGGCTCATGAGGGACAGTATTAAAAACACCAATCGCTCAGGGTTACCCCTAGAACGCAGAGGGGAGGAGGTGTCAATTGCCAGGGTGGGTGGTAGTTTGCAGAGTCATCCTGAAGGGGGTGCTACACAGCAAGTATTCCTGCTCAGGCCTCGGTTGTCCTAGATGACCCCAGGGGCCCTTCAGGCTCCCAGGTGCTGTGATCTTGTTCCGTAGCTTCCATATCCATAGCCCTGTTCTGGGTCCTACTCCACTGTCCCCGTCTAGACTCCCGACCCAGCTTCTAGCTCTTCCTTAGAGGCAGCAAGGTGGTCCAGAGGGTAGAGTACTGGGCATAAAGTCAGGAAGATCTGAGTTCAAATCCAGCTTCAGACACTTACTAGCTCGGTGACACTGAGCAAATCTCTTAACCTTTGTCTGGCTCAGTTTCCTCGACTGTACAAAGGAGATCATAAGAACATCTCCGTCTCAGGGTCCTTGTGAGGATCAAATGAGTTCTTGGCACCAGGCCTGGCACATAGTAGGTGCTTAATACATGTTTTATTCCCTCCTCTTTTCCTCTGTGATAAGAAGGGCTCATAATTTTTTTCTCACAACTGCGGTAGGCAGTTTTATTACTTTCATTTTACAGAGTAGGTTGGGAGAGGAAGACTTGATTCCTAAGTATCAGAGTTGGGATTTGAACACAGGTCTTCTGACCCTGACTCTCTCTAGTGTTCTTCCCATTCCATCAGGTTGTCTCACAGCCCTGGGCCCCACTTCCCTCCCTCCCTCCCTCTGATCCCACAAAGCCCTTTACGTACTGTCTTATGCTGCCTCGTGTGTATCTATGTGTGATGCCAGAAAGCATAGATGGGACAGTGGGAGAAGAAATGAATTGGTATAAGACAGGGCAAGTGTCTCATAGATGAGATGGCGGGGGAGTCCCGGTTGTGTAGTGAGAATCCCAATCACCCACTCCATGCAGTGATACCAGAAGAAAGAGAAATGAAGAAAGAATACTGTAGTTGAAGTCCAAAGACCTGGGTTCAAATCCCAGCTTCTGACACTTTTTGGTTCTGTATCCGTGGTAAAATTGCTTTGGCTCATCCAGCTTTGGTTTCTTCCTTTGTCTGTAAGACAGGAATAACGATACTTGTCCTACATGTGTACCACAGGGATGCCAAGGGGCAAGCATCCTGTAAAACGTAAAGAGCTAAAAAGAAACGTCAATTGTTCTTATTCATGAGGTTCCCAGGAGCATCAGACAGAAGTCAGCAGCTGCTGAGCCCCTCCCCACTTGGTCCTATTCCCCATAAAATTCTTCCTGGACACCAGCAATGACTGGAAACCCCCTTGGATCTTCTGTGCATTGACTCTTTGTGAACTTGCCTGGTCCAATGGAATGAAGGAAATAAGCATTTATTAAGTGTCTGTCGTGTGCCAGGCCCTGTGCTAAGCTCTATACAAATATTATCTCATTTGATCCTTGAAGCAACCCTGGGAGGTAGGTACAATGATCATCTCCATTTTATAGCTGAGGAGATTAAGGAAGACAGAGGTTCCGTGACTTGCCCAGGGTCACAGAGCTAGAAAGTGTCTAAGGCTGGATTTGAACTCAAGTCTTCCTGACTCCAGAACCAGTGCTTTATCCATTGCACCACTTAGGTACCTCAATGGGTGAGAGATTCCCTCCCTACTTTTTAAATAACACTCAGAAGGCAGGAAAATTGAGTTATGGGGCAGAAAGATAGAAACTGTTAGCAAGAGCCTTGATGAGGACATTAGTACGTCTCCCTGTTTGAGGCTTCCTGTAGCCTGCCTATAAAAAGCAGACTAGCATAGGCTTCTAACCTAGTGTTTTTCACTTGGCTCTCACAGACCAGTGCTCACTGGACCTTTGGGAAGGCAAATGAGAAACAGGAAGCCAGAGCAGAGGAGACTTCTTTGAAACAATGCAGTATGGTTCTGGGGAGTTTGATTACTGGCCAGGGCCCACCTATTACACAGAGACATAATCACCTGAGCTGGGGGCATGTCTGTGGGACATATTCACCTGGGGGGTTTTAAAAAGAGACTACATTGGTTGGCTTTGGCTATTGGACTGAAGGTTGTAGTGCGTAATTTTCAAGGTGAAACAGAAAAAGAGATTATGGCAGCTAAGTGACAGAAGTTCTCCTCGATGCTCTGGAAGCCATAGATGACTGCCAGGCTGCAGCTGTAATATTCATTAAGGTAGGACTTTTTTTTTACTGTTTTCTCTTTGAGAATTCTGAAGTAATCAAGTGCCTTTGATTAAATCTTACTAGGTGCAAAGCACCAGGCCCACACCCTTTTGCTGATTAGGTATGAAGTCTTCAGGCCCTAAGAAGGGTATATATACTCAGAAGTTAGCATTTTGTTTGGGGCTCTCACTCACTGGAAGAGTGTTGGTGTGGAGACTCTGGGTAGCCATTGTTAAGAGCCCCCCAGCTTTGAAGAAAACCCAGATATTGGTGCTTCTCTTCTTGGTAACTATGTATGTGATATATTGATCAGACAAAGTCTGTCTGTTGAATTGTGTTATTTGATCTGTTGATATTTTCTGTTTGTAATTTCTATTTGTATTTGCTCTGAAGTTCAGGTTGCTGGCTTTTCCCCTTGAACTAAGTGAATGATGTATGTATGTTTGACTAATGGAGATTGTTAACTCCTTAAAGTTGCTTTCCTTAGAAAAGCAGGTCAAAGAATCTGTGCTGGCAGCTCTTGTTGCTGGTCTTGTTGGGTCTTACACCCCTACAGCAGCTGCTAGCCACGTTGTTGTTACAGCAGGTGAGTGGGTACAACCTGGAATATATTGGAGCTGAATGTGGGTAGTCTTCTGGGAATGATACCCAGAGAAGCATGTGCTTTCTTTCCTGCCCACCAGTTTTGTAGGCCTACAAGACCCAGGCTGTTTATGCCCTTGGGTTTCTTCATACCTACTGATGTGAAAGGGGTTAAAGAGAAGTAAATGAGAGCACTTGAAAATAGCTAGAAATCGGAGAGATGGCTGGGAGAGAGAGACAGTGACAGACAGATATGGAGAGACAGACAGACATACATGGTGGGGGAGAAGGGGGACAGAGAGACAGACGGACAGAGAGAGAGAGACAGAATGAGAAAAATAGAGAGAGACAGAGAGACACACAGAGAGAAACACAGAGAAAGACACAGAGACAGTCAGGGACAGACAGATGAGGAGACCAAGAGAGAGACATGGAGAGAGAGTCAGGGCTCATCCCTAGATGCAGTCAGTTTTCAGAGTCCACATGACCTTGGCAGATGTATTCCAAGTTTCTGTATCATACCAAGAGACTGAACACTGACCACCTGAGAAGTTTCACTGTAAGTGGAAATGCTTTAGGATGTTTACCTCATCAGATCCCTGTGAGAACAGCTAGGAGGGAAGCTGCCAATAGACTAGAAGAAGAGGAAGGCTATTGTTCTGGGTTAATTAATGGTGCTTAATTGATTTCTAACACTTTGATAAAAATTTTGGTAAAAATTTTGGTAAGTGAATCATGAAGTACAGGCCAATATTATCATAGAATGTAAACATCTTGAGGGTAGGGATCATCTCACTTTTGCATTTGTGTTTCTAGCACCTAACGTAGTTTAGTGCCTGGCAGGGTGTGTAGTGTGCTTAAGAAATGCTTGTTGATTGATTGAATGGAATGAAAGGAAACAGTTTTCTCAGGAGGATGGGGGCTGAGCCAAGAGCTTGATCAGGGCTATTTATGTGTGAATTGCTCAGGCTAGGAGACAGATGATAGCACCCCCATGGGGCAGAGCTAAGGAGAAAGAGGCAATCGGCTCTCTGAGTATCAGAGAGCTGAGTCATTACTTGAGAGTCCCCTCTGATGTTGAGTGCTGTGTTTAACAAGTGGGGATAATTTTGTTTGATTGATTGACAGCCACTGGTTCTTCCTATTGACCCACAACACTCCCTACTGAGACTTCTTGATGGCTTTCTTGATATTTCTGTTTGTCCTTCCCTATGTTAGCACATCTCCTTCCCTTTGTTAGGGAGAGCCTCATGTTACTGAAGGTCTTAATATATCCGAATTGGGCAATGTTAACTCTCATATAGTAAATCATGGTGACATTCTTGACAACACCCTTTTTGGTCCTTCTGTCTTTTCTCATGTGGTTCTGAATCAGAGGTTGATCCCCTTCCCCACAGGCATATCCCACCCTGACCAGACACAGTTGAGCCAATTCCATCAATGTCACCAGTTTTATTGGACTCCAGTGAGACAATACAGCACATGTTTCATGCAGACTATGAATGTGTCTTCACAGGCCCTCGGAAGGAAGCTCCTTCCCTGGCAGCTCTTTTGGCAGCGGTTCAGGGACTGAGGGGTTAGGTGACCCTTCATTACATTCTGTCCTGGGTGCTTCTGGGATCTCAGCCACAGCAGGCAGCTCCTGGCCTACGGGACCTTGATCCTTATCTGAATCCCCAGCGGCGGCGGGTTGAGCTGGGTTGGTGGGTTGGGCTGGGGTCCTGGAAAGGAGAGAGATGTGGTCACTGTGGAGGCCATGGAGGGATCGCGATGGCCAGGAGCCAAGCACATACTGTCTGATGGGTTGTGGCCTAATAGGGGACACCCCAGGGAGACCCAGGAAGATGGACCCTAACTGGAGATCCAGTTAGAATGCTGTTAAGGCCAGCATGTTCTCAAGGCTAGAACTGGGGCTGGGGTCAGGGTTTAGCTGTTCAATGCACTTGCCAATTGATTATAACCTGCCCGTGGCCCACAAGTACAGATTCCCAATGACATGATGATGATACTATACCAAGATTCAGTATCCTCTGGAGGGCACATCTGGCCCTACCATTGGCTTAGGCCATAACTGTTCCTTCTTCAAGTTAGCATGGTATGTCCCTTCCATGTTGGATCACAAAACAAAGACTCCAAGAGCTAATACCACTGCTGTCTCCTCACTTTGTCCCACCTTCCAAGGTCACCAGGAACACGTTTTCTGAAGTATTCTTCTCCCCATCTTCTGATGTTTTATTCCTCTCCCTGTCAAAGTGGCGAGCATGGGCTGTGGGCATTTGAGGAAACAGAGTCCCAAAGGGGGGAAGTGACTCTTCCAAAGTCATCTGATCTTCAGGGAGTGAGTGGGGAGGCCCTAATCACTCCTTATTTAACAGATAAGAAAACTGAGGCAGAGACAGGGGAGTTGACTTTTATGTCATCTGATCTACACAATACTCTTTGGGAGGTGGGTAGAGCAAAGCACTCCCCCAAAGAAGAAGTGAATTGCTTGATTTTGCACAGGAATTTTTGTGCATTTGGTGGCTTCCATTCCAGGTGGGGCGAGGACTCTGAAATGATAGCAGACATGAAGAAGCCCTTACCTCCTGCTCCCACTGACTCCCACATCCCCATTTCTGCACTGTCCTGTGGTCTTTTAGTCGCTTCTCCCCTTGCCCTCGTGGGCATCCCTGTCATAGAGGTCACAATGTAAAAGGTGGTGCCACGTGTCACTGGAGTGGAGCCTCATTCATTTGACCCCTCAAGGGCAGAATTTCAGTGTTTTAGTACGGGCTAGGCTGAGGTCTTCTTTGGAACCATGTGATTAAAAGCATATGTTCAGCCCAGGGATATGAAGACTTGAAGCCGGAACAGACCTAAGGCTAAATAAACTGTAAAGCCCTGTATAAATATGAGCCATTACTATTGTTATTATAGGGCACCAAGCCAGGCATCCTCCTTTTACAGATGGGGAAATCAAGGCCCACAGCAAAACCAAAGGAGAGTGGAAATGCTTAGCCTCCCTAGCAGTAATCTACATTTATATAGCTTGACCATTTTTTTCAAAGCATACTTTCCCCATCTATTTTCTCACATAAAATAGGTTATTAAAGTTGGAAAGGGGCCTTAGAATATAAATATTGGAATCAGAATGGACCGTAGAATACAAAATGTCATAGCTGGGAGGGATGTTAGAACATAACATTAGCATCCATTTCTATGGGCTTTAAGGTTTTCCTCACAACGACCCTGTGGTATAAGTAGCGCAAATATAAAAATAATAATTATAATATAAAATATAATAACTCCCTTTTTACAAATGAGGAAATTGAGACTTGTGGACACTAAATGATGTGCTCAGGATCACTCAGTAAATGGCAGAGCTAGGGTTTAAACCTACCTATTCTGACATCCATCCATCCATCCCCCCATCCATCCCCCCATCCATCCTCCCATCCCCCCATCCATCCATCCATCCATCCATCCATCCATCCATCCATCCACCCATCTACCCATCCATCCACCCATCCATCCATCCATCCATCCACCCATCCATCCATCCACCCATCCATCCACCCATCCATCCATCCACCCATCTACCCATCCACCCATCCATCCATCCATCCATCCATTCATCCATCCATCCATACACCCACCCATCCACCCATCTATCCATTCATCCATCCATGCATCTATCCATCTCATCCATCCATCCATCTATCCATCCATCCGTCTATACATCTATCCGTTCATTCATTCCCTGGACAATTGCTGTGTGTGGCCCTTTCTTCAGCATTAAGGGAGGATAAACAGATGCATGAGATGCAGCCCTTGATCACAAAGAACTCCCAGTTTCATAGGAGGTATAAGATATAGACACAAACAATGATGAAACAGAGAAGAATGAGATAAGGGTTATAAGAGAGAGAAGGAATAGAGCACAGCTTGTTAGAACTGGAGCATAGACTGTTACCATATTCTATAGAACATGGAATATGAAAGTCGTAATGGAATTTAGAGAGATTATTCATTCCAATCATTCCATTTTACAGAGTGGGAAATGGAGTCACAGAGATAGGAAGTGCATAACCTGAAGTCACACAGCGAGTCAGTGTCAGAGCTTGGATTAGAACCCTGCTCTCCTGACTCCCAGTCCAGTGCTTATTATATCTCACTTTTTGATCAATGAGCACTAATTATTAAATGTTTCTTCTCTTTAGACTGGAATCTAGCCAGGAATAAGTAAGAGTGCTTTTTACTTGATGGGGTCTTGTACAAAAATACAGTTGATTGAGAACTGCAACCTCAAACAAAAGCATGGTAACAGGTGAAAGGGCCATTGATGATGGAATGCACTGATCCAGGTGTTCAAATTACCCGATGCATTATTTCACTCATACCCAATGGCACAGGGAAAACAATTTATTAGCTATTCTCTACTCCCTTTCAGATTGTAAATCATTGAGGATGATAAAAGAGACTTTTTCTCTCTAGTTTTTGGCAAAAAATATATATGTGGAATAAAGCTGGAGGAAGGCATCCAACATTTTGGATGGTTACTTTACAGAAGATTTTTTCCAGAAAGGCTTGGATGAGACAGGATGACAAGGTATGGAAGGTTTGTGATCTGAACCACTGGAGAGGGCATTTCCCGTCTAAGAAACCTAAATAAGTGCCAAGCAATACTGTGAATAAAATGTTTTCTATTTGAATTTTGATGTTTTTCAAGGTACAAGCATAGTGTGGAAATTTGGAGCATTGAACTCTAAATTCTCATTTTCATACTGGAAATTCCTTCATCTCTTCAGTTATGTCTGTTGTGACTTTAAAGACCCTATGGATTTCTGTGTATTCAATTGTTGTGTCTTAGAATAGACTTCCTTATGAGGCAATGAGCTTCCTCAATAGAGATGCCCTCAGGAAGGTTGGACCATCAGCCTTACAGTAGATGTAAAGGACAGCCATTGCTGTTTGGTCATTTCAGTCATTTCTGACTCTTTATGACCCCATTTGGAGTTTTCTTGGCAGAGATACTGGAGTGGTTTGCCATTTCCTTCTCCAGCTCCTTTTACAGGTGAGGAAACTGAGGAAAACAGGGTTAAATGACTTGCCCAGGGTCACACAGCTAGAAAGTATCTGAGGCTGGATTGAATTCAGATCCTCCTGACTCCAGGCCTGGTGCTCTATCCACTACACCACCTGGCTGCCAAAAAGGACAGCAGTAGAATCACACAATCTCAGAGCTGAAAGGGACCTCAAGGGTCATATAATACAACCTATACTCAAGTAGGAAGCCTCTCACAATTTCCATGACAATTGGTCATCCAGACTCTCTCTGGTTGATGACTTCCATTAACGAGGAGGCAATCCTTTCTATTTCTGTACAGCTCTAAATGTTAGGGAGGCTTCCCTGGCATTGACCCCATAGCTGCCTCCTTGTAATAGCACTTGAGACACAATAATAACACAGATCTACTTGCCAAGCCCTGACCTCTCTCCTGACCTCCTGTCTCCTACCTCCAAATGCCTTTTAGACATCTCAAACGATTCCTGAAGGCATCCTATACTCAACATGTCCAAAATGGAACTCATTATTTTTTCCCACAAGTCCTCTCCCATCTTCCTAACTCTGCTCTTACTGTGGAGGGCACCACCACCCTCCTCATCGTGCAGACTTGCAACCTAGGTGTCATCCTCGAGTCCTTAATATTTCTCATCCCTACATATCCAGCCAGTTAAGTCCTATCATTTCTACCTTTATAACATCTCTTCTATATCCCCCTTCTTTCTTCTGATGCTGCAACCCCGTCCCCTCTCCTTCCACCCATGCAGACTCTCATCACTTCACCTAGACTATTACAACAGTCCACTGATTTGTTTTCCTGTCCAATCCTCCACCCAGCTGTCAAAGTCATCTTCCTGAAATGCAAGTCTGATTATATCACATCCTTATTCAATAAACTACAGTGGCTTCCTATCACCCCTAGGACCAAATATAAAAGCTGCTGTTTGATTTTTAAAGCCTTCATAACCTCCTCCTGCCCTCTACGTCTTTCCAGGCTTCCTGTATCTTACTCTTCTCCATGTATTTTATGATCCAGTATCATTAGCCTCCTTGTTCCTCAAAAAAGTCAATCTATCTCTCAACTCTGAGCATTTTATTCTCTGAACTTTCTTTCTTTCTTTCTTTCTTTCTTTCTTTCTTTCTTTCTTTCTTTCTTTCTTTCTTTCTTTCTTTTTCTTTCTTTTCCCTTCCTTCCTTCCTTCCTTCCTTACTTTCTTAACAGGGTTAAGTGACCTGCCCAGGGTCACATAGCTAGTAAGTGTCTGAGGCCATGTTTCAACAATCCAGCTAGCAGTTGCTGTGGGGGGTGTAAAACCAACAACAACCAGCACACAGAATGCTTCAAGCCCAGGTTCTCTTGATCTGCTTTACTAAGGAAAGCAACATTAAGGGGTTAACAATCTTACTTTAATCCAACATACAAATATCATTCACTGAGCTCAGGGGGAAAAGCCAGCACCCTGAGCTTCAGAGCAAATACAAACAGAGCAAATAAACACAAATCAACAGATAGATTTCTGTCTGACAAAATCACAATATACAGTTACCAGAGAAGCATCAACATCTGGGTTTTTTTCGAAGCTGGGGAGCTCATAACAACGGCTTGCCTAGAGTGACGTGCCACTCCTGCTGTGGCTCAGAGCTCCAAAAGAGAAAGCTAACCTTTGGGTTTATATATCTTGTTCAGGGTCAAAGGTGAGTCACATATGCAACTCACCCACGTGACCTAAAATCGTCACAAAAATGCAACTTAAACTCACATGGTCTAAAAGCCTCTGATGTCACAAACATGTCACTCAAACCCATGTAAACTAGGCTTTCCCTTGAGGCAAGGAGGTCATCAAGGACTCCTAATTTAATCAAGGAAACAGAGGCCAAACTCTTCAAGGGCACTTGGTTGAATAAGTGCTAAGAGCCCATATTGATTCCCAATACAGGCCAGATTTGAACTCAGGTCCTCCTGACTCCAGAGCTGGTGATCTACCCACAATGCCATCTAGCTGTCCCCCTCCGAGCATTTTATTTCATGGGACTGTCCCACATGCCAGGAATGTTTTTCCTCTTCATCTCTACTTCCTGGCTTCTCTGATTTCTCAGCTAAAGTTCCACCTTAGGCCAGAAACCTCTTCTAATCCTTAATTTTGGTGTCTTCCTTCTGAGGTTACCCCCAATTTATCCTGTATTATCTTGGTTGTTCATAGTTGTTTGCATATTTTCCCCCCATTAGACTTTTTGAGAGCAAAGATGATTTTGGGCTTTTCTTTGTTAATACCCCCAACCCCCAGCGTTTAGGTAGCATGATTCCAGACACACAGTAGATGCCTAATGAATATTAGTTGACTGATTGAATTTCTAATTATGTGAGGAAATCCAGGAACTGAATCAGGGCATTTACGTGAAGTCCAATGGAGGGAGAAAGAGAAGCACTGTCATAACCAGAGACCATCTAAATAAAATAAAGAAGTTGATGAGAAGTTTGGGAAATGGGTCACAAGCCTGGTACAGAGGCATGGTATAAGTAGTGATTGGGGATCTCAGTTTTCTGGATATCTGATCGAGCTCTCTCTGGAAAAAGCAGAGCTTCATATAACTTCTCTTCACTTGCCTTAGAGATCATTTTGTCCTTCAGAAGGCGGAGGAATCAGATATTCAAGAATTAAATTCTGAAGAGACAAAGAGAAATAATTGCGATGAGAAGGAAAACAATTGGGTGAAGAGACTCTCGCCGAAACACAAATCCATGCGTTTCGCTTGTTTCCTTTGCTGAGGATGGTCTTTGACTGGAAATGATGGGACAAAAATGACTAGCTGGGAACTGGTACCCCAAAAACGAGGAGATTAGTAAAAGAGAGCACTTACTTCTAGCTTCCATTTGCTCGTCACCCCATATCTCTCATGCCTTTTCCAGTCAGGCTCCTGGAAAAAATCTGCCTTCCCTTATTCCTCAGTGTTCCTCAGTGTTTTGCAATCTGGCTTCTGACTTCATTACTCAACTGAAACTGCTCTCTTCTAAGTTGCCACCCATCTTTTCTCAGTTTGAATCCTTGATTTATGTGCTGCATTTGACCCTCTTAACCCCGCTTTCCTCCTGGATGCTCGCTCCTCCCTGGGTTTTCATGACTGGGCTCTCTCCTGCTTTTCCTTCTACCTTACAGCTTCTTGTTTCTTTTGTTGGTTCATCCATATCATGCCCCCGACAATGGGAGTTCCCCCAAGGTTCTATTCTGGGACCTCTCCTTAACCTTATCAGTTCCTATGGGTTTAATTACCATTTCTACCCAGATGACTCACATTATCAATTCACTTCAGTGGTTCTCTATTGCACCTAGGATACAAATACCTGTTTCCCCTCCCCCTGCTCCTTTATCTTTTAAAGCTCTTTACAACCCGGCCCTAACCTATCTTTCCAGACTCATTTGGATAACATTTTTTGCACCTCTTGTTACAAGCTGTTAGTTTTCTTTCCAAATCTTTCTTCTACAGCTCTCATTTCTTTTCCCACTTTT
This sequence comes from Trichosurus vulpecula, assembly GCF_011100635.1. Classification (NCBI taxonomy): domain Eukaryota; kingdom Metazoa; phylum Chordata; class Mammalia; order Diprotodontia; family Phalangeridae; genus Trichosurus; species Trichosurus vulpecula. Next base: position 121,614,910 of record NC_050574.1, on the reverse strand, counting down.
TCCCTTTACCACTCTCATTTTAAAAAGTCAGTTTTGGATTTAGAAGAGTTGTTAAGGATTACCTAGTCCAACTTCCTCACTTTACAGAGAATAAAAGTAAGGCCTAGAAAGGGAAGAATTGACCTATCCAAAATTACAAGCAAATGAGTGACTGAGTTGGGACCAGAACCCAGTCCAGCACTTTATTTCTAACCTAATCTTGTGGTTGTATCTAAAGTCAGACTGTTTATTATTTGTTGCTAATGCACTTGTCTCTTTATTCTGCTCCAGTAACATCTGCTACAGCCATTGGCTTGCCAATCCCCAGCCAGTATGGTATGTGATACATCATTTTCTAAAGTATTCTTGTGGGGCACAGACAATATCTGGTAGTATCAAAAAAAAAAAAAACCCGAACATTTCCCCCTTACTCTCGTTCAATGACAGAATGTTCTGTTAAATATGCAAACCTCAGGTCTGCAGGTGTCTCTTGATATTAATATGTCCCCACTGTTATGCTTGCCACCCATGCTGTTGAAACTGACAAATGGTTCTCTCAGGTGGGGCTCCAAAAGATTTCCCAAAAAACTAAATTACTATGTCCGTGTCAATAAAAATAAACCAAGTAAGATCCAGGAAAGCAAAAGTTGCTATCTTTGGAGATTGTAATTTTTAGATAATATAGAAAATGTAGGAGCTTAAGGGGAGTTTAGAACACAGAACAAAGAATATTAGAGCTAGAAGGAAGCTTAGAACATAGAATGTTAGAGATGGAAAGGAATTTAGAACACAGAAGAAAGGTTTGAGCTGGAAGGAATCTTAGAACATAGAATGTTAAAGATGGAAAGGAATTGAGAACACAGAAGAAAGAATGTTTGAGCTGGAAGGAACCTTGGAACATAGACTGTTACAAATAGAAAGGAGTTTAGAACACAGAACAATGAAAGTTAGAGTAAGTAGAAATCTTAGAACACAGAATGTTGAAGAGGGGAGTTTAGAACACAGAACAAAGACTGTTAGGGCTAGTAGAAACTTTACAGAATGTTAGAGATGGAAGGGAGTTTAGAAGATGGAACAAGGAATATTAGAGTGGGTAGAAATCTTAGAACACAGAATGTTAGAACTGGATGGGATCTTAAAGCATAGACTAGATCTTAGAGCATAGACTATTAGAGCTGAAAGAAGCCTTAGAGATGACTAATTCAACCTCCCCATTTTATACATAGGGAAACAGGCTGTGGGAGAGGAAGCAACTTTGCCACTGTTAAACAGCAGAGATGCATGAAGGCCACCAAGTCACCTTAAATCGCTCATCTAGTAAGTAGCGGAGCAAGGAATCCAATTTACCTGGCTGGGTGTCCTCTCCACTACCTGCTTGCCATCTCTCCACAGAAACAAAATTTAAAATATTATTCTACATGGCTGCTTACAGTTATGGACCATTGACTGGGGTAAATGATGATTGTTCCTTGTCCCCTTCAACAGATTCCTTAGATGTCTCCTAGTGCTTTGTCCCTTCTGCTTGTGCTTGTTCTTATACATGTGACCTTATAACTCTTCTTGTCCTCATCTCCTCCTCCTAGGTTATAAGTTCCCCTTGGGCATGGGCAGGTGAAGGGAACATTGCCTTTGGAGTCAAAGGGTCTGGATTGGAACCCCAGCCTTGCAGCTGACTATGTGTGTGACCTGGGGCCTCAGTTTCCTTATCTTTAAAATGAGTTAGGCTAGATGATTTCCAAGTCCTCTTTCTGATATAAAGCTTGTGTTCTTGCAGCATGGCGTAATGAGAGGAGTACTACCTGCCTTGGAGCAGTCATTGGAACCGGCATGCATTTTAGCTTCAGACTCCCTATGTGACCCTGGGCGAGTCCTCTCATTTCTCTGTGCCTAGTTCCTCTAGTGAAAATGAGGATGATAATTCATCCTTCCACTATGACCCACATGGAACCATCATGAACTGTGCTTGGAAAATCTTGAAGTGTGATGTAAAGTACTTGTGCTGATACATGTGTAAAGGAAATGCTAGTGAAATGATGCTGGTGGTGATGGTGACAATGATGACTGTGATGATGACAGTCTTTGTATCTCCCTTAGAGCCCAGCAGAAACTCTAAAACAAAGCAGGCATCTGAATAAATGTTTGTTGAATCGAATAGTTAAGGTTCATCTTTTTCGTCTTAGTTAGACATTCTTTGTAAAGGCCTTCAGCCTGGTACAAATCCTTTTTACAGAACTCTTAGAGGTTAAACTTTGAAAAGGCTAGGGAAGGGAAGGGAAAGGAATAAGCCTTCATATAGCACCTACTACATGGCAGGCACTGTTCTAAGTGCTTTTTACAAATATCCCATCTGATCCTCACAATAATAATTCTCACACAATGTTGTGAGGTAGTGCTATTATCCCCATTTTACAGTTAACTTCTGTTATCTGTGAGGTTAAGTGACTTGCCCAGGGTCAAACAGTTAGCAAGTGTTTGAGGCTAGATCTGAACTCAGGTTTTCCTGATGCCAGGATCTATCTTTTGCACCACCAAAGAATATGCATGATCTATTATTCTCCCAATACTTGACAAGTTTTCAGAGTTTCGATCTCATCATTAATGACCATGGTACCCTTAGAAGGTAAGGTGTTGAAAGAGTGGTACGTTGTACAATGGTACATTGCTTGAGCTGCAGAAGTGATGGGCTCAGGGGGCAGGGGGAGGGGAGATGCAGTGCGCCCAACCAAAAAAAAATACATTTGTCTAGAGAGTTGTGAACCAAACCAACAAAAGTTTAAATTAAAGAAGAAAGGAAAAAACCTGTTTAAATAGATTGGACAAACTTGGAACCTTAAAGAATTGTGGGTATAGCAAAGAAAGGGTCAAGAATAGTACCAGCAATAAAACTTGAGGCTATCAACATCTATAAACAAGTGCACCAAAGATGGATACTAAAAACAAGGTGAATTAGAGATTATAATCCAAGGAGGCAATTTTATTTATTCTTTTATTTTTTTTGCAGGAGAGAAGGCAGGGCAATTGAGGTTAAGTGACTTGCCCAAGGTCACACAGCTAGTAAGTATGTCAAGTGTCTGAGGCCAGATTTGAACTCAGGTCCTCCTGACTCCAGGGCCAGTACTCTACTCACTGTGACACCTAGCTGCCCCAGGCAATTTTTATATTATAGATATCTTTGAGACTTTGTAGGATGGGACTAGCAAATATAGATCTTACTTAAAAAAAAACACCAGAAGAAATGAAAGTTTGCTAAGCAGGACAGCACTGTCTAGTAAGAAAATACATGAGGAAATCCAGGAACATAATGGTGGTGGGGAGGGGACCATGGTGGAGAGCATTTGGGTAAACATCAATAGAGATAGAAAGAGAGTATTGTCAATAGAGTATACTACAAGCCATCTATACAAAAGGAGGAATTTGAGGACCATGGGAAACATATCACAAATTAGGAATGGAAGCTTGATATAGTTGTGATAGGGGCTTCAACTATTTGGGCAGCTACGTGGTGCAGGGGATAGAGTGCCAGGCCTGGAGTCAGGAAGACTCATCTTCCTGAGTTCGAATCTGGCCTCAGACACTTAACGTGTGATCCTGAGAGAGTCATTTAACTCTGTTTGCCTCTGTTTCCTCTCTGCAAAATGAGCTGAAGGAAATGGCAAACCATTCCAGTTTTGCAAAGAAAACCTCAAATGGTATCACAAAGAGTCAAATACAACTGAAAAAAGACTGAACAACACTTAAAATCTCTCTTCTCCCCTTTCTCACATACAGAGCAGCAGATGATTTGTGACTTGTTTTAATGCTAATTTAATCATTTTTAAGGTGAAAGAAGAGACAAAGGGAACTGCTATTCTAGAACTAATACTTAGGAATGAGATTCTAGAAACTGGCTGCTTCAGGAGAAAGAACAGGGACTCTAGGAACAAGTGACTCTTGTAGGAAGTCCTGGACTAAGATAATGGAGGATGGCAAGAAAGCTGAACTACCTGAACTCTTTGTTCCTGCTTTCCCTTCCCCTCCCCATGTTCTCTTCCATGTACAATTACATTTGGACTAGGAAGACTAGAACAAAAAGAGTAAACAGGGACTGGAGACTCAAAATAGGTGAGGAGATGGTTAGATGGCAGTCACTAGTCCCATATAAGCTACACCCCAAGGTACAGAAAGAACTAGCAATGTGATTGCTGAACCACTGTCAGTGAACTTGGAAAGGTCCTGGAGAAAAGGAGAAGTGCTGTAGCATGGCAAATGTTGTTCCTAGTTTCAAAAAGGGGAGAGAAACAGTCTACAAGCTATAGGAAAATGAGCTTCACTTTAATTCCTGGTTAGTTTCTGGAACACATGATTAAAGAGAGGAATTGTGGGTACTTAGAGAATCGCTAAGTGATCGCTAAGAACCAATATGGCCTCAGTAGGAACTCATCTTGCCATGTGAGACTCATTCCCAGTCTTGATGGGGTGTTCTGGCTGTTAGGTCACCAGAATGCTGTAAATGCTATTAATCACTTGGATATGGGCATGCCAAACTTTGTAGATGACATGAGGAATAACTAACATTTTGGAAGACAAGGTTCAGATCCAAAAAGATCTCAATGGACTATAATGCTGGGGTGAATCTAATAGGATGAAATTCATTAAGAACAAATGTAACGATCTATACTACGGTTCAAAAAATTGACTTCACAAATATAGGATTGGAAAGCTGGACAATCTATTCCTCGGTAAGAAGATGGTGTCTGGGAATGGAGATTGGATTTCTGAACCATTGCCTGAGCTGTAGGAATAGGGGGTGATGTGATGCCTAGAGTTGACTGCAAGCTTAATATCCCTCAACAGAGAAACGTTAGCCCACGCATTAGAGAAATGAAGCACCCAGAATAAAGGGAGATAATGGTTCCATTATACACTACCCAGATTAAACCAACTTGGGTTCAAAGTTAGAATCAGCTGGGGCACAGTGGAGTGCCAAGCAAGGAATTAAGAAGATCTGAGTTCAAATTCAGCCTCAGACACTTGCTGGCTGTGTGACCCTGGGAAAATTACTGAGACTCTGTCTGCTTCAGTTTCCTCATCTGGAAAATGGTAATAATAATAAAAGCACTCACATCTCTAGGGTTGTTGTGAGGATAAAAAGGTAGTTGGATAGCACTTGGTAAACATTAAATGTAACACTATTATTTTGTAGGGGAGATTCTTGTCCAAATTTGGGTTGAACTAGATACTTTGGAGGGACCCTTCCAACTCTGAGATTCTGTACTCAAGAATCCTGGGTTCAAATCCCAGCTCTGACACTACCTGTGTCTGTGACTTTGGGCAAGTCTTTACTGAATTGAGCCTCTTAGAACTTCAGTTGCTTCATCTGTAAAATGGAGATTAACACATGTGTGTGTGTATGTTGTAAAGAGCTTTGTAATATTTAAAGCGTTATAGAAATGTGATGATACTTTTCTCAACTAATGAGGAAATCTCAATATATGATCTACCATTTTAAAACTTCCTTTTAACTCACAATTCAGTTCAATAAGATGAACATGTACAAAGAAAGCCCATGCTCAGTGTTGGGGGATATTCATGAGCTAAGCCATTTTACGCTACCTGTTGTCCTGGCTGGCATCTTAAAGTCTCCCACACTAAAAGCAGGGATAGGGAATCTTTGGCCCTTGACAATCTCATAGGGTCCATGTGTAAAGTTCCATTAGATAATATTTTTGCTATAATTTTGAAGACACAAAATGTCTTCAAAGTACCTCAGTAGCTGTGTCCTCAAAATCGATGGCCTTTAAGACTAGGATAACCTTTTCCATTATTAAATGACATGTAACCCTCCCGAATTTCATGAGCAGAGAGTTAGTTTACCTCCAATTGAAAAAGATGAAGAGAAAATTTCAAGATCATCTCTATTCCCAGAATTTCGGTTAAGAATTCAAATGCTTCATGGCAAATTTTGACCATAACTATTTTCTTTTACATCTAAAATAGTCTCTTTCTAAAAGAGAGAATTAATGAGTTATGCTAGATTTGGCAGCCATCAGAGAAGCATTTTCACAGGTTTGCTAAATTATGTATAATCACTCTCCTGCACATCATGGGATGTATTTGCTAATACAAGCTTCCCACCTTTCTTTCATCTGAGGATTTGGTGTCTTCCTGTACTTCAAACTCTCTTGGTCTCTGGATTTTTCTGCTTCTTTTTATCTTTCTTAGTTTTTCTTTTTCTAATTGTCTCTTTTACCTCTTCTCTACCCTCCACCCTCCCCGTAACACACACTTGAGGCATGTGGTGCAGATTCACAGACTGTTAAAATGGAGAAGAACCTCAGACATGACACCCAAATTCCTCATTTTACAGTGGAAGAAACTCAGATTTAGAGACAGGAAGGGGCTTGGTCCAAGTCCATGCAGTAAGTCAGTGGCCAGAACTAAGACACAAGTATTCTGATTCCTAATTTAGTTTTCTACTGGTTTATACCATGCTTTGGTCTCTCCCTTACTGGTCACTGACAACCGGAATACATACATACATACACACACACACACACACACACACATATATACATATGTATATATACACACACACACACATACACACACATATATATGTATGCATATGTATGCATCTTTATTTAGGATATGTACATAGATACATATGCATGTATATATTTAGATATACACGTATGTATACACATATGTACACATACATATATACATTCACATGTATGTGGATGCAGGCATATACATATATAGGATGTAGGCATATGTGTGTATATATACACACACACACACACACACACATTTATACAGACACACATAGAATAGAGAATCGCAGTCTTAATGAGTTAATCTGATATGGTTTTCAGTGATTTTTGCCATCTCATGGATTAAAACCTGGTCATATAATTACCATTCCTCTAGGAAATACATGCATATACATACACACGTATGTACACAGACATACATATACATATATTATAGTTGACAAAGAACTATCCTCATAAGAATTCTATCAGGTAGGTTGTCTGAATATTATTTTTCCTGTTTTACAGTTGAGGAAACTGAAGCTTGGAGAGAAAAGTGCTATGTTCTTTTCCTAATCTGCCTTAATGCTAGTGCCTTCCCTCTAAGAGTATTTCCACTGTACCCTGTATTTGTCTTGTTTGTATATAGCTGTTTGCAAGTTGTCTCTCCCACTAGGTAGTGAGCTTCTTGAGACTGGTTTTGGCTATTTTTTTGCTTTCCTTGGCATCCCTAGTGCTTAGCATAGTGCCTGGCACATAGTAGGTGCTTAATAAATGCTTGCTGACTTGCTGACTCGTGCAGGATCACATGGTTAGTAAGTGACTGAATTGAGACCTAAGTCCAAGTCTTCCGTCATCAAGTCCAGTGTCCACTTCACTCCACTTAGTTGACTCTTAGTCAATACCTGACATTTCAGAAACCCTAAAAGAAGTATGTAAGGAATCAGCCATATAGGAGGCAACATGGTATAATGAAAAGAGAACCATTGGATGCAGAAATTCTAGGCTTGACTTATGATCCTGGGCAAGTGATTTGCTCTGAGTTTCAGCTTTTTTATCTGTAAAACTGGCATAATCCTCCATGTACTACATACCTCATAGACCAGCTGTAGAGAAAGTTTTTGATAAAACTTACACACCTTGGCATGCAGGATGGTGATGATGAAAGCAGTCATTCCTTCACCAGTATTTGAAATTTTAAAAAAATCACACTACCTGGTCTGGTCAGTGGGCCTCAGGGTCCATCTTCATCTTTCCCAACATAGAGTTAATTCGTACAGCATATGTTTAGGATTTGGGTGTCAATCTACAAGAGGCAAACTGCATTATGGTGAACCCTGGCAACACGGCATAACTCATGCTGTGGGACAGGGCTCAAACAGAGAAGGTTGGAAACTCCTTCACTTACCCACTGCAGCTCATCAACGAAACGAGATCAAGAAAATGGTATTTGTCTTTAGCATTTATTTATCATTGGAAAAAAAAAACGGTGTATGTGTGTATGTTTTTTTTTGAGCAAGCAAAGACCACAAGCACGTCACAATCAATTGGCTATACATGGGTACTTTGTGTCATTCTCCTACTAACAGCAAGGACAGAAGGCTCAGCACAGTACATAGATAATCCATGAGAGGTGACAAAACCCAGGCCACAAAATAGTAATTAGATGCTTCCGATCTGGTGCAACAAGGCAAAAGTCCATAGGTCTGATGAGAAGAATGTAGCGAACAGAAAACCGCAGGGAAGCAAGAGCATGGATTTTTATTCAGCAAACTCTCAGGACAAACAAAAGAACAGCTTGAGCATGATGTTGCAAAGGGAGGTAGCCAGGTACAAGGACAAAATCCAAAATGGTAGGAAGCAGGTGGTCAAAGCACCTCCATTTTCATGAGGAGGAGATAATACATTTTACATGAAACCCACATGGATTACAAATTGGCATGGGAATTAAGCTGCAGTGGAATCTGATCTGTTGAAGTCGTACTTTAACACTTAAAGGATATGTGATTTCACTGGTGTGAGCGTTCCCCTAAGTAAGACAGACCACAACCCCTCCATGCTTTGGCAGACTCTTTCATAAGCTGCTGTGGCCAGTAAAATTCATCATCTGTTGGCCAAACCCCTGAGGAGCTATATTTGGAAATGGGAAAAAGGATTTTCCAAAGAAACACAAAATTCAAAGGAAACTCTAAATGGCATGCAGTAGGTGCTTAATAAATGCTTGCTGAATGTTGAATAAATGAATGAATGAGCTTTCTTGATGACACTCCTTAGGTGGCTTTTTAAGAATGGATGCCTACCCCATGTAACTGGTTTGCTGGCTCCCTTCTCCCTGTCCAGTCACAGTACACACCAAATGTTTCTGTGCTCTCATCACCTGGACTTCCTAGATTGAATCAGGTTCTGTCCTGGAAGGCCCAGGGCCTGAATGTAGACTAAACTATGTGCAATATCCTTCACTAAATTCAATGACAAGAAGTCAAATTCTATCCTTTGTGCAGAGCTGCAGAAGCCATCTGTAGCTTCAGGCCAAACTGAAGAGTGCATCTTTATGTATGAGAACATAACTACAAAACATTTTAAACCATGCCACTGTGTACGGTGACTTCCACAAATACAATCATTTTGTGCAACTGTGTGACATCATTGATTCACATTGATGTAGTACCATGTGATCCCAGATAAATCGCTTAACCTTGGTGAGCCTCAATTTCTTCATTGGTAAGACGGAATGATGGTTTGTAAACCATAAGGAGTTACAGAAACGTTGGTTATTTAAGGTTTGCAAAGCATTTTCATAATGGTGCTCCTGTGAGATAAATTATTACCCTTACTTTGCAGATGATGAAACAGGTCCCAGGAGGAAGGTGATTTGCTCAGGGCCACATTGCTAGTAAATATTAGAGTCTGTGTATGAACTCAGGTCTCCTCACTTCAAGACTCTTGTTACTATATGACGGACGCCATGTAGGCAACAGAGGTTAATTACCCGGCCCCAAATCATTTGTTTGGAGGAGTTCTCAAAACGGTTTTGCTGCCAGGTACATAGAACCACTACACTGTGGCAAGAATGGGGCCCACTGTTAAAATCTTCTATGTTATTTACATTTTGAAATATCAACTTGAAATGCTCAAAATTTTTAAAGGAATTCAAGATGATCTGAAAGGAATTTATATGATTTTGTTGTACCTAAAATGCAAACCATAGGGTCAACATGTCTGATGAATGCTGAGTTTTGGAAAGGGCAACGGGAATCTGAGCAATGTTAAGATTATCTGGTTCTCTCTTAACAATAGCTTCTGATCAATAACTTCAGCTAACAGCTGAGATTTGGACTTCATCCATAATGCATCTCGAAACAAACTTTCTGAAGTAGGAATGACCGGAGTTTACGGTCTGATTTCGACTAACATTGTCTATTTTCTATAGCTCTTTATCTACCTCACAGTCCTATATCCTGAGATAAAAGGCGGGTCTGATGGGTCTAACAGGCCACTGACAAGTGTCACTAGCTATTTGAAGTTCTTAGTTTATTTGTGAGGAGTTGGATAGTCAGACTCATCATAACCCATAAACAGACAAGTGTAAACAGAGGCTCTGGCCTTAAGGTTAACAATCCCATACAGCTTAGTGAAAGTCCACTTCCTTGAAACAGGAGGGACCCAAGGGTGTATTTGAAATGAGGAACTGTGAGGCCTTTATTCTATTTCCACTGAGATATATCTAAGTTTCCTTCATTTGCATGAAAGGAAAAAACACAACCAACAGCTGCTGCTTGCTGTCAAGCAGTGTTAAGGTACTTTCCTTGGTACGGGGACATTGAAGATCACTACGACTGAGATGAGTGAGTTGGGGTCCATGAAAGCATGCATGTCAGAATGAGTTATGTCCTCAAGTGGTCCCAAGACCTTGTTTCCCTGGGTGATTTCCATGGTGCCCTCCTAAGTACTGAAGGTATTTTCACATTGACATCCTAACTAGTCCCTACTCTAAAGCTAAGCTTGGGAATGATTCCCATGGTGATACAAAAAATGTGACCCTTAGACCTGGGGCACAAGCCATACAAACACTTTCCACAATACACCAGGCTCTTCACTGGGTCATTATTTAGGTTCCAAACCCTTGCTAACCACTTTTATCATACAACTCTCAATCTCCAACTAAGTTCTAGAAACTTTCCTACAAAGTGATGCTGTAGCAACCTCTGTCCTTCTCTGAGGAAGGAAGAAGAGTTTGGAAAGGAGGAAAATTTAAAAAAAAAACACCACAAATCTTACTACTATCCCTACTTTGTATCCTATCTTTTTCTAAGAGGCATGATAACCGCTTTGTAAAGCCTCTATAGCAATGAATCTTGGATTCTTCTTTCATTTTCATTACTTTGAATTGGTCTTCTCTACAAAGTCTGAGGTACTGAGCCAAGGCAATATCCAGCCACTAGGGCAAACATCTGCTTCCACCTCTGCTCCCTGGTGAACTGATCCTGACTTCCACGACATTCCTAAGACATTCCTATATTGGCTCCATGTGATCATTTAGGATATTTGTGAATTGACACAGAATTTCAAGGGTAATTACTGGAAACAGACAGCTCTATCTTTCCAGCGGAGCCTTCTATAAAAACACAATGAATCCTGACAGTTGTGACTAATTTTGTTTTATCTACATTAAGGCCAAGATCATTCGTTATTATTTCCACAAATAATTACTGACATTTTTTTGCAACACATGATAATCATCTGAATTTGATAAATGAATGTGTCTTCCATGAAAGACCCCAAAAATGAGCATGAGAAGGCGTTTCAGTGGATATTTTGAAGCAGCACCAGGAGATTTCCACAAAGGTCAAGAAGACCCCCGTGAAATTGGTAAATTTTAAGCAATCATAGAAATTCATACCCTTAAGGGCTCATAGAAATCATCTATTCTAGCTCCCTTATTTAACAGATGAGGCTCTGAAAGAATAAATGAAATGCCCAACCTCATGGTGGAACCAGGACTCAGATCCAGGCCAGTGATCTATCAATGGCACCATGCCTCTGCGTCCTGTCTCAAATATCTTTCTCAGCCTTCCCTTTGAATTCCATTCCCAATAGGGATGGAGAGTGATGGGTACTAACATGGATAGGAATGCACGGGTAATTGGAGCCCTGTGCCTCCCTCTTTTAATGGTCCTGTATGTTCAGAGTGGGTTGGAGTGCTGGAAGCATGATGGAATCTGTGATGTTAGCAATGAGGCTTTCTAGCCAGCCATGGGAAAAGAAACCAACAACCCCTCCCCAGCCTCTCCCTCCCCAAAAAGCTTCTAACAGGTTTATAACCAAAGCAGATTAGAAGCTCTAATCAATTTTGTGGCCTTTATTAAAAAAAGGAAACAAATAAACAACCCCCCAAAAAACCCAAAGGAGAGAAGAGGGGGAAGGAAGGAAGGTGCAAGGAAATTTACTCTTTTGCCTCAGCCAGTTTATTGTTCATCTCTTTACTTTGCTCCTTGTCCTGTGGCCCAGCCCCGCTGGCTCCGCTCGCTGTTGGGCCCTTTTTCTTGGTGCTCCGGCCAGATGTCAGCTGCTTCTCTTTGGCCTTTTTCAGCGGTTTATGGCTTGTCGGGGTCTTTTTTGGTTTGGGGGTCGGAGCGCTGGGCTTTTCCACCTGAATGGGTTAATGGACAAATCACGTACACAGAGACACGGAAACACAGAAACACGGAAGAGAAAGGCAGGAAAATGGATTGAGAGGAAAGACATTAGACTTGTAATTTACCTGCTGCTTTTTGTCTCTCCCTGTCCCTCCCCCAATTAATTATAACAAGAAGAATCTGGAGCAACTGTAACAATGGCTCACATTTACATAGCATTTTAAAACTGATGATGTTCTTTGTTCATGAACAACAATGTGAGATAGGTAGTGCAGGTTTTAGTGCCCATTTTACAGATGAGGAAACTGAGGCTGGGAGTATCCATTGCCACCATCCATCAGAGTGGCTAGGGCCACATCCAAGAAGGCAACAGTAAGAAGTGAAACACATGGCCTGAGGATGCCTAGCTTAGTGAACCCTGCCTTTGATATACGATATTCTGAATATGTCCTCCTTGTGGACTTGTGACTCATCTGATTCAGCTGAAGCCCTACTCTGACATTGTTTGCTGTTTTAGGACAGGGCTGTGTCACACACAACAATCATCTCATCGTCATCATTTCCATCATTAGTATCACCATCATCACTATCAGCAACATCGCCACCACCACCACCAACACTTCCATGATGCTGATTTCTAGAGAGCATAAATATTAATAATTTCCTCCCAACTGCCCTGTGAGGTAGGTGATACCTCTTCTCTGTCAGTCTCTCATTTTCTCTCTCTCTGTCTCCCTCTGTCTCTCTGTCTCTGTCTCTGTCTCTGTCTCTCTCTCTCTCTCTCTCTCTCTCTCACACACACACACACAGACACACACACACACGCACCCATTCTCTCTTTCATCCTCTCTCTCTCACACGCACACACACATTCTCTTTCATTCTCTCTCTCTCTCTGTCTCTCTCACACACACACATTTCTTTCACTCTCTCACATACATACACATTCTCTCTCTCAGACACACACACATATTTCTTTCTCTCATTCTCTCAAATACACACACATTCTCTCTCTCACACACACACACATTCTCTCTCACACACACATATTCTCTCTCTCTCTCTCTCTCTCACACACACACACACACTCACACACACACACACACACACGCACACACACACACACACACACCCCTACCTCAGTACATTGGTTTTTTAAGTTAACTGTACATCTTTGCCTCTGTTCCCCTGGTGCTGACCATGGGCTCCTGCTCTCCCCCCTCCAAATTCCAAAGCAGACTCCATGGAAGTCTGATAAGTTTCCACATCTGGTGAGCTCTATGAACTTCAAGGGGCAGTGTACCTATGGTCATTTGGCCAATTAGCAGAAGAGCCAAGGCATGACCTTGGTCTCCTGACTGAGCCAAGTGCTCTGTTCACTATAGAGATTAGCCTCTTTGAGGCGCTCCCATCTCTAGAGTAGGCCCTTTAGTATAATATCCAATACCAGGATTTGACATTTTGGTTGCGAGGGTCTGACAAATATCTGTGGACAGTAAGCAAAAGCTTCCAGAGACAAAATTTTAAACCTGAAGTCAGAAGAGCTGGGTTAAAGTCCTACCTGCAATAGTTACATCAGGGCTGTCCAACCTTAGGTTTTTATTGAAACAATAGATGATATATTTTGATTTGCCACTTTAGTGAGAGCTCTGCGGTAGCTTGGCTTCCTTTACTAAAGCATTTATGTAAATTTCTATGCTTGTAGGTGGGCCACATTTTGGACAGCCCTGAGTTACATGACCATGGACAAGTTACTTAATACTTCCCTCAGTCTCAGTTTCCTTTTGTGTAAAATGGACCTAATAGCAGGCACCTAACTCACAGGGATGTTCCAAGGAAAAGATTTTGTGAATCTTAAATTCACCTGAAATGTGAGTTGTTATTTTAGTGTATACTTAAAAGAAAAAGAACGAGCTTACAACTGTCAATGAAGAGCCTACACAACATTAATTCTCTTGCAGTCAGCTTTACTGTATGGCCAGAAGATGTGTTGGAGTCCTGAGTCATGTAACGTGATTTATGCTCTCTACTTCATTTGGTGGTTGTGGGAAAAATGTTTTATAAGTGCAAAGTGTTATAGAAATGAGAGCAAGTGTTGTAGGATCATTTTACATAATTGTAATTGGGGTGTATATATATATATATATATATATATATATATATATACATACATTATATATATATACACACACACATACACCTGTAAGTAACATGGTGGTGTTGTTATTTGTCATTTGTTTTCAAAAAGGACCAATGACATAGTTAAGATCTGCTATTGCTAGGCTTCCTTCTTTCTCACTCCCTGCCCCCCCCCCATTATTCCAGTCCATATTTTTGACCTTTGTTTCCTCCATATGATGAATTTAGTTATTTTTTTCTAGCTCTACAAAGTAATCTTTGATAGTCTTATTGGTATGGCACTAAGGAAGTTAATTTAGGTAATACTGTCATTTTTTTATTATATTGGCTCAGTCTATCCATGAACAATTAACATTTCTCTAATTATTTAGGTCTATCTTTATTTCTAGAAAGAGTAGTTTGTTGTTGCATTCCTATGGCTCCTGTGTGTGTCCTGATAGGGACTGTATATACAATGCTATAAATACTACATTCAGTAGTTTTTAAAAAGATATTTCTCTATCTTTTCCTGATAGGTTTTATTGGTAATGCACATAAATGTTGATAATTTATTTGCAATTTTTTTATCTGGCAATTCTGCTGGTTATTAATTAATTATTAGTTGACTCTAGGATTCTCTAAGTAAACCATCATATCATCTACAAAAGTGATAATTTTGTTTCCTCTTTGTCTATATTACCATAGCCAGCACTTCTAGTACTGTATCTAACTGTACTAGTGACAACGACCACCCTTGCTTAACCATTGGAAAGAACTTTGTCTATCTCTCTCCATTACATATAATGCTAGCTCTTGGTTTTAGTTAGATACTACTTACCATATTAAGGAAAAATCCATTTACTCCTATGTTTTCTAGTATTTTCAACAGAAACAGGTGTATCTTGGCAAAATATTTTTTCTGCATCTGTTGATATGTGATTTTTCTTGTTCTCATAATTAACATGATCAATTGTGTTTGTGGTTTTACTTATAGGACATATCTAATCTATGCTCTATTCTCTCCTCTGATAGTACTACCACTCTGGTGCAGGACGTCATTACTTCACAGTTGAACTATAGCAGGTGTGGGGAACCTGCGGCCTCAAGGCTATATGTGGCCCTCTATATCCTCAAGTGTGGCCCTTTGACTGAATCCAAACTTCACAGAACCAATCCCCTTAATAAAAAAAATTTGTTCTGTAAAACTTAGACTCAGTCAAAAGGCTGTACTCAAGGACCTAGAAGGCCACATGTGGGCTTGAGGCTGCAGGTTCCCCACACCCTGGTCTATTGCAATAGCCTCCTGGTGGGTATCCCTGCCTCAAGTCTCTCCCTACTACAAATCCATCTTTCACTCAGCTGTCAAACTGATCTTCCTAAAGCACAGGTCTGACTATGTCACCTCTTTTCCTCCCCACCCACCTTCCCCATTCAGTAAATTCCAGTGGCTCCCTATTACCTCCAGGATCAAATATAGAATTCTGTTTGTCATTTAAAGACCTTTATAATCTAGTCCTTTCTCATCTTTCCAGTCCTCTTATCCCCTAGTCTCCTCCACGTATTCTATGATCCAGTGTCGTTGGCCTCTTTGCTGTTCCTCAAACAAGACACTCCATCTCCTGATTCCACGTGGAGAAGGCTCTCAACCATCACTTGCTTCATCATGTCCTTCATGAGGGCAAATCTTTTGAACTCCCATCATTATTTTTCTATGTCACTGCGTTTACAGGTCTTACCCAATCCTCTTTTTACCCCCTGTTGTACCTCACTTTTAGAAATATTAATTCATGAAGAAAGCAACATCAAAAGGAAGCTCTAGTGTGTAGTGGGGATTGCATTGTATTTGGAGTCACAAGGCTTGATCCTACACTCTGTCTTACTCATTTTACTTATCTCTCCTAAAAACAAGTTATCTTGACACTGGTTCTAAGTTCTTGAGCTAGGCGCTACCCAACTCTGGGGACTCATATGTCTACTTTTTTGCACTGGAGGTAGTGCTGGAAGATACAACTCTTTCCAGCCCAAGATGGTGTCCTAATAAGCAATTTCACCCAAGACAAAACCCAGTATAAGGTCTATATCTCTTACCAAAGACATACAACCAGCCCCCTAGAGTGTTCCTTAGCAGCACTTTTTCCTTTTCTCTTCAGGAGCAACATCCTCTTCTACCCCCATCCCAGTCCCTTCCCTCAGTTGCTTTTATCTTATTCTTCCACAACCCCCTTATTGAGAGACTAAAGCAATTATTTTCACTTCTCTGTTCACCTAGAGACTGGGTGAGGGTACATCTCCTGTTTCCAGAGCTCTTACCTTTACAACTTCCCACCTTGCTATCTTGCCCTCAAAAGATATTGATTCACTTATGAAGGACCCTAGGGTTTAGTCCACAGAGGGTTAATTTAGCTCTCCCTCTTTCCTTCTGGGCTTCTTTAGTGCCTCTTAAAGCTTTTTGTCCCTTGATAATGTCTGTTCTCTATATATTACCCCATGAGTTCTTTTCTTTAAACAACAACCACTAAACATGAGAAAAATGATTTCATTTCAAATGAAACCACTTTTTGTAATAATTGTATTTACCTTTGCTATATTTCTTTCTCACTGGGTATGTCTGTAAGTTGCATATTGTGCTCACCTCTATGCTGCTATTATTATTATAATTATTTTATTTTTCCCTTCAGGAATGCCTCTGATACCTTTTGCTGAAAGCCCACCGTTTTTTCCCTGCTGGATAGTTGGGCTCAGCATTGTGGGATACACTGTTGAGGACTGTGTTAACCTTGACCTTCTGTGCTTTTTAGAAATACTATTTCCTTCTCTCCTTTTATTTCTCATGACTACAGAGCTATTCTGGTTATCTGAATTGATGTTCACCTTCACAGCTAAAGGTCTTTCTTTTGGCTGCTTACAAAATTTGTGGCTCATTTAGCCATTACATGCTTTGGAGTTTTGAGCATGGATTTTTTTTCCTCCAGTACCAACGGACAGATTTACTCTCATAGTACTCTGTTGTCTTCATCTAATAGTTCTGCTCAGTTTTCTATTTTTTCTTGTCATATGATGGGTTTTGTGATTTGTCATATTTTTCTCTAGGAGAATTATGATCCTTATGTTTTCTTCGTGCTGCCAGTGCCTTTGGCTTGTACAGAATTCATGTGTTCTCTTAAAATTGCTGCTTTTGCTTTTCTTTTACAAAATTGTGTTCTGTATTTTGTATTTTCATGTCTCAAATGTGTCATTGTTTCAGAGTCTAATTCTGTGAAGACTCTCCACTGTGTCTTCTAACTTTTGTACTTTGTTTTTTAAAAAATGTCCTACTTTGAGAGCTCTGATTTTTAACCTAATTTAATTCCTAGTGCCTTTGTGAACGTTTTACTTATATTTTGAACCATTCTGGAGTTTCTTGTCATTTCATGACCTCTGGGGAATTCACAGAATTCTCTTTTTCCTTGAGTATTTTTGATTAATTTTCCATTGTAGTGTAATATTTTTCCCATTGTGTTCTGGCCTCCTTTTGAATTCTGTCTCATTTTCTTTGTCTTTTTGTGCTACTCTGTTGGTGTATCTGCTTGTGAGTTAGGTTTGTACTCAGGCTTCCTCCTTTGGACTTTTGGTCTCTTGTCCTTTTCCTTGTATTCCTAATTGCTTGTTTCTGCTCTCTTCCCTCACTCTTTGGCCTCTACCCTTTCTATTTCTTCATAGGTTGGAAGTCCTCAGCCTCCTAGTACTGGCATGTGTGCCCAAGGCTCTTCCCAGAGTAAACTTTAGGAGACTGAAGACTGGCTCCAGCTGGATGTCCATCTCCCTTTCCACAGTCGCCATTCTTTCTCCCTCTCGATGGCTATCCACAGACAACATCTTTACTATGATGCTCCCTCCCCCCCACCTCCCACCCCCAACCAGTCATTCCCACATTCCTTAGGGTAAGCGAGTAGTATTTGTGGCTGCCTTCTCTTGCAGAATGTTATGGGGATAGTTCAGGCCAAGTCACTGATGTGGGATGCCTGGGTAAGGACCTTCTCAAATAATCCCTGAAGCACATGCCTACATGACTGCACAAGCTGGATACACACTGATGGGCATATGAGATCTTAAGTACTATGGCTGTCCAGTGTTATTTCATGAGTTGCTTTTTTTTTACCTCGTGTAATACATTTCTTACCTTGGAGATTCAGCTCTAGTTAATACACAATGTATTTGTCACATAATTCCTTTTTCTGAGGACTTCAGGTTTATGGAAAACAACTACTCCACCATTTTGCAATGTGGATTCCTTTAAAAAGGATTCTTGCATGGCATAGTCTCCAGCCTTCTCCTCTTCATTCTGGTTGTCCTTCTCTGGCTTACTGTCCCTACCAAGATGTGTCATTTTGTGATATGAAAAGAACAATGATACCTAGAGCATTATACTATCAACAATGAGATATGGAATGCAATGCAGGAATGCAAATGCAAATGTAGACCTATGAAGAAATAGAAAGGTCAGGACTAGAGATCCCATTACAATGAAAATTTCTCTATAATGAAATAATTTCATTTAAGTAATATTCAAGACAATTATAAATAGCAGCAAAAATGCAAAAGTGCCTTGTGGATCTTTGTAACTGAATTTGATATATCTGTTCTTCAGTTTAGATGCAGTGAAATCAGTAGAGTTTTGGGGGGGAAATCTGTGTCTGGTGGTAGTACAATCAGGGAGCCAGTATAGTAGGATTATGGGAAAGGGAATCCTACAAGTGTGGACAAGCGCTCAAATGAGGGCATCACCTTCTCTCCCCTTAGGTCAGGGAGTCTTGTGTTGGACCCATACTATACTGGGTCCCACACTGACTGTATTGATTGGGGGAAGGAGCAAGAGTGGCATGTGAGACCTCAGTGTAGCAGAGCACTGTTAGCTCTCGGGAGTCTGATGAGCTGGGCACCATTCCTTGTGTGTCTAAATCTGTGCTCCCTTGAGGACAGAGAGAATCATGCATCGGGTTCTACTGGAGTATTAAGCCATAGAGAGTATATGGAAGGGATTACTCTATGTCACAAGGTCACTGAGTACCAGGCTTGGATTCAGGAGACCTGGGTTCAAATGTTGCCACAGACACTTCCTAGCTTTGTATTCACAGGCAAGTCACTTCACTTTCTCTTAACGACCATGTCTTCATTGGGACGATGGGTGTAACAACACTGGCACTTTTTACCTCATGGGTTATTTAGAAAGAACTTGGCAAATCTTAGAGCGCTTATCAGGGTGAATTATCACTATCAGCATTGTTGTTTTAACTGCACCTCTGGCAACACCTTTGGAGTCCTACCCTACGCTTCAGGGTGGGCCTGAGAGTACAGGAAAATGTCTGTGTGTTTCTCCATGTTGGCTCACCTTAGATGATTCCTTGAAAGGTTCACTGTAGAGGCTGCGGATTCTTCTGCGATCGATGACTTTATTATCTGCTGGTGTGGGCTTGTTTGGCTCACCCTTGAACTGAGAACTGTAGCTGGTTTCATGAGCCATCTTGTCCTCTGGCGGCTTGTACTGGGACTTGGCTCGGATAGGTTTCACAGGCTTAATATCCGTCCATGCTCTGAATTCATTCCTGCAAATCAAAAAGCATGCACAAAGACATGAAATACATTTGTGGCTAGACACTTGGACAGCAAAGCAGAGCAAAGAGTGCTTAGAATCACTGAATCTTGGACGAGGATGGGCCTTACAAGACATTTTAGCCGACCCCCTGTTTCATGCATGGATTCTTTCTACGATCTCCTTGGTGGGTGGGGTCATCCATTCTCTGCTTCCACACTTCTGACAACAGGTCATAACTACTTCATGAGGCAAGCTATGTACCCTCATTGTTACGGTGTTCTTCCTCATATTGGGCCAAAATGTGCCTTCCTAACACTTGTCACTATTGGTCTCTGGTTCTTCGGAGTAGGGTCACATAGAAGAAGCGTAATTGTTCTTCCTCATGGTAGATCTTCACATGCTTGAAGAGAGTGATGGTACCTCCCATAAGTTTTTCCCTCTTCCAGGCTAATATTCTTACTTTCTTCTACCAATCCTCCTCGAGCATGATTTTTAAGTCTCCCCCCACCCAATCCTGGTAACCCTCCTTTTGAATTTTCTTCCTTCCTTCCTTCCTTCCTAAAACATTTATTTGCTTTTGGTTACATTTGAGTACCAAACTGTTTCGCTCCCTCCCTCCCAAACCCGCACGAGAGAAGACCAACATCTGACACAGATATACCTGTGAAAATATACAATCCATAGTCATGGCACCCTTTCTAAACAGCATCCACTGCAGCCTGCTGCACTGCATGCATACACTCAGGCAACAAGCATTTATTAAGTGCTTATTGTGTGCCAGGAACTGTGCTAAATGCTGGGGATACTTAGTAGGTGTGTGACTTTTGGCAAGTCACTTAATGGCTCTGGACCTCAGTTTTGTCATCTGTAAAAATGGGGATAATAATAGAGCTGACTTCACAGGATTGTGAGGATCAAATGAGATAGCTTATATGCCGTGCTTTGCAAACCTTGAAGTTATATAATAATAATAACAATAATGTATGCTTATTGCTATGACTTTTATATAATATTTTGCAATTGACAGAGCACTTTCCTCACAAAAACCTTGTGCTAGGGGTACTACAGATAGCATTTATCTCCATTTAAAGATGAACAAACTGAGGTTAGGATTCAAGAGGTGAAATGACTTGAGTCAAGTCACATATAACTATCCAGTTGTGAAGCCAGGATTTGAACTCAAGCCTTAGGACTCCAGGTCCATGACTTTTCCCACTGTACTCTGCTTGGAGTGCACAGTAAACATTACTCTGGTTGGAGGAAGTCATGCACACATAGTTAAGTCCACAAGCATCTAATGAGCACTGCATGCCCAGCACTGTACTAAGCCAATCACAAAAGTCATAGAATGTCTGGCTGTGAAAGGAATCTTAGAACAAGGAACACAGGATGCCAGAGTCGAAAGGGACTTTAGAAACTCAAATTCCATTTGACATAGTAGTTAACTGAGGCCCAGGAAATGACGTACACATGTTATGTTGCTCCTGTTTAAGGCTGTGGACATTTTGATGACAATCATTAAATAAATCACAATCCTAACTAAACAGGGCAAGGGGACCACTGTCCCAAGTCTCCAAGTTTCAATCATCAGCAATGAGTAAGCAAAGGATCTTTTCTTGACAACTCTTTCACACTACTCCACTCCACCAGCTTTCTGAGCTCACAGTGGTCTGATCAGCCACAGCCAGATGCACTGTACGTTGACCCCAACACTGTGATATTATTTGGGTCCTCTTCAAGCATGGAGGACAAACAACTCCTCTAATGCTGCCCCCAAACCAGACAGCTCTCTGACCCCATGGAATGTACCTTAGGTCATCTGGTCTCTGAGTGTTGCCTTACGCTCTTCCCTGTGCCTAGAATGTCTTCCTTCCCTTTCTTTGCCTATTGAATTTCTCACTGTCCTTCAACGTTCAATGTTAATATTGCCTCAATTTGACAGTTATTAAATAACCTCTATGTTGAAGACCTTCTTCTTTTGCTAAGTACCACTGGACACCTTCCTGATCAAACCCAAAGTTCACAGGTTCAAAGATTTAGAAGCCAACCCTCCCATTTTAGAGATGTAGAAGGCTGAGGCTTAGGTTAAGAGACTTGCTTAGGGTCATATAGAGAGGAAGCAGAAGTGGGTCTGGAATCTAAGTTTTTTCTGACAAGACCAGCATTCCATTAACCACACTACCTCTGGTTGATAAGAATCTTCCTCCTCAGATCTCGCCTGGGACTTTGCTTCCACCTTTCTTATGTGCTCTTCTATTAATGGGTATGACACATAACTGTGTTTAGTTACTAAAATGTGAGCTCCGTAAAGACAGAGAAATGCCTCATCTCAAGTTTGTACCTTTCCTGCCAATGCTTTGCACTGAAGCATTATTGATGGCTGGAGTCTATCCAGTGGCATCACAACATGGCTCATCTGGAAACGGCATCAGCTGTGCCAATATAGCCCAAACAGAAAGGTCATAAGATCACAAGGAGAGCAAAAGTTGAGAGAAGGGATCCTCTTTGGGAGTCTGGAGGAGAGCTAGCCATGGAGGAAAGAACCCTGCTCTTAAGAGGGAATCATTCTTCACCTTTTCCCTTGCCCCTCTTCTGAGATTCAGACTGGCTAGCTTACTATCTAAAGGCCACCAGCAATGTGGCTGATCCTTCAGTCATCTAAAGTAACTATGATGGCATGACAGATAGAGCACTGAACTTGGGGTCAGAAAGGACCAGAGTTTAATCCTGACTCAGAAACTGGCTAGCTGGGTGATGCTGGAAAGTCACTTTTGTCTCTCCGACATAAGCTATTTATTTTCCACATATGTCTCCTGAGAATTTTGCTTTCAGTCACAAGCAGTGATACCACCTCTGTCCCTGACATCTTCAGTTTCTTGACTGTGACTTCAAAATCCTTAGTACTGGACTCTCACTGACTGCAATATAAATTGAGATAGGAGAGCTAATAAATCAGCAAGGATCAGCTTGATACCTGCTAATATCAAAGAAAGATTAAATAAAGTGCACCCTGGCTAACTGAGTAGTCAAATGCTCCTTAGTCATTTTGCTTGCCCTGGCTAACCAACAGAACCTTTCTGAGAGGGAAGATCATTCCAGCTTCTACTGAAGGTTTCCCTTGGGCATCTGGAGGCATTAGGGACTTAACATGCAGAGCTGAATAGGCTCTATGTGCATAGTTGCTATGAGAAAGCTGATTTTGATTAAAGGCCAAAGGTACCACTTAGTACCTTTTGTTATATATTTAGAATATATGAGTAGCTAAAGTTGATATTGCTTTGCCATGTACAAAATCCTTCACACGTATTCTTTCATTTGATCTTCATATACAGCCTTATGAGGCATATATACGGCAAATACTATTCTCCCAACTTTATAGATGAGGGAAATTAGGCTCATTGTGATTAAGTGCCTTACCCAAGCTCATACAGTTATTAGAGCAACATGAAAGTGAGGAAGAAGAAGAAATGAATGGAAAATGTGAATTGCTATCATGATGATGTATTCTTTTCCCTGAAATTAAGGGAGAAGGAAAGGGTAGTTAGGTGAAACAGTAGATAGAGTGCCAGGCCCGAAATAAGGAAGACTGATCTTCCTGAGTTCAAATCAGGTCTACAACACTTACTAGCTAGGTAATTCTGAGCAAATCACTTAACCCTGTTTGTGTCAGTTTTCTCATCTGTAAAATGAGCAGGAGAAGGAAATAGCACACTACTCCAATGTCTTTGCCAAGAAAATCCCAAATGGGGTCATGCAGAGCCAGACATGGCTGAAACAACTGAACAACAACAGAAAAGGGAGAGGGGATGGTAAATCTAATGTTAAAAATGCAATAGTAGGCGTTTCAAAGGGAAATAGAAGTGTTGTTTTCTTAAAACAACAAAAAAAACCCAAAGAAACAAAAAGGTAGCAAAGATTATGTTTAATTATAGGATTTTAATTTTTATACCATGGTTTTAAATACAGAAATGACTGGTTCTTTAACAGGGATGAGACAAACAAGGACCAGTAGAAATGTATTTGCCTGGAGTCTTTCAAGCTGAATCCAAAAGGCCTTAAACTGAAAAAGAACAAAGGGATTTCTCACGTACCAAACTAGATACCATAAGGCAGGGGTCCTTAACCTGGGGGGGGGGGGTGTGAACCTGTTTATTTTTTTTTCATAACTGTATTTCAAAATGATTGTATTTTGTTTTGTGCATTTAAAACCACTATTCTGAGAAGAGATCCATAGATTTCACCATGACACACAAAAAAATTTAAGAACTCATGCCATATAGTATACCTATAATGTAGATTTTCACAGGACCCAGAATCCAAGAAAGGAACCAGCAATAAAAATGATGGTCTTACATGGCAATATAGAATTTGCAGAGTATGACTAATAAGCAAGATAAACTATTACTGTAAATCCTAATGTGAGGAGGCATATTTGAAATCCTTGTTCTAGTCATCACTAAGGCTGGGAAGAAAAGGATACATGAAAGGAGACAGAGGTGGTGAAGCAGAATTGGGAAAATAAAAAACAGACATTTATCCCTTCCACATAGAGGAGGTTCTAGAAAATCCGTGTAAAATTTTTTGGCCCTTAGTACCAGAGAAGAAGGGAATGAGAAGAGAAGTCTGAATTATTATGATATTAAAAGATAAAATATGTTAATATTATACAATACTATTCATACTTTTATGCATTTTTGAGTTTCTGAACTTTCTGTGTTGTCTGCTGGCCTTTGCACGACACTTGCAGCTTCCACAAGACCCCCCCCCAAAATTCCCATTTAATTTCTTTTGACAACCCACCATATTTCAAAACTGCGATGGGGAAAGCCATGATGTGGAAGGGATAACTGTATATTGCTTTGAGGAAATCTGCAATGGAGAAGAGGAAAGGGGGGCATATTCTGACATCCCCAAAACAGAATTCCTCTTTCCCCCAATCCACCTTTCTATCAAACTTCCCTATTTCTGTCAAGGGTACCATCATTCTTCCAGTTTCTCAGGTTAATATCCCTGACATTAATCTTTACTTTTCACTTTCCCTCATCTCACATGTTCAATCAGTTGCCAGATCTTACCATTTCACATTTCACAATATCTCTCTATTTCCTTTCTATTCTCACAGCCCCCACCTTAGTTCAGACCCTCATCACCTCTCATTTGGATTGTTATAATAGTCTCCTAATTGGTTTTCATGTCTATAAGCTCTTTTGTTTGCTATTTTTAAAAAATTACTTTTTTTAGTCAGCAAAAAGTTTCCTCTTTCTCCCTCCTTGCTCCCCAATCTTCCTATTGAGTTAGAAAAAAACAAAATCTCTGTTACACATGTATGGTTAAGCAAAACAAATGTCCACATTGGCCACATTTTAAAAAATATCATTTTGCACTCTGAGTCCATCACCTTTTTATTAGGTGGGTGGCATGTTTCTTCATGAGTCTTTTGGAATCATGGTTGGCTATCATGCTGATCAGAGTTCCTTCAAAGTTGCTTATCTTTGTAACATTGTTGTTATTGTATAAATTGTACCATGGTTCTGCTTGCTTCACTCTGCATCAGATCTTTATAAAAATAATTTTTATTGATCTCTTTTGCTTTTTATATCACCATAGTGATGGACCCCAGTATCCCTTCTCTTCCCCCTTCTAGGGAGCCCATAAAACATATAGTATTTTAAGATAAAGAAAAAAGGAGGGAAAGAATCAGCATACTCATCAATACATTGAAAAAGTCTGAAAATATTTGCAAGGTGCAACACTTGTGGACCTCCCACCTCTTCGAAAGTTGTGTTGAGAGTATCCTCAAATATCTCTCTTTTTGAGACATGCTTCTTTCCTTATAATTTTGCAACACTTACTTTTGATATTGTGTGTGTGTTTATTCTTTCCATTTATATTATTGTAGTTATTTTTGTATCTTATTTTATTGGCTCTGCTTGCTTCACTCTATATCAATTCATATAGATCTTTCCATGCTTCTCTATATTTATCACAATCATCTTTTCTTCTAGTTCCATAATATTCCATTACATTCACGTATGACAATTTATTTAGCCATTACCCAATTGATGGGTGTCTACTTTGTTTCTAATTCTTTGATATCACAAAAACTGCTGCTATATTTTGGCATATATGGAAGATTTTATTCTTATCAAGGCTTCCTTGAAAAATAACTTCAGTAATAGAATCTCTGGGTCAAAGAGTATAAACATTTTAGTCATTTTACTTGCATAATTCCAAATTGTTTTCTAAAATTGCAAACCACTTCACAGTTCCACCAAGAATGCAACAGTGTGCCCATCTTCCTATACCTTCTCTAACATTGACTATTCCCATCTTTTTGCATATTTTCCAATTTTCAGCGTGTGAGGTGAAACCTCAGGTTTTTTTAAAATAGTGATTTGGATCATTTTTTCATGTGATTGCTAGTAGTTTAGCATTCCTTTTTTGAGAATGTGTTTGTTCATATCCTTGGATCATTTATCTATTGGAGAATTGCTTTCTACTTGCATACTTAGTTATATGAGATAATTTTCCTTAAACTTTTTCTCCCTCCCCCTGGTGCATTACTCTTCCTTTCCCTTCCCATTCTTCTTTTAAGATCACTAAGATATAATCTAATTTAGATTCTCTCTATGACCCTTGATGATGATAGGCTTCAGAGGAGATACACGTATCATCTCCCCACACTAGAATATAAACACTTTGTACTTGTTTAGTTTCTTATGTTTGTTCACATATGTTTAGCTTTTTAACAAACAGTTTCTCTTGATTTCTGTGTTTGCACTTGTTTCTGTGCAGCTCTAGTTGGAATGCTTGGAAGTTCTCTATTTTATTAAAGATCCATTTTTTACCCCTGTAGGATTATATACTCAGTTTTGCTAGATAACTTATTCTTGGTTGTAAGTCCATATTTTGTGCCTTCTGGAATATTGTACTCCAAGTTCTCCCCTTCTTTATAGTTGTGGCTGCCAAATCTTGTGTGAGCCTGATTGTAGCTCCTCAGTATTTGAATTTTTTCTTTCTGGCTGCTTGAAGTGTTTTCTTCTTTGAATTAGAAAATCTGAATTTAATCTATAATGGTCCAGGGAGTTTTTATTTTCCATAGTTTTATTTTATTTTTTCTTTCAGTAGGTGACCAACAATTCTTTTTATTTCTACTTTGCCCTCTACTTCTAAGATATCTGGGCAGGTTTTATAAATGCTTAAAATATGACATACATCTAGCTCTTTTTGGGGGGGGAAGATCATATTTTAGTTGTCCAATGGTTCTTAAGTTATCTCTCCTCAATCTATTTTCATAGGCCAGCTGTTTTTGCTGTGAGATGACATACATTTTCTTCTATTTTTCTATTTTCTTCTATTTTTCTATCTCATAGAGTCATTGGCTTCTATTTGGTTCATTAACTTTCTTTTTTTTTTGCAGGGGGGAAGGCAGGGCAATTGGGGTTAAGTGACTTGCCCAAGGTCACACAGCTAGTAAGTGTGCCAAGTGTCTGAGGCCAGATTTGAACTCAGGTCCTCTCAACTCCAGGGCCAGTGCTCTACTCACTGTACAACCTAGCTGCCCCAGTTCATTAATTTTCAGGGAAATTTTTTGCTTGGGCAAAGTTTTGTACCTCTTGTGCCAAGATATTAATTCCCTTTCAAATTCTTCTGTAGCTCTCTTTTCTTTTTTTCCTCAAGGGCTTTCATTTTATTAATAAATATATCTTACCCTAGTTCAAATCCGGCCTCAGACACTTGACACACTTACTCGCTGTGTGACCTTGGGCAAGTCACTTAACCCCAATTGCCCTGCCTTCCCCCCTCCAAAAAACAAACAAAAAACCCTCTTGCTTCATCTCTTTTAGGAATTCTAGTTGAATTTGTGCCCAACTTTTGTTTTCCTTTGAGGCTTTGCTTGTAAATGTTTTGGATACATTCTCTTCTTCTGGGTTTGTATCTTGAGAGCCCCTGTCATTTTAAGAGCTTTTAATGATGGGATCTTTTTTTGTTTGCTCATTCTTCTAGACTACTTCCTGATTTCTTATGCCATACAAGAGTCTGGCATACTTTTGGAGGGAATGTCTGGTCCTGCTGCTTTTTTCTTGGGGTATTGAGTGTTGTGGTATTTCAGGATCTTAGGGCCCAGTCAAGGTGGGGATTTGAAAGTTTTCAGTGTTCCAAAAGTAGGCTGATCTAAGGTAGAGTCTAATAGTAGCTCTCCTGGTCTGAGCTCTGCAAGTTCCTGACCTGGTTTGGGGTCTGAGCAATATACCTGTCAGATTGCCCTATTTGGATTTCCAGGAGACTGTTGCTAGACACAGGCATTATCAGCCAACTGGAAAACTCTGCTAGTTCAGAAAAACAGAATGGTAGGCTTCCATTTACACCAGGATTCCTGACCTTGTTATTCCATTGCAGGCTTTGGACTGGGCTGGAAGCTGGAAGTAAGAACCCACTCCACTACTGCGCTCTGAGCCACATAGCCATTGCTTACTTCTGAACTTGCTCCTTGCTCAGTAAACAGCCTATGGCCTATGATCATTCTTCACCCTGAAATACCATCCCTAGGTGCAGGACCCCCTCCTTGGTCCACCTTGAAACTGTGACCTGGATCTGGGAGACGAACAACAGAGTTGCCAGTTGGCCTCTGCTCCCACACCCTACACATGTTTGGGCCCCTCTATGCTGGATCAGAGACCTCTTCTTGCTTTGTGTAGCTTTTCCCTGATCTAGAAGGTTCTATGTGGCATACTCTTGGCTAGACCCAACCCCCATTGTCTATAAATCCCATCTCCCTGGGCTAGAAAAAATGTGTCACTGATTTTTTTCTATTTGATAACGAGGATTTTTATCATCGTTGCTGCCAACAACACCAATCGGGATTTGGTCTGGTGCATTTTCTAGATCTGAGCTCACTGTACTTCTTTTTGTTGCTCTGCTGCTTTGGCTCTGCCTTCTTTGGCATTTAAAACCTTTCACAAAGCGGCCCCAGCCAATATCCAACCAGCCCCACCTGACACTATTCCTCTGCTCCCCTTCCCACACTCTATGGTCTGGCCTTTTCTCTTTTCCTCACATGCTCTATCTCCTCTCTCAGTGCCCAGTGTGCATTCCTTCCTTACCTGTGCCTCAGAGAGTCCCTCATTCCTTCATGATTTAACTGAAGCACGACCTTCTCCTGAGGGCCTTTCCTGATCTCAACTGCCAATGCCTTCTGGCCACATCTTGCACTTAAGTCCATTGCATTAATTTTATATATTTTTGTGTGCATACGTATATACAAATATATACACACATACGCATACACATATATATTACAGTACAGTTTCCTAATGATATTGTATTACAGGTATTTAAGTTCTATAATACTTACATATGTACATGTTGTCTCTCCTGATAAAATGTAAGCTCCTTCTGAGTACACTCACAGAATCACAGATTTAGGGCTGACTAGGGATTTTTTCGCTTTTTGTTTATATCCCTAATGCTTAGTATAGTGCCTGGCATATAACCAGAGCTTAATAAATGCACGTTTATTGATTGACAAGCATCCTAGATTTCAGGAAAGCAGATTTTAAAGGGTTTTGGAACAGAGGTTTTTAACCTCTTTTGTATCATAGTCTCCTTTGGCAGTCTGGTGAAGCCTATGGATCCCTTGTCAGAATAATATTTAAAATGCATAAAATAAAATACATGGGATTTATATTGAAATACAATTATAAAAATATATAAAATAGGAGAGGATTCTGGGAAGATGACAGAGTAGGTCAGAAAATTCCAAGCTCTCGAGATTTTCCCCCACAAAAGAGATAAAATAGCACCTTAGGGGGAACAAAGTGCAGGTAAAGATAAATATGAATAGGGGCACAATAGGGACGATTTGAGAAGATCAGAAGAAAAATCCCAGGATGAGGTTTGGTCTGGGTGAAGAGTGAACACCTCCGGGCTAGGGTCAACTTTAACAACAAGTAGTGCTTAAACAACCAAGCAGCGAGCCCTGGAGTTAGTTGGTTTGAGAGGCTGCCTGGGCCCACCCAAACTTTTTATGCCCCCCCATAGTGAAGAGAGTTGGGCGTCTGAGCCTAGGAAGATCGAGGGAACCTCTGCTGACAAGGAATGCCAGAGCCAGCTATGCTGCAAAGAACAATGGGGGTGAGAAGGAACCAGCTCACCCCTGGGAGTGCTGAAGCAGTGGGGCAGAAAAACCCTGTCTGTGGGCACTTACAAGAGGGTGGAAGTTTGGCTTTGGTTCCAGACTAGAGGGGAGAACTGAAGATCTGGGGCAAGAGGCACCATTTCCCATACCCCAGGGCTAGAGGTGATTACAAAAATTAAGCTATTATCACAAAAAAATGCACAGGCAAAGGAGAAAGAATCCAACCATAGAAAGCTATTATGGGAATAGAGAAGACTAGGGTTCATCTTCAGAGGAGGATATTGAAGCAAAGAAACCCTCTTCTACTCCAAAGAGTAACGTCAAATGGTCACCTCCTCCAAAAGAATTTATAGGAGATCTTTAAAAAGATTTTAAAAATCAGATGACAGAGATGAAAAAAAAAAGAATCCAAGAAAAACAAGAAGATTATGAAAGGAAAGTCAACCAATTAGAAAAGGAGAGCCAGAATTGTGAGGAAAATGATACCTTGAAAATTAGAATTTGGCAAGGTTAAGCCAGCGAAATTAAGAAATAATTAAACAAAATATGAGTAATGAAAAAATAGAAGAGAAAGGGAAACATCTTATAAGAAAAATAACAGATCTGGAGAATAGATCAAGAAGAGAAAACAAAACAATTGGACTAACTGAAAGCTATGATTAAAAAAAAGAATCTTGATGCGATAATACAAGAAATAACTAAAGAAAATTGTCCTGAAGCATTAGAACAAAGGGGAGAAAGTAGAAGTAGAAAAAATCCATCGATCACCACTTAAAAGAGATCTTATGAGGAAAACTGATAGGAATATTACAGTCAAATTCCTAACCCCCCAGCTTAAGGATAAGATATTAAAAGCAACAAGAATAAAACAATTTAAATATAATGGCTCCACAATTAGAATCATGCAAGACTTAGCAGCAGAGACATTAAAGGACCGCAGGTCTTAGAACACTATATACTGAAGAGCAAAAGCACTGGGGCTCTGGCCGACATTATCATACCCTACAAAGTTAAGCATAATCCTGAATGAAAAAAAAATGGACATTTGATCAGCTGTCAGACTTCTAAGACTCTGTTAAAAAAAGCAACCTGAACTTAATACAGGATTTGATATAGAAAAGCCAAGAGAAACATAAGGTACATATCAAACTGACTACAAGGGATTCAATAAGGGCAGACCATTTACTTTTTATATATGTAAAATGCAAAACGTATGTCTAAGATTCTTATTAATAATTGGGTAGCTCATAAGAAAGGCTAAGGTAAACCTGAATATGATATGAATTTAAAAAGTAAAACCATTTAGGAACAGCTAAAAAGAGTAACTATTTTATACAAATGAGGTGCAAGAGGAAGAATCAATACAGAGGAATTAGATGGGGGAGGAGGGCTGGTAGTTCTGGTAACCTACTTTCATTGGGAATGGGTTTAAAAGGGAGCAATACATATATATTTAGAAGAGTATAAAAGTCTTCTAAATTCAGAAGAAATAAAATGGTAGGGTGATAGGGAGGAGAGAGAGGACAGGGGAAGGATTTTTAGAGGGGAGCGCAAGAGAATAGGTAAAAGGGGGTATAGAATGACGTTTAGATCAATGGGAATGGGAGGATAAGGGAGGGATCTCCAGAGGGGAGGGTGAGGGAATAGGTTATAGGGGGATATAGGAGGGTGTTTAGATTTGTGGGAATGGGAGGATAGCGGAGGGATCCTCGAAGGGGGGGTAGGCAAGTAATAGGAAGGCAAGGAAGTGGGTAGAAGTAGAGGAGGAAGGAGGAATAGGAAACGAGATAGGCATAAACATAAAAATAAAGATCAGGAGTAGAATGTGTTTGGGAAAGTATGTGTCTCTATATGTATGCATACATGTATATGTGTATGTATATATCTACAGCTATACAGAAATATATCCATACTTAATTGTAGCCTCGGGGTGGGGGAGAGAGGGGAAAAAAGAACAAAGTAAAAAAGTGCACCACAGAAAATAAAAGAAAACTTACAAGGAAGCAGAGAAAAGATGGACAGCTCAAAACACAACGTGTAGTATTTATCATACAGGCTTTCTTGAAATGAAAATTTATCGTTACATATTTTGAATCCTCTCATGTTCTGATATGCATATGGCATGCTTTTTTTCTTTCTTATTTTCTATTTAAGTCCCAATATTTGAGTTTATGCTATGTTTTTGTTTCTTTTCTCTATTCTATATTTGTGTTCTAGTGTTTAAGTCTAAAATACAATAAAAATAAATAAAAAATAAAAACAATTCATAATAGAAGGAGATACTAAATTTTAGTCAGGGGTTAGTGAAAAAAAATACACATTCACAGACCCCAGGTTAAGAACTTCTGGCTTACAGAAAGGATAGGTAGGATTCCATGACTCTCAAGAATAAAATATTGAAGAATGAAAGAAAAAGAATGTCAACGACCAGGAAAAGTGGGAGTTGTCAAAGGAGACCAGTGCGGAATTCACTGACTGACTTAGATTTATTTGAGAGGCATATAGAAGAAGGGAGGAGAATTGGTGATGACTAGAAAAACATGACAGTATGTTAAAAGAATAGTGACAGTTCAGAATGAGCTGAGCTTGGTAAGGAAAGCCATGGATAATAACACGGGTGGTTGGGGTTTTTCTTAAAGCCATATTAGGGAAAAGAGGAAGAAAGGAATTAAATTTAGATCAAAGAAGAGACATTACTGCTGCTGGAAGTTAATGGGAATGTGATAATAGAGGACTGAGATAAGACACTGTAGCCCACTTCATAATTTTCTTCTCTTCTTGTTTTTAATATTAATATAATATTAAGAAAAATGATCTTTGGATTGGAAAGGCTAGAAGAAAAGTGGCTAATGGGTAGATGATCCTCAAGATAATTTAGGAGATAATAAGAAAGCACCCAGTTATTCTGGATGGATAGAAGTCTCCAGATCTGGATAAACTATATCCTTGGGTATTGAGGCAACTGGCAGATGTGATTGTTGAGTGACTGGCAGTGATCTTAAAAGGCAGTAGAGAGCTACATAGGACTGGAGAAGAGCCATTGTGCTCAGTCAGTCAGTAAGCACTTATTAAGCCCCAATTATGTGCCTGGAACTGTGCTAAGCACTGGGGATGCAAAGAAATGCAAAAAGACAGTCTCTGTCCTCAAGTATGGGCAGCTAGATGGCACAGTGGATAGAGAACTAGGCTTAGAGTGAGGAAGACCTGAGTTCAAACCTGGCTTCAGACACTTCCTATCTGTGTGACCCTGGGCAAGTCACCTCACCCTGTTTGCCTCAGTTTCCTTATCTGTAAAATGAGCTGAAGAAGGAAATGGCAAACCACTCTAGTATCTTTGCCAAGAAAACCACAAATAGGGTCAGGAAGAGTTGGACACAATTGAAAAATGACAGTCCTCACGTAGTTCACAGTCAAATGGTAGAGATAACAAGCAGAATATTATGTACAAACAAGCTTTATACAGGATAAATTGGGAATAATCCATAGAGGGACAGAACTAGAAGTGAGGGAGACTGGGAAGGGCTTCCTGTATAAGAGGGATTTTAATTAATTTAATTTACAGGACTTGAAGGATGCTGGTCTTGAACTTTCAATGGGCTTAATTTCAAGACTCAGCCTCCTAATACATCTTAGCCATACCTTTCATGGGTCTTAATTTTATTGTTTGAATTTTGTTTTCAAATTTGTTTGAATACTGTTTTACTATTTGAATTTTGATTTCCTCCTCCATAGAGGAAAGGTTGATTTTGCAGGATGCTTCGGTAGCTAATTTTGTGCTCAGTAATTCGAGGTTGGCAGGCTCTGTGGAACTCACTCTTCTTGTCTGTCTGGGAGCTATGGAAGTGGCTAAGCATAAGGAACCATGGAGCATTTTTGAACAGGACAGTGACATGGTCCAACTTATATTTTAAGAATATTAATTTGGCAGATATATGAAGGATAGATTGGAGAAGGGAAAGACTGGAAACACGGAGACTATTTAATATTGCAGTCATACAGGCAAGAGACGATAAGGGCTTGAATTAAATTGGATTGGATATGGGGGTGAGGGAGAAGAAAGAATCAAGACTATGAGGTTGTGAGTCAGGGTGACTGAACTGGATGGTGGTTCCCTTCAACAGAAATAGGGAATGAAAACTAGAGAATGAGTGGGTTTGGAGGAAGAAATCAGTGCATTCTATTTTGGAGATGTTAAGTTTGGGAAACAGGAATTCATGACTCACTTCCCCATCAAGTTAGTTGACAAACACAGAAAGAAATCGGAAGGAAATCCCAGGTGGTACGGTAGGTGATTAGAGTACTGGGCAATGGAATCAAAATTCAAATTCAGCCTCAGAGACTTACTTATTAGCTGGCTGATCTTTAGCAAGTCACTTAACCTCTGTCTGCCTCAGTTTCTTTATCTGTAGAATGGGGAAAATAATAGCACTTACCTCCCAGAGGTGTTGTGAGGGTCAAATGAAATAATATTTGTAAAATTTGCTAGTACAATGCCCGGCACATAGTAGGTACTCAATAAATGTTAAGCTATTATTATCACTATTATCACTAAGCTACTGAAAATTTCCCTGAGCCTTACCTGATCATTTATTACTGAATTCTCCCAGACACACACTGAAAACTGCACACAGTGTGGGCTGACTTGCCAATCATACACATAGAATGAGGATAATGAGTCTTTTGCGCATTCAGCATTTCTTTCATGTGGACAAATAAATAGCTGTCTCATACCTGTTCTATACTGTACACAGACACTCTAGCTGTGAGCCACACCTAAGCTTTAAGTGATTTCTCCCAGGGTTCTGGGGTTGGGACATTAAGACCCAGAGTTATTGAGAAAGCCCAAATCCTTTCTTTAGAGGCCAAGACAAACCAGTTTGAGTGTGATCCTGGAGCTGGGCCCTCTTAGTGTTTTGTAAACCTTCAAGTATAAAAGATATTTGAGTTGTTTTTTAATATTACTATATTACCTGCTCACAGATGGGCAGCTAGGTGGTGCAGTGGATAGAGCACTGGCCTTGGAGTCAGGAGAACCTGAGTTCAAATCCAGCCTCAGATCCTTACTAGCTATGTGACTCTGGCACCTTGTTTGCTTCAGCTTCCTCATCTGTAAGATGAGCTGGAGAAGGAAATGACAAACCACTCCAGGATCTCTATCAAGAAAACCCCAAATGGGGTCAGGGACAGTCGGACATGGGAGAAAGTGTCCTGAGCCCCCTTGGTCTGTAATGACACCTCGGTGCTGAATGTGGTGCAGACCTAGTTGAAACAATACTGCCCTAAACTATGTGAGGGTGCTTTCTCTCAAACTCATCTCCAGTTTCTAGTCCAGCCTGGGTTTCTCATCTGCCACCCCTCACATTATCACTGTCAGTCCACTGCTTTCCAGCATAGGAATCAAAGAAGCAGAGCTACAATGGCACCAAGGCTTTTAGGCCTTAAGCACAGAAATGGAGAAGGAAGGTTTGAAAATTTTTCCATGGTGCACAAATAACAAATGTTTTCTGAAAAAGCAGGCTCGACCGAACATGAACAGAAAACGCTAACTGCTGATACAGAAGGGATGTACTGGCTGTCGTTAGACTCCATCCCGACAGTATCAAATGTGCGGAGTCTCACAAAAGTAACACTGTCTACTTACACATGACATGTCCCACAGCTCAGAAAAGGGCAACAACAAATTGCTTTCTGATATTCTAATGTATTTTAATATGACGGAGAAAAGTGTGTGTGTGTGTGTGTGTGTGAGAGAGACAGAGAGAGAGAGACAGAGAGAGAGAGAGAGAGAGAGAGAGAGAGAAAGAGAGAGAGACAGAGAGACAGAGACAGAGAGAAAGAGACAGAGACAGAGAGAGACAGAGAGAGAGAGATAGAGAGACAGAGACAGAGAGAGAGACAGAGAGACAGAGACAGAGAGAAAGAGACAGAGACAGAGAGAGACAGAGAGAGAGAGATAGAGAGACAGAGACAGAGAGAGAGACAGAGAGATAGAGACAGAGAAAGAGAGAGAGACAGAGAGAGACAGAAAGAGAGACAGAGAGAAAGAGAGAGACAGAGAGGGACTGGAGAGAGAGAGAGAGAAGGGAGAGACTGGAAGAGGGGAGAAACGGGGAGAGGAGAAAGATGGGGAGAGGGGAGAGATGGGGAGAGGGGAGAGAGAAGAGAGGTGAGGGGAGGAGAGGGGAGGGCAGTAGAGGGGAGGGGAGGAGAGTAGAGGGGAAGGGAGGAGAGGGGAGGAGAAGGGAGGAGGGGGAGGAGAGGGGAGGGGGAAGTCGAGAGAGAGAAAGGAGAGGGAGAGAGACACACAGAGAGAGCACAGAGAAGAAAGATACAGACAGTGGGGGGGGGGGAGAGAGAGAGAGGAAGAGGAGAAAGACAGGAAGAGGGGAGAGACGGGGAGGGGAAGAGATGGGGAGGGAGAGGAGAGAGAGGAGAGGAGGGGAAGTGGAGAGAGAGAAAGGAGAGGGGGGGGGAGGAGAGAGATAGGGAGAGAGAGATAAAGAGAGAGAGGAGAAAAAAAGAGGAAGAGGAGAGAGAAAGAAGGAGAGAGAGTCCAAGGGGGTGGAGGGAGGGAGGGGAAGAGTCTTTTTTATTATGCACAAAAGTATATCAGTTGAAACCTGCTCTGTGTGGGTGCTGGGCTTGGCTGTGGGAGGGGGGAGATTGATAGGACAAAGCCCTCACCCTGGGAAGGTTTACAACTCATTGGGAAATTTGGCTTTCGTTGGGTTTCCTAGGACACAGCTAAAGGTACTTCCGAGATCATCTGGGTCAGTCTCATTTTACAGATGAGGAAACCAAAGCCCCCAAAAGTTCAGTTCACTTTATTCAACAAATAATCCTGTCTAGACACCTTCTCCCCCTGGAAGATCCCTCCATCTCAGCAGCCCGCCCCCAGTGGCGAGCTCTCTGTCCCCTCTGAGGCAGATCCAAGTATTGGCTACTGCCATTAGTGATTTACTTAAGACTTTCTCCTTCAGCAATGCTACAAGGCAGATAAGAGTCGGAGGTTATTTCCATCAGTGAGGATGTGTGAATAGCACAAGGATGTGTTCAATAAATAGTTACTCATTTAATTTTCAAGGATTCTGCCCTCAGGCACACTGCAAATAAGCTAAGGACAGAAAATGGACTTCCAATTTCTGAATCACTGTGAATGTTAAGAAAAGGACGACATTTTGAATCAGAGGATCTGGGTTCAAAACCTTTCTGCTACCTACCACTCAATGCATATGGCCTTGAGAAAATCACTACCCCTCCACAAGTCACTCTTCTTCTTTGTATAATGAGCTTCACCAGACCTTGACACCCACAGAAGCAAGTTCTTTGTATCTGAGCAACTAGGTAAAGCTTTCATAACTGTCAACAAATCTCTTATTTTCTTCCTCAGTGTGGGAGAATTAATATTTCTATGGTGCTTTAAGGTTTTTCATGCCATTTCATTCAATAACCTCAATCGAGAGGCTATCACTATGGAAACTGAACTCTCCAGGAAATAGTCTGCTGCTGAATCTTGGCAGCATGCCAAGTGGGAGGCAACACTTAAATTACCATGGCAGCCTTCCTGTGGTGCCATCCTTAAAAAACAAGTAAAAATATTCATAGCCTTTCTATGACTAGTTTTTCCCCAGCTGCCTCCATATCTCTCCTTCACGTTCATATAATACACTTTTTACAGAATATTCCTCACAATAACCCTGTGTGGCAGGTACTATTACCCCCATTTTACAAATGAAGAAACTGAGGCACACAGGTAAAGTGACTTGCCCAAGGTCACACAGTTGGTAGTTATTGGAGACTGGATTTGTATTCAGGATCTGCTCACTAGTCTCAGTGCTCTGTCCATTGTGCCAAAGGAAGGGAAAGGTGTTCAACAGATGGAGATGGGGTAAGAAAGTCCATTCGCAGCCCTGGAAATGGTGTGAGAAAATGATGGAGGCTGGAAAGCACAGGGTAAGATTATCCAAGCAGTGATGTGAAGAATGGATAGGAGAGAGGTGAGACTGGAGGCAGTGATTCCCCTATCAAGTTGTAAACTCTTTGAAAGCTCGGGCTGTCTTTTGTCTCTTTTTGTATCTGTAGCACTTAGAACCGTGTCTGGCACCTTTGTTGTTGTTCAGTCACGACTCTTTGTGACCCCGCATGGGGTTTTCTTGGCAGAGATACTGGAGTGGTTTGCCATTTCCTTTTCCAGCTCATTTTACAGATGAGGAAACTGAGACAAACAGGGTTAAGTGACTTGCCCAGGGTCACACAGCTAGTGAATACCTGAGGCTGGTTTTGAACTCAGGTCTTCCTGTCTCCAGGTCTAGCACTCTATCCACTGCGCTGCCTAGCTGTCCCCATCTGGCACACATTAGGTCTTTAAAAAACATTTATTGATTGATGATTTTATATTATATTGTATTTTTACTTATCTCTGTGTGCCTTTTACTCCTAATAGAGTATAAGTTACATAAGTGCAAAGACTATCTTATCCAAACTTTGAAATATCCCCTAGCCCAGTGTTCTGGGCATTTAGGGCATTTAATGGTTGTTGAAATTAATGAAATATGTAGTTGAAGTGAAGATAAGTTAGAAAGCTATTACAATGGTTGGGGAGAGGGCAGGAGAAGAGGGTTGGAACCAGAGTGATAGCAGTGGGAGTAGAAAGGAAAGATGGATATGAGTAAAACCAATGGAGAAGGAAGACACCTGCATGTGACAGAGCTGTGTATGTAACCTATTGAGTTAGCCCATCAACATGGAGGGTTTATACAAATGCTGCAGACTGACAGTAAACTGGGCCCAGAAATGAGGAAGAGAAGGAATAAGAAGGAGAAGAAGGAGGAGGAGGAGAAGATTGAGAATTGGGAAATTTCAGGACCTTCAATGAGCCATAACTGCTAAATTAAAAAAAATCTATTACTTTGTTACAAATATATTTCCAATGATACGTAACTTAAAATGAAGAGACAATAGATATAGTCTAATAGAAAGATGTATGGTGGGTGTGGGCAGGCTACAGAACATCATTAACAATGATTTATGGATGGAAAGTGATTATCAGAGACATGTGACTGAAGGATGGATGGTCCCAGAGACCACAGATAATTTACTGGGGTGAATATTTACATCTAATAATTTATGCTACAGTACCCCTTTATGTGATTGGGATAGTAATAGTGTTAAATAATACTACCTCCGATCACAGGCAGCTAGGTGGCTCAGTGGAGAGTGTTGGGCCTGAGGAGCTGAGTTCAAATCCAGCATCAGACACTTACTAGCTGTGTGACCCTGAGCAAGTCACTTCATGCTGTTTGCCTCAGTTTCCTCATCTGTAAAATGAGCTGGAGAAGGAAATGGCAAACCACTTCAGTATCTCTGCCAAGGAAACTCCAAATGAGGTCACAAAGAGTTAGACACAACTTAACAACAATGGCAACCTGGGATCACAAGAGATGGCCTTAGAGAGCACCTAGTCAACCTCTCTTATCTTACAGAAGAGGAAGATGAGGCTCAGAGGGGTTAAGTGTCTTACTCAACATCACAGAAGCTACTGCTAGCAAAGTATGCATTTGATATGAAATTTTCTGACTCCAAATCCAGCGTTCTTTCCACTACATTGATCAATCAAGAAAAAGTCTATTACTCTGATATCCATTATGTTTCCTACCTAGCAGGGGGTGATGAATTCTAGATTCATTTATGTTAATTCCTAGTGCAAATAAATTTAAATTCCTTTCTTCATTGCTTTGGAAGCAAAATTTCTGTCAAAAGTGTTGCTTGACAACTTGAACAGAGTAGAGTTATTATTATCTAGCCTTTTAATTTTCTGTTCCCAAGACAACATGAGCTTTCTCCAAGGACAAATTTAACAGGAGGACATGACTGACACTGTTCAGAAAGATCTCCAGGAATGCTAGACCCCAAAGGTATGATGTTTTGCCATGAGAAGATTTTGCTTGTTTTTTTTGTTCTCCTCTCCTTCTAACATAGACAGCTAGGTGGTGCAGTGGATAGAAAGGCTATCCTGGAATCAGGAAGACCTGAGTTCAAACCCAGCCTCAGCCACTTACTAGCGTGTGACCCTAGGCAAGTCATTTAACCCTGTTTGCCTCAGTTTCCTCATCTGTAAAATGAGCTGAGGAAAGAAATGGCAAACCACTTTAGTATCTTTGCCAAGAAAACCCCAAAATGGGCTCACAAAGAGCTGGACATGACTGAAACAACTGCACCTTCCAACACACACAGAGATCTACACCATCAGTATGTATAATAAACACAAGCCCATAGGTTCCAGCCCACTTTGCTTATATCTCCTAACTAAAGGGTGGGAATTTCCCTAGTGATTCTCTCTAGCAGAAACTATTGCCTTTTGGTCCACTGATTATCATTATTACAAATGATAATAACACATTTATATATCACTTTTGAGTTTTACAAGGTTTACTTTTAACTACCCCTATCTCTTTGATTGTGGTAATATGTCACTCCTGAGTCAAAGGCTGAACTAAATTACCTCTTCAGAGCAAGAGTTCTATGACGCTTTTGTCTCTGCACTGGTCATCCTCCAGGGCACTGGCTAACACCTGTGGCCAGAATCTGACTTTCTGTTTCACATTCTACTTCACCTTGATAATCAGAAGACCACTGAATAAAGTAATAATACTTCCCATAATACACTATCCTCTAAGGATGCTTTCAAAAAACCTGGAAAGATTTACATGAGCTGATGCAAAGTGAAGTGAGCAGAACCAGGAGAACATTGTACACAGCAACAGCAATATTGTATGATGATCAGCTGTGATTGGCTTATATAGTGATCTAAGACAACTTGTGATGACTCGTGATGAAAAATGTTCTCCGTATCCAGAGAAAGAACTGATAGAGTCTGAATGCATATTGAAGACTATTTTTTACTTCTTTTTCATGCTTTTTTTGGTCTGTGTTTTCTTTCACAACATGACTAATATGTAAATATGTTTTGGATGGCTGCACATGTGTAACCTATATAAAAAAGTGCTTGCCATCTCAAAGAGGGGGTAGGGATGAGAGGGAGAGAATTTAGAACTCAAAATTTTTAAATGAATGTTAAAAAATTTTTATGTAATTGGGAAAAAATAAAATATTAACAAACTACATTATGCTCCAGACAAAATGGATTTCTTTCTGCCCAATGAATGTGGTTAGAACCCTTCAGGCTTCATGTTTTTGGTCATGTTATTGTCTATGCTTGGAATGACCTTGCCCTCTCTACTGGTTGAAATACTATCCATTCTCTAAAACCCAATTCAAATGCTACCTCCTCCATAAAGTCTCCCTTCATCCCCCTTGTTATCCTTTCCCCTCAGACCTCACATAACGTACTTTGTTTTATACTTCCTGGATATGCTTAGGTTGTAATATTGTATCATATGTATGGTTATTTCTACATGAGTCTTATATCCCTAACAGACTTAGTCTTATCATCACTGAAATAACATGTAAGAGTAGAAGAGGTAGCCTCAGCATCAAAAAGATTTGAGTTCAGGGTCTGCTTCTGATGTATATTGGCTGTGTGACCATGGGCGAGTGCCCCCAGGAAACTCTAAGACTATAAATTGTAAATTGTTGATCATTAATAAAAGGAATCTCCTCTTCAGGAGTTCTGCACATTAGAGATGTCAAACTCAGGGCAGTCTTCCTAAATAGATTTAAACATAATTGGGAAATGCTTAACAAAATAAATAAAATTAAAATACAACATAGATAATGATAATTTGTGGTTCTCTAAGTCAATATGTACACTGCAGGAATCCATTTCTATTTGAGTTTGACACCATTAACCTTCACCAATGAAATTATAGATAAGAACCAAAAAATAAATGATCATATTCTTGAATGTTAGAACCAGAAAGGATCTTCAAGGCTATTTAATCCAATTTCTTCACGTTATATGGGGCCCCACAAGTTAGCAGCAGAGCTGGGTCTCCTAATTCCTGTGGGAATCTTCTATACCATAGACTAACAGGAAGATTTCAGTTCTCTCCTATACTCAAATAGATGTGATCTCATCAATCCGAGAGTTTCCTCTGGTGATTGAGATTGAATTCTCCCATAGTTGACCATCTGGTGTGACTCTTGCCCAAATCTTTCAAATGCTTTGACCCAGAGGGTCTATCCAACATGCTGGAGGCTTGACTCACTTTCTTATAACATTGCAGCGGTACCAGTGGAGCCCTCTGGCTGTCCACTTAGCCCACCTTCTCTTCTTATTGTATATTTCTTTGGTGTCATCTTTTATATTTATTCTTCAAAATTCCTCATTGTGTATATGTTAACAACCTGCTCATGCCCACCATACACCTCTCCATTGCCCTCTGTGCCCTATTCACGTTTAATTCTTTGAGGACTGTTGAACTTTGTGTCTCATTGCTATATAGCAACCCTAGGGTAATGTTGGTATTAAAAGATAGGCCTTTTATCCATAGGGAATTTGAAGTCATTATCAGTTCAGATAATTTGGTATAAATTCAGAGAAAGAGTAACTCCCAGATGCTTCAATATTAACCATCGGGTTTACTATTCCTTCTACCACAGCCTCCAATTCCGAAGCTACTAACCCTGTTGCTAGTTAAGATTGCTAGTTAGTTAAAATAACTCAGGCTTTCAGCCACCCTAGAGCCATAGCACAAAAGTATCCAAGAGGGTTGTTGTGAAAGCATTTAATATTTAATGTAAAATGTCTACCCAATCAATCCTATCTGCATTCTTCAACCTCATATATAATATATAATGGTCATCAGGCTGTGTCTCTCAATTACAGTACTTGAAAACTAATGCACTTTCAATGTCTTCAACTCTAACACAAAAAAGACAGAGGTTTGCTAGATAAAAATAGAATGGGCTGGCTCTGTAGGTAGCTAGCTCCCCTACTCATCAGGGATATTATAGGGGAGATCTTTGTAGGACATATTGCTTCAAAATTAAAAAAAATTATCAAACAGTTCAGTGAATAAAGTACCAAGGAAAACATCTATGCACAAATGGGATATCCTCTTCCACAAATTACTGCACTACTAGTGTAGTACATACGCCGAGGAGACATATGACTTGTTAACACACATGAAAGAGCACATGCCTGGAATCCATGTGGCTGGGTCACAGATGGAGAGGGCACACACATAAGGGACGCATATGCACTAGTCAAGGTGACTCACACCTTTCATGCTAGAGGAATGCTGATGTCTTTTGGGGATGTCATGCTACTACACAGAAGGTTATCCCAGTCAAACAAAAGCTCTGGCATCTCCAACAGAGATGGGAAGTCTTTGCATACAGGTCCAATGACAGACTGACAATGCTAACGAGGCAGAGTCAAGACTTCAATTGATAAAATCATGTGATCTTAGAGTCAGAAGGAACCTCAGAGGCCATTAAATCCAATCTGTGAGTGAACACGAATCCTCTCTACAACAAACCTGACAAAAGGTCAACCAACCTCATGCACATTCTATTTTTGGATACACAATTTTTTTCTTCCTATCAAATCAAACTCTGCAACTTTTCCCCTTTGTGGGGAAGATCTATTCTCTGGAGCCCAGCGAAACCAGTTTGCTCCTCCTTTTGGTGAGAGTCTTTCATACACTCAAAGAATTTTTCACGTCTCAAGTATTGTCTTCTTTCTCTAAGATAAACATTCCAAGCTCTTGTCTTTTTATAGAGGCTGCTCATTCTTACTGTGAGTAAAAGCTCCAATGTCACTGCAGGACAGACTAAATAAATGAAAGGTTCTTATCATGGAAACAGTAACTACATGGAGTTCTATAGAAATAAAAATAAAATTCTGTTCCAAGTGTTGGAGCATAACACATCACATTTCCTTTGGCGATCCAAGGGTTTACTGACCTCTACAGTGGTTTTCAGACTTCTGAAACTGTAGGAAACTAAAACTTGCTTATGTGGCTGCATAAGCATTAATCATTTTATTTGCTGCAACCATAGAATATCAGCTAGAAAAGGCCTCAGAAACTATTAATTCTAGCCCCATCAATTTTATTTTTAAAATTTGGGGATTTTAAAATTGTGAATTTAATAATTAACAATATACCATTTCAATATTAAAAGAACAAAATAAAGAGAAATGTGAACTTGTTATGGACAGTTAAAAAAAGAAATGTATACATATAAATATGTTAACTATAACCAGATAGTAACAAAATTGCTTTATTGGCTTGTGTGCCGTTCTATATTTCTTCTTAATTTCAAGTAACAAGGAGGAATCAGTTGCTGATCCGAAATACCAGGAACTTTTATGAAAGTAAACACATTACCTTAGAATTCATTGTAGCAAAGGAAAGATACTACATGCATAGCCAGAAATGTGCACTTGATTTTATGAAATTTTGTTTTTAAAAATTT
Organism: Trichosurus vulpecula; assembly: GCF_011100635.1. Classification (NCBI taxonomy): domain Eukaryota; kingdom Metazoa; phylum Chordata; class Mammalia; order Diprotodontia; family Phalangeridae; genus Trichosurus; species Trichosurus vulpecula. Next base: position 121,570,573 of record NC_050574.1, on the reverse strand, counting down.
AGAAATAACCAGAGCCAGAGATTTTGGAAGGGAACATGGCTCAAGAAATGTATGTATCTAGAAACAAAATTCTAACTATATAATTACAAATGATCCCAGTGAGGAAGAAAATACTAGGCATCTAAAGAAATCAATGGAATTGCACAAGTAGATTTCTAATAAGTTCTGATTTTTTTTTTTTGCTTTTTGGCTGGGCAATTGGGATTAAGTGACTTGCCCAAGGTCACACAGCTAGTACATGTGTCAAAAATGTCTGAGGCCGTATTTGAACTCGGGTCCTCCTGACTCCAGGGCCAGTGCTCTACTCACTGTACCACCTAGTTGCCCTGATAAGTTCCGATTTTAAAAGGGCATAGATAAAGGATGGGAGGAAGAAACTGGAGATTCAAAATTCACTTTGTCAGGCCACTGCTGGTTATATCTAGCACTTCAAAGGGATGCTGAATGCTGCATGTGATCAAGAAGAAAGCTTGTTAAAAACACTAAAACTGCGGTGGAAAAAAAAGGATGGAAGGAAGGTCAAAGAAAGACAAATGTAGAAGAAGGGCACCCACTTGTAAGAATGTCAGTAAAGCTAAGCCCAGAATGAGCCAAGGCTAGAGGCAAGAAGGAGCTAATGCCTACAACAAAAATAAGGAATAAGGAAAAGCACAGTCCTACTTCTTGAGGAAAATGATGGAAGGTTAATGGATGGAAGGCAGAAAGTAGAACTACTTAATAATCTTTCCCCCCACTTCTTCTCCATCAAAGATAAAGATATATAATGGGGAAGGGTGAAGCCAACATGGCTGTGAGAGAACCAAGGACCATGGTAGGTGAGGTGATGGCCAGAGAACATTAAACGATTTGAAATGAGTTCAGGTTTCAATGGATTTTATCCCATTTAACTAACTAAATAACTAACTAAGTAGCTAATGTGAAGATATAACAGCAGAAACATTTTCAATAATTATGAGACAAAATTACAGTGGACAGAAATGTCAAAAGATGAGATGAGAGCAAACCTCTTGATTTTCAAAACTGAAAAAGTCGATATTGCAAACTATAGATTGTTAAATCTGAAGTTAATCTCAGGCAAAATTCTAGAAAGGATTATTAAACAGTTTGTGAGCAGATAGGAAAAAGCAATGATCACCAAGAATTAAATGTTCATTAAGATCAGGTCATGTTAAATTGATTTTATTTCCTTTTCTCATGTGACTAGAAGGTTGGTTAAACAGGGTTATACTAAAACCACATTGATTCTTGATTCAAGCTAGACTACAAGACAAAATAACACATCTTTTTAGACAAAATGGAGGAATATAAGCTAAAGGATAGGAGAGTCAGGTGGATTCATAGCTGTTTAACTCCTTACAAAGAAAACCAATGAATCGATCAGTGCCAGGAGGAAGGGAGGTCTCTGCTGGCATGTTTCATGACTCTGTACTTAGCTCTGAATCCTATTCAGTATTTTAAATTAATTACTTTAGTAAGTAGACCAACAGCTAAGTGAATATACATAGATAGTCTAAAACTGTTTAATAAAAATATATTAAAAATAAATAGTAGGGGTGTGAAACAACCGATATCCTGGGATCTATCATTCAGAGCATTCCCTTACAACCCTTTGAGATCTTTGAGCTGGGAAAGGCACGTTAGTCACACTGAGAATTTTAAAAGAGACACACAGCCTTTGGGAGAGCAGACTGGAAGGAAGAAGCAGGGAGATGACCTCTTCAACCCCACCTGGGACTCAACAAGCCAAGCTGGAAAACATCAATGACACAGAGGCAGCAACAGCTAGAAAAAGCTGGAAGGAGGACAGGGAGGCAGCATAGAAGGGAAGGGTTGAGGTGGGCCATTGGTCTTCTGTAGGAATCTTGAAACTTGACTTGGGCTGAAGCTCCACGTTGTACTCACCTTTTAAAGAAATGTTGAAAAATAAAAGGTCTATTCTTTCCTCAGCTTCATGCCTCTGTACCTTCCCAGTAACAGACATTGGAATGTACTCCACTTCCCTCTTTTACCTAAACATTTCCTTTATTCTTATCCTTGGGCAAGGAAGGGAGGGTAATGGCACAATGCCTACAGGGTGTGTGTATGCCTCATACTTCCTTTAGAATTGGTGATCAAGTATAGATGTAAAAACTCTGGACTTGGGGTCTTGGCTCATTCATGACTTAGAAGAGTGGGACATGAGATCTGGTGCAAACTGGAGCTCTGCAGTGTTGGCCTGTCTTCAATTTCAGCTGCCTGGCTGCTGGCAAGGACCAGTGACCTTGTCTAATTACTGCTAACTGATCACTGAGTAAGGTGAGAACCATAAGCTGGAACTCTAGGAAAAAGCCCCGCTATCTACCACTGAATGTTCTTACGTCCTTTTCATTCTGACCTTGACTACTATACCCTTGCTGCAGCCACTGTATCAGGATACTGCACCCTCCCCCACCCCCAGACCCTACCACCACTAACTCCTACCCCAAGCTTCTTCTTTGCTCCTTGCAATAGTGGGGAGG